>NW_006289390.1:737669-744596 GCF_000327345.1 Myotis davidii
GGCACCAGGGAGAGGTTGGCAGCTATGTGGACAGCACAGTGGTGTAGAAAATGAAGGGTTTAGAAGAGGTTGTCAGTGGTTTGGGAAGATAACTGTGGGGCAACACAGCAATTGAAGCAGAAGATGGCACCCCGAAGCAGAGAGATGGCAGAGAGCAGGCAAAAGCGCCCCCAGCGCCCCGCCCCCCTG
The DNA here is from genome assembly GCF_000327345.1 of Myotis davidii. Lineage (NCBI taxonomy): Eukaryota > Metazoa > Chordata > Mammalia > Chiroptera > Vespertilionidae > Myotis > Myotis davidii. The sequence continues at coordinate 737,859 of NW_006289390.1, forward strand.
CTGTGAGACCATATCCCAGGGCACAGAGCTACCTGCCCCAGGAACAGATTTCATCAATGAGCAATAAAGGTCACATTGGTTGTTCCTCTATGTGCAGCCTGACTGCTCTGAGCCTCCTCCCGCACTGGGCTTAGTGAGTTCAATTGCAGTTACTTCTTTTGTTTTCCTTTTCACGAGGCCTTAAGTAAAGTCGGGCTTATATGGTATCACAAAAATGATGTCCACTGAAGTCACCTGTTTCCTGGTTTCTCCTTTTACCACCGGATATTACTCTCAAACTCTGGCTCTAAGCTCTGGTGAAACACCCTACTCAGATATCCTGGTGACAAGAACACCCCCTTGCGTGCAGGCGCACATCTAGATTTCCTTACCGATCATCATTTGCTGCCCTATCTTGGGGTCACCCTTCACTTATGATATCTGATATAAAGGCAGGATGGTCCTATGTTTTCACCAGTTCCTGGAATCTGGTAAAAAGGCGGTAGGCCCCCGTAAATTTCACTCCTATCCTCAGGTTTGCTCATATGTCAGCTTAGGGTTTCCTCCACCTTCAAAATATCGGTTGACGGCTGTCCACTGCATAGACCATGGCATTTGCTTCGGGCCCCGTGGTAGCCATGGGAGTGTGCACCTCAGGTCTCCCTTCTAAAGAGAACCTGATGCAGGGAGTGTAGTTAGCTGCTAACCTTCTGCTGCTGCACTATCAGAATCCAGTCCCTCGTTCACACCAGTCTCATTCTCCTGGGTCAGCCCCAGCTAATGACTTGCCCAATGCTGGACTTCTCGAGTGGGCAATCTTTGTTCTGGGGTCCCCATTGACCTAGAAAAGACTTCCTTAGAGCTGCACTGTAGTCCAAGTCTCTTTTTACCGACTACTCCTTTGTTTTCTTTTTCCCCTCACCCATGTTTAGACCTGCAACACAGGCTGTGTATAGTATGTACTAGAACAGTGGTTCTCAACCTGTGGGTCGCGACTCCTTTGGCGGTCGAACGACCCTTTCACAGGGGTCGCCTAAGACCATCCTGCATATCAGATATTTACATTATGATCCATAACAGTAGCAACATTACAGTTATGAAGTAGCAACGAAAATAATTTTATGGTTGAGTCACAACATGAGGAACTGTATTTAAAGGGCCAGAAGGTTGAGAACCACTGTACTAGAAAAACTGCCAATATATATTAAGACATATAAACCAAGGTAACTTACATTTTCATGTGGAAATGGGAGAAACAAATAAAAAAACAGTGGAAGTGAGAAAGTACTGCTCACAGCCAGCCATTGAATATGTGGTCTTAGAGACCCTCTTTCCCCAACAAAATTTAGTTTTACATTGCAGAGATGCAAAGAATAAAGATAAAAACGAATGCGAATAGTCTGAGCCTTGGTATAACTTCCAGATGATGTCATTCTGGTGATAACAAAAGAAGTGCCAACGTATGAGTTATATGAAGATTATTCTTGGAACAAGAAACACTACTACAAAGTACAAAGTCGTATAAAGTGGAAACAAAAGGAAAAAAAAAAAAGAAGGATACTGAGAGTATAAAAGTGGAGACTGATCCAGTAACAGTGATTGGTATTTACTTCAAGAGATACAAAGCAATTGAGAAATGGGGAAAGAAACGTTAAATGGGTATGAGTAGGTATCACAGGAAAACAGACAAAACTTATCAGTCAGATCTTTTGCCAACTTACCTATATAACAGTGACAGATGGCTCACACCAACAGATACATCATTTCGCTGGTGATGGCATTTTTATGGCACTTACAGGAAGTCAGTGAAAACTGGGAGGAAGCTCACTTTTCAGTTCCAAAGAAGGGAGCTGGATATTATTCTCTGTCTAGCTTCATTTGAGTTTTTACATTTCATATAATCAGCAGTTTTTTAAAAAAACCAACTGGCAGGGATCAACTTCAAATTCTGACAACTCCAATAGAAATACAGTGGGGAAGGAGTACTTTCAGAAAGGATTGTTGAAAGCTAAAAAGAAAAGACTATATATTTTTTATTGATTTCAGAGAGGAAGGGAGAGGAAGAGATAGAAACATCAGTGATGAGAGGGAATCATTGATTGGCTGCCTCCTGCACACCCCTACTGGGGTTCGAGCCCTCAACCCAGGCATCAAACCTGGGACACTTCAGTCCACAGGCCGATGCTCTATCCACTGAGCCAAACCGGCTAGGGCAAGAAAAATATTTTTTAAAGGTAGAGAATGTGGCATAGTTGAGGGGTAAAGCCAAGGAATGACAACAGGAAAAATAGAAGAGAATCAGCAAGGGAAATCAGTACTTAGAAGAGGATGGACTTTTGGATGCGGGCAATGAAAACATTGTTTAAAGGACTGCAGGGAAGTGATTCCAGGTAAAGTGAGTGTGTCATGCGGTGTGTCTTACGTAAGTGTTCTTAATAAAGGTCAAAGTCAAGATCCAGGACAAGAGAGAAAGTCCTTCCCAGGAAAATGCCACTGACAAGAGGAAACTCAGCAACACATAATCTCTGAAAGAGTCAAACGGAAGAGTTGGAAGTAGTTGGCCATTATTATGTAGGACAAAGATGGAAGAAGTAGAGTGAAGAGACTTAGACTGAGGGTGAACAAAGTTCCACCTTGGGAATTAATGAAAGGAGTTTTTAGGGGGTAAAATAGGCAGGTTTAGGTGATTTTAGGAATTAAGGGGTCCATGGAAAAAGCACAGGGCTACAGAGTTGCAGAAAGTACATTTCCATAGAATGAAGGAGCTGGGAGCTGCAGAACATTATTATTTACAGAATAAAGAGAAGGAAGCTCCCCATTCAGAGAGGGAAGAGGAAAACAATATGGGAGAAGAAGAGGAGAACATACCTCATGTGAGGTTTGAGCTCTGGAGTTACTATAGTGACCAATCAAAGGGGATAATGACCAATCAGAGGGGTTATCAGGACACAAAAAACTGCAGCTTTTATAAACCGTGGACAAAAGGGGCTGAGTGGGACTCTCCCCACCTCCCCACGTGGGAGTCTGTGCTGTGTCTCAATAAATTTTGACCTTTTACTATACCACCTTTTATCCGTGGTTTCACTCTTCGACTCCAACTGGACAAGGACCTGGGAACCATCCTGCCCAGAGGAAAATCACATGTTCCAGTTCAGTTTTTGCATTTCCTTAAGACTTTCTGGAAGAAGGGAAACATAGACGTCTACAAATGTAAAGGAAAATAAAATATACATCTTAAAAATAAATTACATGTAAACTATGATGGTAACTGGGTGAAATGAAAGCAATGATCATTTGAATGTTTATAAGAAATTGATCTTCAATATTTGTGGAAGTTTAGTTAACAACAAATCCCAAAAAAATTCTAGAAATAGTAGGTAAAAAAAACCCACCTCCTTATATTTCATTAAACAAACCTTTATTAAGGTTCTACTATATATGTCTAACTCAGTTTTGAGCATACACCAGTGAATAGTTCTGCCTCCTGACTGAGATGGAAGTCAGGTATGTAACCACTTCAGGACAATAAAATGTTTCATGCTCTGTGATAAGGTATATTACTTTTCTATTGTTGCTGTTTAAAATTACCACACAGTTAGTAGTTAAAAAACCCAGATTGATTATGTTATGGTTTAGAAGTCCAAAATGGGTCTCAGTTGGCTAAAATCAAGATATTGTTAGAATTGTGTTCCCCTGGAGGCCTTAGGCAAGAATCCATTTCCCACAGGCTATCCAAATCCCTCCGCCTCCTCCCATCTTCAAAACTAGCAATGGCGGGTTGAAGGTTTCTCATGCTGCTTCATTTTGATACCAACTCTCTTGTCCTCTTCCACTTATAAAGACCTATTGGACCCACCCTGCCTCCTCCCATCTTCAAAACTAGCAATGGCGGTTTGAAAGTTTCTCATGCTGCTTCACTTTGATACCAACTCTCTTGTCCTTCTCTTCCACTTATAAAGACCTATTGGACCCACCAGATAATTTTGGATAATTGTTCCTATTTTAAGAACAGCCAATTAGCAGCCTTAAATCAATCTGCACCATTAGTTCTCCTCGCCATCCACTAACATAGTCACAAATTCTGGGAATTAGGATGTGGACGTCTTTAGAGGCTCTTACCCTGTTTACCACATGAGACTATTTATAGGATACAGTGAGAGAGCTTATTTATTAATTAACAAATATTTATTGAACACAGAGTAGACATGTCTGGCATGTTTTAGGCACATAAACATTGTGCTTCGTCATTTTATAAACAAGAGCCAATTTATTATAAGTTAATTTGTGTTTGTTTACTTTTTTATAAGAAAGGTATAGGATGAGCTTTGTGTTTCAGAAATAAAATTTTACTTCAATGCATAAGCTAGATTAGCCATGGGAATAAACTGGAGATAAAGTCAGTATTTCAATGTATTATAATGGCACAGTCGAAAGATGAATTCTGAGATAAAGGAGGAGCAATATAAAATATAAAAAGGAAGAAAAAAATGAGGAATTCAGTTTTGTAAACCTGAGGACCTGTGGATTTTGATATACCTATGAAATTTTTAATCAATAATGTCTGATTGTTGCCTTGATCCACAAGTTTATATGTAATTAGGTATATACATATAATTAGGTATTTATGCATAGTTAGGTATATATAAATTTTACTTCAGGTTGCTTTCTAACAGTGAAAAAAGATAAAAAGAGAATGCTGCTACTGGCTCCTTTATGTCATCTTTTTAGCTTTCCCAAAGGAAGAGTAGGGAGAACCTCCCACTATATTTGCAAATGCAAATTCATATTGTATTGAAATTTTATGCTTTCATGGATGTGTCGTCCCCTGGACTTAGAGTTTTTGTAAGTCAGTGGTTATATCTTATTTATCTTGGCATTTTCAGCACATCACATAGTATGCAACCCAGAATAGTTATCCAAAATATTTTGAGAAAGAATGAATACAATGCAAAATGGAGCTCTGTCCAGTTTGCCTACCATTTAAAGAAGGAATTAAGTAGAGCAAAAGCCTATTAGATATAAAATCCAAAGAAAGTGAGTTATAAAATGTCCTGAGTGAGGCGATGTTACAAAGAAACTAGGATTGAGTGGTTTCATTATTAGCTTCTTTGAGAAGTGGGGAAAAAACACGCAATACCACACCTCTAATTTGTTTCTTGAAAATGTCCTGAGTGTCTGTATATGATTAGCACTGTGTCAAAATTCAAATTCTGCATCTCACTGCTTCTCAGGAAATTAGAGAAGATCAGAGGATTGCTATTCAGTGCTGAATTTCTACTCATGAGAAATTAACATTTGGAACAGGAGATGATCCTGTAGCAAGTTAAGTGGACTAAACAGCTGTTTGTAGGAGAAAATGAATATGACCATTGAATTTAATGCATCTGGTACGTAGTTATTTCCTCAAATATATTAAAACTAGTTCAGGACTAACTGATGGGGCATTCACTTTTTAAAAAATCTATATTTTCTAAAACAGCAATGAGAAAATGCTGTTTAAGATAAAATTACAGAACCTCTACATACCCTGTGGGACTTGCCCACTAGTTTTGCAGTGGCAGAATTTTCTGAGAACAATAGATGTATCTCTGGGGGCATGTTTTCCTTGACCTTCTGTGTCTGTGGGATAAGGGAGTTTGCAATTCTATTGAATGGCAGTGAATAAGCAGTGAATGCTGCTTGTCTCAGAGGGCTTCCCAAATGTGTGGTAGCTAAGATGTTGCGTGATTGAAGAAAACTCATAGAGCCGAAGGCTTTATTCCTCCTTTTTTTTGCTAGGAGAATAATGATCAGAGTTCAAAGAACGTCACCACCATCGACTGCTGCTTTCACAGGATGATCAAACTGATCGTTCATTCTAGTCAACTTGGTTATGCCAAAAAGTCACTTTGCTGGATTGGTGGCATGTATGACTGACTGAGCAGCCTGGCTAGGCCCAGCTGGGTTGCTGAATGAGTCTTCATTGCTTTGGTTTCTTTGCTTCACCGACGTAAACAAAGCCCCAGTTTTTGTAAGGCCAAGAAAAAGGTCTCTTTTTTTCTTTGCTTGTGGCCTTCCACAATATATGAGAAGCATCTGATAATTAAACCCAAGATTTTTTGCTTTTCTGTTCAAACTGTAAGACAAGATAAACTACTCTCAAGACTACGTTCTTGCATCGCACTCCTCCTGCTGTTTTCACAACCCAGAGACAATTTGCACCAAGGAATCCTTAGTAGAAAGTTCCCTTTCTCCCCTTCAAAGAAGCCTCTTTTGAACTCTTCATAACTTTTGCTTTAAGCATGTTTTACTGACTTAGAGGAAATACTGATAAGACACCCCTCTAGGACATCTGCCAGAGTGTCTCCAGGAAAGCAAACAAATTACTACTTTTCAAGACAGCCCCTGGTATCTGCTCAACTTCAACAGAACACACACCCCTCCTTTTCTTGTCACCTAGCAATAACCTCTGTTTAAAAGAGCAGGTCACCCTTTGTTCTCTGCCCTTCATTAACCAGCAATACTAGTCATGGAAAGAAAAAAAACACCTTCCTCTCTGCATCTCTTCTTTTAGTTGTGAATTCTTTCACAGCCTGAGTCACCAGCCAAACCTTAAGAGGTTTTTTTAAAATATATTTTTTAAAATATATTTTTATTTATCTCACAGAGGTAGGGAGAGGTGAGAGATAGAAACATCAATGATGAGAGAGAATCATGGATTGGCTGCCTCCTGCATATCCCCCACCGGGGATCAAGCATGCAATCCAGGTATGTGCACTG
>NW_006289390.1:747479-758655 GCF_000327345.1 Myotis davidii
GAGAGAGACACAAATCTGGATTTTGTTTCATAGATTTTCTTACAATGGACCCGAGACATAACAGAATGAGTAAGAGCATCAAGGCAGCAGTTTTTTATGGGAGAGGCTTTGGCAGGCTGTTGTATTAATTCCTTTATTGTGCTTACCAAGCAATCTCTATGTGTCAGACTGCTAAATCCTGGTCAAATAAAGAAAAAAGGACAGGGTTTCTGGTGCATAAAAGTTCACAGTCTAAGGCAATGCAGACTCTTTTCTACATACTTCCTAAGAATTGAGGGAAAGGAAGTTGGACTGGTATATTTCAATGTCAAGTTAAGATACAAACTTTATGATATAACTCAGTATGGGGAGGGGAAAATTAGCACAGTAAAACTGAAATATTAGTTCACAAGAAATACAAAGTTATGTCAACAGAATGTTATTCCTTGTGTGCAATCAATTTCATAGGGTATATAAAAAGAGAAATAAATCCTCAGTTAGAACATCTAGGTTCTTTTGGAAACTCTATGGGGAAAAATGCGATGGAAGTCCCCACTGTTTTATACCCCCCCTCCATCTGTAGGATCAGAGCTCACCCTTCACCTTTCTTCCCTTCAATCCCCAGACTAGACATCACAGACTAAAGCCAGTCTTTTACTTTTGTCCCAAATGTCTATGGAGACATTTGGTTCATACTAAAATGTCCTTGATATTTGGTCCTGTCTAAAACGTCCACTGAGACATTTGGTCCTTGAGAAAAGGGCCTTGTTATTTCTTCCTGTCCCAAATGTCCATTGAGACAGTTGATCCATGCTGAAAGGTCTCTGATCCAGTATTTTTTTAATGTATTCATTCTGTAAACCAAAAGTATAAGTAAATGTTATGGGTTGTTTGAACTCAGGGATTTTTTTAAGCATGAATGTTCGTTGTTGTTTTTTCAAATGTCTTTAGGCAAAAATCAAGCTGATCATATAATATTTAACCTTTTACCTTTGATAAGAAAAGATCTTTAAAAACTGAACTGTTCTTATGTTGTTTTTTCAAATGTCTTTAGGCAAAAAGCTGAGCATATAATTTTTAACCATTTACCTTTGGTAAGAAAAGATCTTTAAAAACTGAACTGTTCTTTTCATTTCTTGAATGAATCAGATTTAGTCATTGAAGAAAATTTTAAAGATTTAATTCTGGATTATATTTGTAACTATTTTAATTAATATTTAAAATAAATATTTATAAAAGAATGATGTCACCATCATGAAAGCATAAGATACCTGTCATATTTGAAACCCCTCTCAACAACAAAAATTAGACATCCATCCACAGATAAAAGTGCATTTGAGGGAGGTGTGGAATCTAGCATCAAACGCCAAGGAACTAGGGAGGAGTCCTGCCTATTGGATAACAGGCAGGCAGACCTCAGTCCTGGATGTGGGCACTGTGCTTCCAGGCCCTCTTGGCTGAGGTCCAGGAACACCTGAAAACACTGTCTTATATAATTACCCATGGACAAGAGAGCCTTTATGGAAGTTCAGGTTTCTAGAAAAATTCCAGCACACCGTGATAGCAAAAATTAAAATATGATTTGGGGCACATTGGAGCGGGTAAGAAGAACAGCTTGACATTAACTGCACCTCCCCGCTAAAGTGGACAGACCTCAGTGTGGGCACTGTGCTTCCAGGCCCTCTTGGCTGAGGTCCAGGAACACCTGAAAACACTGTCTTATATAATTACCCATGGACAAGAGAGCCTTTATGGAAGTTCAGGTTTCTAGAAAAATTCCAGCACACCGTGATAGCAAAAATTAAAATATGATTTGGGGCACATTGGAGCGGGTAAGAAGAACAGCTTGACATTAACTGCACCTCCCCGCTAAAGTGGCACAGCTTAGGGTAAGAGAGATCTTCCTCTGTCCATGATTTCTCTTGCACGGATAAGAGAGAACATATAAGTGAGGACCTGGTTTCCCCAGGTGTGCCAGGATGCTGCCAAAAGGGCTAATTTCTCTCTTGGCCTATAAAGAGTACAGAAAAATGAGCTACATGACATGGGGGAGGAAAGAGGTTGGGAAGAAAGCAGACAATGCTTAGAGGGCATTAAAGGTATGCAAATTTTACTAACAGCAGGGCAGACAGCATGAAGAAGCTTTCTATGAACCCCGTATGTCTCAACTACTTATCCCTCCAACTAACCCTTTGGTACCTATGGTCTATGTGCCTCACTCACACACACACGCCCATCCTGTGGCTGGCTCCTATGCATGGTCCCAAAGGCAATGGTGATAGTGAGCTTTGGCAGACAGCTACTGAACATGCACAGAAAGCCAACCTAAGTCTGTGGGCCATAGAGAGAACACAAACTTTGGGAAAACAAAAAGAGAGGCTCTGTCAGCACACAGCCTAGTGCATTTTAGGATCCAGAGAAGGCATAAAAGCTTAAGAATTCTGCCACAAGAAGGAGCAAGAAGTGTGGAGCAGTAAGCTGACAGGCATAATATCTAATAAGGCTGTCAGAAAGGATCTCTTTCCAATAATCAGTTAATAAAAACTAGAGGAGGTGGCTGCTTCAAATGGAAAGGTAGCAGTGCAAAACTTTTAGAAACATAAGAATTCAAGGTAACATGATCCCAATAAGGAATCACAATAATTGTCTAGTAACTAAACCAAAAAAACATCAGATCTGTGATTTATCCATTAAAGAACTCAAAATAGCTATTTCTAGGAAACTCAATGATCTGCAAGAAAATACAGAGAGATAACTTAACAAAATTAACAAAACAGTACACAGACAAAATGTAAAGTTTTACAAAGACATAGAAGCAATAAATAACCAAACAGAAATTCTGGAACAAAGGATTCAATGAATGAAATTTAAAATGCAATAGAGATTACCAACAGCAAAATGGATCAAGCAGAAGAAAGAATTTGTGAGCTAGAAGACAAGAACTTTGCAATTATATAGTAAGAGGAGGAAAAAAGAAAGATGAAAAAAGTGAAGAAAGGCCACATTATCTATGGGAAACAATGAAAAGAAACAATGTGTGAATTGCTGGAACTCTAAAAGATGAGTGCAAAGGGGCCAGAAAGCTTATTAAAAGAAATATGGCTGAGAATTTTCTAAATTTGGGAAGAGATTGGATAACCAAATACATGAAGTTTATAGATCACACACACACACACACACAAAACTCAACTTACATAAGTTCTCCTCAGAAAGACATTATAATAAAATTAGCAAAAATCAAAGACAAACATAGAGAATCTTAAGAAGCATCAAGAGAACAAAAACTCTTGTAACTTACAAGGGAATCCCCATAAGGCTAGCCATAGGTTTCTCAGCTGAAACCTTACAGGACAAGAGAAAGTGACATGATATATTCAAGCTACTGAAAGAAAAAGCTGCCATCTAAGATTATTTTACCCAGCAAACCTCTCCAGAAATTAAGGAGAACCTTTCTAAGGTAAATTAAATCTGAGGGAATTCATCACCACTATCCTTGCCTTACAAGAACCACTAAAAGGAGTTCTTCATGCTGAAATGAAAGGATGCTAATTAGGAAAATCAAGTGGTCAAATGGTTGGTTTTCTAAGTCAATCAGGTATCTGCCACGCTATGTGCACTAACCAATGATGTGCTTTGACACTTAAAGTTTGAGGGACACCATCTGCACCACCCCTCCCTTCCTGGCAAGAGCCACTGTAGTTCTTCATGCTGAAATGAAAGGATGCTAATTAGGAAAATCAAGTGGTCAAATGATTGGTTGGTTTTCTAAGTCAATCAGGTATCTCTTAAAAAAGGAAACTTCATGGATGGGGTCAAGTTTATCTAGTCAGGTAATTGTCAGTGTGTTTATTCAATATAGATATCTTTGAAGTGGATGCCTTAACAATCAAAAACTTAATGTCAGGAACTTATAATAAAGAAGCTAATTATTAGGTGTTTACACTATCAGCCTCGCTATTACCCCAACTTAGTGGATAAGTAGTGAGTTCCTGACAGTTCCAGGGAGAAAAAGTAGAATGTGGGGAACTTCTTGTCCCCACCCCTCACCCCCAAGAAGCAGTGCTAAGACTCCTCATGTTTTTCTCTGATCCAGAAGAAAAGTGAGTTATGGTAGGAGAAAATGACCCAGACTTAGATATTATATAAGGGTTTGTCATAATTTGGAGCAAAACCAAACCTAAACAAAAAAAAACCCTCTTGAGGTACAATAGTGCAAGTAGATTAGTCAGGGTTCTCCAGGGAAACAGAACAAAAAGGAATATATATGATTTATTATAAGAAATTGTCTCACACAATTATGGAGGCAGAGAAGTCCCATGAGTTGCTCTCTGTAAGTTGAAGGCTCAGGAAAGCTGGTGGTGGAGTTCTAGTTCAAGCCCAAAGGCTTGAGAACCAGAGGAGCTAATGGTGTTAAGTCCCAGTCCAAGTACATGGGAAGACAGATATCCTTAAATGGAGCAATTAGGAAGAGAGTGAATCCTTCTTTCACTCTCTATTCAGGCCATCAATGGATTAGATGATGCCCACTCATGTTAGGGAGGGCAATCTGCTTTACTCAATCTACCTATTCAAATGGTAATCGCATCCAGAAACACCCTCCCAGATATACTCACAATGATGTTTAGTCAAACACCTGGACATCCCATGGCCTGGTCAAGTTGACATAAAATTTACAATAAGAAACCCTTAATATTTCATTTGAAAACCATATTATCACAGAGCAGATAGAGCTGTTGACAAATCCAGACTGTTAAACTATAGCGGGAAGGCCAGAGAGGGTTGGGGCGGGAGTGGTGGTAAGAGATTTCTTGACATTGTGTAGATGTACCACAGTTTTCTAATCCATTCATCTGCTGATGGGCACTTAGGCTGTTTCCAGATCGTCGCTATGGTAAATTGTGCTGCTATGAACATAGGGATGCATATATCCTTTCTGATTGGTGTTTCTGGTTTCTTGGGATATATTCCTAGAAGTGGGATCACAGGGTCAAATGGGAGTTCCATTTTTAACTTTTTGAGGAAACTCCATACTGTCTTCCATAGTGGCTGCACCAGTCTGCATTCCCACCAGCAGTGCACAAGTGTTCCTTTTTCTCCACATCCTCTCCAGCACTTGTCATTTTTTTTTGATTTGTTGATGATAGCCATTCTGACAGGTGTGAGATGGTACCTCTCTAATTTTATCCTTTCCATAACTTGCATAAAACAGAAATGTAGAATTGAGAGTAAGATTAGCACCCAGCATCCAAGTATCAGAGAGGCTACAAGGGGGGACAAAGAAAACTGAGTGGGCATAGGAGAGATATATGTAGAGATACTTTTCTTTTTTCTTTTAAAGGCTGTTTCAGTTTCTTGGTCATATTAAATACCACAAACATGGTGATGTAAAACAACAGAAATTTATGCTTACTGTTTTGGAGGCCAGAAGTTTGAAATCAAAGTGTTGGCAAGATCATACTCCCTGCAAAGGCTCGAAGGGAAAATACTGCCTCGCCTCTTCCAGCTTCTGTGGTTCTTGGTGTTCCATAGCTGCTAAATCTAATCCCTGCCTCTGTCTTCACATGGTCTTCTAGGTGCCTCTGTGTGTCTTTTATTGTCTTCTGTCAGGACATTCACTTTAGATTCAGGGTCTACCCTCATCCCATATGACCTCATATTAATTGATACCTTAATTATATCTGCAAAGATGCTATTTCCAAATAAGTTTCCATTCTGAAGTTTCAGGTGGACATGAATTTTGGGGCGCACTTATGCATTATTATTTAAATGAAATTTTTAAGCATGGCTGCTTTCTATATTTTAGGTCTCAGAAAACAGAAATTAAGGCATTGGCCAACTTGAGTGCTTATCTGAGGTTATGCAGAAAATCCTCATGTTCAGGTTGTTTGCAGAATTTAGTTACTATTATTGGACTGATGTTCCATTGTCTTGCTGGTTGTCGGTTGGTAATCATTTTTAGCTTCCAAAGGCCACCTGCATTCCTTTGCTCCTGGTCCTCTTCCTCCATCTTTGAAGCTAGCAATGGCAGGCAGAGTCCTTCTCAAACTTAGAATTTCTCTTCCGGCTTCCCTTCTGCCTCATCTATTCCAGTTCCCTTTCCACCACCAGTCTCTGCCTTTTTCTTTCCTCGCATCTCTCTCTGACCCAAGCAAGAGAACACTTTCTGCTTTTAAGGGCTCATGTAATTAGATTGAGTCCACCTACACAATTTAGGAGAATCTTCCCATTTTAGGGGCTCTGACCTTGGTTACAATGGCAAAATTCCTCTTACAATATTCACAGGTTCCAGGGGGTAGGTGTGAATATCTTTTGGAGGTGGGGTAGGGCCATTATTGGCCTGTCACACTTAGTTATAGTATTTTACGGTTCTTGTAACTGCCCTTAGTACATATGTGAAAGCTTTGTGTTTCTGATGAGGATTTTGCCCACAGAATCTTCTGGCCTCCTTACACTAAAAACATTCTAAATATATTGATAATATTTTTGCTTTCCATTTTATTATGTTTCTCTTTCATCAGACAGAATGCTCAGAGGGCATTAAAAGTATGCAAATTTTACTAACAGCATGGCAGACAGCATGAAGACGCTTTCTATGAACCCCTGGTATGCCTCAACCACTTATCCCTCCAACTAACTCTTAGGTACCTATGGTGTTCTGTGTGCCTCACCCACACACACACGCCCATCCTGTGGCTGGCTCCCTGTGCATGATCCCAAAGGCAATGGTGATAGTGAGCTTTGGCAATTTGTGATTGAGAGCTAAAAGAAGAATATTAGTAACCCTCATTCACCTCTCAGGGGTATTTTGAAGACTAATGTTCCATAAAAATTCTAAATTAAAATTTTAATTAAACTATGTATGTGAATTAATGAGATGGGGGATCAGATTCCCAAATGTGCTAATCCATTAGATTTTTTTTCAAGGCTACAGGATGGTCATATTTTTTTTCCTCTGAGAAAGTCCCATTATTTGATGCAGTCCATTATTTTTCTTTGTATTGAACAATTTCAATAAAATAATGAGTAAATATTGTTTTGAATTATTGAGAGAATCACTTTTATTTTATCCTTAAGATGTAAAATAGAAGAATAAATTAAAACATGTACAGTATAGGTTTGTGCCTGGCTGGTGTGGCTCAGTGGTTGAGCTTTGACCCAGGAACCAGGAGGTCATGGTTCAATTCTCTGGTCAGAGCACATTGCTGGGTTGTGGCCCCATCCCTGGTGGAGGTGTGTAGGAGGCAGCCAATCGGTATTTCTCTCCCATTGGTGTTTCTCTCTATCCCTACCCCTTCCTCTCTAAAAATCAATACAAATTTATTTTTAAAAAATGTACAATATAGGTTTGTACTTGTCTTTGCTTGTTTTCCATAGCTCTGTCCACTATTTCCATGGGACAATACTTATATGGGATCATTAGATTTGGCCTGGTTGATTAATAGTTCAGGTATTTAATTTCTGATTATATTATGTTTACTTCCAACACTTATTTAAAGCAACTTTGTGTAATTCAACCCGTTCTAAGACTAAATTCTTATAAATAAAAGTTACACACAAATATAGTAGAAATCATTATTATTGTATTTTTAAAAATTAGATTTTTCCATCAACATTTATTTGCAGAACAGATTAAAAATATAGATATAAAATTAGGAACTGGAGCCCGGCTGGAGTGGCTTAGTTGGTTAAGCACCATGCATATCCAAAAAGTTGTCAGTTCAACTCCTGGTCATGGCACATGCCTGGGTTGCCATGATCCCCGGTGGGGGAGCGTAAGGAAAGCAACTGATTGATCTCTCACATAGATCTTTCTCTCTCTCTTTCTCTCTCTCTCCCCTTTCCTCTCTTTCTGTCTCAAAGATCAATCAGTCAATTAGGAATTGGAACATTGCTGCGATTTAAGCCTATTTTTATCTCCCCCTCAAAGGTTTGTTTCTTATTTTTTTTACTCCTCCCCCCTCAAAGTTTTAATAAAGTATATTCATTTCATGGAAATTAAGGAAGGGGCCAAGTTCGATGCCTGCTTTCAGGGAGAACCTTTACTTCCCTTGCCTCAGGTATCCACGAAGAAGAATTTCATTTTGAATAATTCTCTGGCTCCCCAGGGGAGGGACAGTGACTTATCTGATTGGTGAGATTGAGAGAAGAAATAAATTTAGAGTATCTCAGATATTTTTTTCTTTTGAACCAATCTCACTACTCCTTCATGTAGTAAACTTACAGAGAAAGGGGTGGGAAGGATGGTGGTTTTTCATTGGTGACAGTGACTCAATGAATGGGCCTATGTAATACTATGGTACAGAATTTATAAGTGTATTTAGCTGTAGATCTAAAGATGCCTTCTCCAATCAGCTCTATTAATGTAACTGACATTTTGACATCTATCTCTAGCTATCAAGTTTCATTTATTATTTGTTCTAACCAAGGAAAGAACGAGTGCATCTTTTATTGGTTTTACAAGATCCCAAAATGGACATCAGATACATAAAAGAAGAAAGCAAGAGCCAAGAGCCTGAGGTGGTTCTGAGATTATAATACACCCAGGAATTCTCAGAAATTGTCATGGAGTATTTGGGCTTTCAAAGCTATGGGTGTGGGGATTTGAGGCAAATTTTAATTATACCTTGGTCAAATTGTTTAAAATTTTGGCAATTCAGTTTACTTATCTACAAAACAGGGATAACTATACCAACCACAAAAACTTTATATGATAGAAATATGCACATATACATAATAGATACATATACAGATACAGCTTAGGAAAGCAAGTGATACATAGAGGTTATTTATTATAATTATGGTTATTATGATTACTATTACAGGATCAGGGAAGCTGCAATTGACAACTAAATTGCACAAATAAATTAAAGAAGTAGATAAATTAACATCCTAGACTTTAATCTTGGTTGCTTTGAGCACTGAATGCAGCTCTGAGCTTTCTCACAAAATGGCAAATGGCTCAGCAGTGGGTTATGTGGCAATCACCAAAGAAAGAAAAAAATACTTATTTTCTAGAGATAACGTTTGGTTTCTTTGGCATACATAGAAGACATTCTGTATTCTGGCCAAAAATGTTGATCAGGCTATATTTGGTGAGAAGCTTGGGCAGAACTGGGACATGTATTATTTTTTAGGAGACCTTTGAGTACTCCAGCTAAGGAGGTGAGTCAGAAAAAGTGTGGCTGTGTGTCAAGCTGGAAGAGGAGAATATAAATAGTAAAAAGTGTAGTAAGGTTGGTAGCTAGAGGACTTGAGAAAATAGAGCAAGATGTAGAACAGATGAGTTTAGACAATTCAGGAACAAAATCTAAACACCAGGTTTGAGGCAGGATATTTCTTTATGCAATACTTAAAATATGCCAGAATGGCAACAAAGTCTTTTTTTAAAATTAATCTTTTTATTGATTTGAGAGAGAGGAAGGGAGAGAGAGAGAGAGGAAGTGAGAGTGAGAGAGGAACATGATTGGCTGCCTCTTACACACTTCCTACAGGCAATCAAGCCCACAATTTGGGCATGTGCCCTGACCAGGAATCCAACCGGCAAACTTTTGGTGCATGGATGATGCTCTATTAACTGAGACACACCCGGTCAGGACAACAAATTCTTAAAGAAATGAAGATAGCCTTTTTCTACATTCTATATCTTTTATTTTATTAAGTAAATAATTCATTTATCTCTCATTACATATTCATTGCTAGTTACTGTGGGGAATATTGATGAAGTAGAATACATGTATATTAACCTCAACTAGTTTATTGCATTATGGAAATACTGTTAGTTCAATGCTACATTTCATGAATGCTGGAATACTGATTATGTCCTGTGGGAAACATAATATGAAAACCTGCTCCAAATCTTTTCAGGGAGAAAAACCGTTGGAAACATCAAAGAAAAAGTCACCTTGTTGTTTTAACATCCAAGAGAGGAAGAGCACTTAATTCTCAAAAAGTTAAAAAATAATGACCACTATATAACACATTGAGTGCAAGTGCTACAAGGGAGGTTACCAGGGTTTGCTTTCCCCATAGTGTGGCGGTGCTATGACGTTTCTAACATCTTTGGCTCACAATCTTAACTGAGGACTTACATTAGTCTTATAATACAGACTACAATACAGTCTACTGAAGTTACACAGACTTTTAATAGTCCACAGAAGCTGAATACGAGGCTATTAATACTGTGAAACCTGGGATGGGCAATCTCTACTTTCTGTGCCCATTTTCAGGAAGGATATTTACTTCTCCAGTAGGAGCAGTGACATTTGGCTCCTACTTTGTTCTTCCCCTTGAGGAGTGACTGGCGTCCAATGGATCATGCAAGCCAGGAGGTAGGGCCATTCTATTGAAATGTGGCCCATATGGGTCATGGCTCTTGCTTTATGTCAGTCCTGTCTTTGCTTAGAGACTGTGTGAACTCTTGCTTCCTTCCTCTTGAGATGGCAGATGAAATAGGCTCCTTTTCCAGTAGGTCAGCTCTGTTCTCTCTGACATGGGTTTCCCACTTGACATGGGGTGGAGACTTCTGTGTCACATGCTTTCAAAGTCTAGGTTGTTGGAGGGAAGGAGGAGGTCCCCCTCTATTTTTCAGTTTACCTTTGCTAGTAGCAAATATGTACTAGTAAACATATTTTGATCCTTATTTTGTTCCTTGGACATATCTTCTCTTGGTTAATATCTAGATGGAAGGAGGGAGTGATGAATTAATAAGTGCCCAAACTTCCAACAAAAAAATACCAACTAGGTTTTAACCATAATTCTACCCATACTCTTTATTATTTTGGACAAGTTACTTGACTTCCTTAAGCCTGTCTATCTACACTAATAAAAGAGAAAAATGGGGGGAGCTAAGACCTGGCCCCCCAGCCATGATCGGAGAATCAGGAACCTTTGCTGCCCTGGCCAGTGATAGCAGGAAGTAGGGGTGGAGCCAGTGATGGGAGCTGGGCATGGTCGAAGCTGGCAGTCCCAGGAGCTAGGGGTCCCTTGCCTGGGCCTAAAGCGGAGCCCACGATCGTGGGGCCACTGCAGCTGTGGGTCCCCGCTGCCTGGGCCGGACGCCTCAGCCAGAGGCGTCCTGCGGGGGCAGGGGTGGAGCCCTCGCGATCACGGCACCGTTGCTGCTGAGGGTCCTTGCTGCCTGCGCCAGAAGCCTCGGCCAGAGGCGTTAGGCCGGGGCAGGGGCAGAGCCTGCCACTGC
>NW_006289390.1:758778-783892 GCF_000327345.1 Myotis davidii
GTCAACGCCTGAGGGCTCCCAGTATGTGAGAGGGGGCAGGCTGGGCTGAGGGACAATCCCCCCCCACACACACACCCAGTGCACAAATTTCGTGCACCGGGACCCTAGTTTACTGATAAAATGGAATAATGCTGGTGAAAATGTCCAACCTAGTTGGCTGCTCTTAGTTAGGTGTTCATATATGTTGGCCTCAAACTAGATTCCATTCATTCCCTTCAGTTCTTTCCTGGAAGATTTACTCATCTAGCTTTCTGCTGGGGTGGTATCTATTTCTTAGGTTTTTCATTGCATTTAGAAATGAGCAGCTGAGAAAAGTGAGCTATTTCAGGCTTTTCTGCAGTGCCATGTACATGGGAGGAAAAATAATCCAAGAAAACCAGTCAGAGTCCCAGACTTCTTAAAATAAAATTGAACTCAATTTCAAGTTTTTGACATCTTAAAACATTTATTATTTTTTACCCAAGCTCCCTAGGGTAATTTAGCACTTAAATTCTCACAATAGATGAACATGATGATATGCTGTTAAAAACCTTTTCCCAGCTAGAACTAGGAAGTATCTGATAGCTGATGCAATAACTGATTTGTGGTAAGTATTGAATCCTTTTGCTCTTTAGAAATGAATAGTTTTGAAAGTTATTTCTCTGAAGTACTATCTTTTCCTTTGCAACCATAATTACATTATTTTTCTAACTTCAGAATTGAAAACATTCAGTTTAAAAGCAGAGATTAATTGTAGGGAGGGAAGGTTAGAGTTAAATTTTGTATTTCATAAAATAGGAAAACATGGTAGTGCTCTCACAATCCATGAACTTATTTGGACATGGTTTTCTTGGGGTAACTTCTCTTTATCTGAAAGTTTCCAGCTTCAGTATCAATGTGTCCAAAACCTGCTCAATTTTCCAATCTCAACTAAGGACTTGTTTGGAAGTCCTTATGTGAAACTTTTTCTGACAATTCCAGGTCAACTGGTCTTCTATAGCTGAACTACAGTTGAACCCATGGTAAGTTACACAAAGAATGGTCAAGCGATAACAAATCGACTTTTAGAATCATCTGTGTCCAAATATTGGCTTTTCATTTATTAGCTGCGGATCTTTGGGGAAGTTAGCTCTTTTAAGATTAGAACCTCAAGTATAAAACAAGGATAATAATTATCTATTTTGTTGTAGGGATTAAGTTAAATTATTACATAATATATTTGAAGTAGCCAGGAGTGTTACTGATCAAAAAAGTTTGATCCGTTTTAATCATTCATTAATTTATTTATCTTATAAATACTTATCAAGTAACTACTATGTGCTAAGTACTATATCACATATTAGTAATATAAAGTTAAAATAGAAAAGTCATTTTCTTCAGGAGCTCACCAGTTAGTGGAAAATAAATAAATAAATAAGAAAATTGGCATATGATAGCATCTATGCTAGAGCTATGATCTAGCATAGATCTATAATCTATGATCTACATCTATGATAGTTTTATGATGCAAGTGTTGGATACTAGGAGGTGTACAGGAGGAGTACCTAAGCTAGTATGGGAAGGAGTTATAAAGGAAGAAAAGAGGGGAAGGTCATTCTTTAGAAAGGAAACAGTTTGTACACAGGCAAGAAAGTGTGAAAGAGCCTGTCCTATTCAGAGAAAACTTCATAAATGTAAGTGTGGCTAGAGCATGGGAAAATTGGCAATAAATGAGATGGCAATGTAGCCGGGGGGCAGTTTATGAAGGAGCTTAAAAGTCACATTGTGGACTTCGAATTTTATACTAAGGAAAAAATATTGATGGATTCTAAATGGAGAAAGTATGTGATTTCACATGCAGTTTTAGACAGATGAGTATTAAATTTGTGAAAAAATTATTAAAATTGCAGTTAAAGAGGCGGTAAGGAGATTGATTAAGAAGTTGTTATAGGTTTGAGGGCCCGATTTGAGACACTAACACTGTGGATGGACAGAAGATGAAGATTCAAGAAAGAGTAGCTATTGAAGAATCATAAGGGAGAGCACTGAGTGACAGATAATTCTAATAATATTATGTTAATAAATAAAATGTTGTTAGATTATGTAAATTAGACTATCAGAAGCTAGCATCATTAAATCCTCAAATCTATGTATATAAAAGGCTAATATGCAACGTGTCCCCTCAGGAGTTCGACCAGGAGAGGGGAGTTCGATAGTCGCTATGACGTGCGCTGACCACTAGGGGATGGCACAGAATGAAGGAAGGCCCCGGAAGGCAGTCAGAAGGCCGTGATGGGTCCTGATCATGCACCAGGCCTCTAGTCCTTTAGTAAGTTCTCCTTGCATCTTCTGTTAATTCTGATTTACTTATAGAGACAATGTGATATTGAGTGTGATTCAAATAGACATTGTACTTAGCAGTTATAGTTCTCACTATAAATTAATACAATTTTATTCTGGCTTAATGAATTAGCCTCATGCCTAGTCTAATGTGAAAATGTCCATGAAAAACTTAGCCAGTCTTGGAATGATGATAGCGTCAGAGCTTGAGCTACTAACATTGACCCAGCATGGAAGTGATTCCACCACAGTAATGGAATTCTGTGAGTGAATGTGGGAGGTTCCAGATGATAGTATCACCATAGTTATTTGCCTGGTGACCTGTTGTAAAAAATTTCAACATGTATGAATTCATATGCTGAGTTTGATTTGCAGCTAAGTAAAAGGTCTTCTACGAAGTTAAAGGGTATGTTAATTAAAGTAACACTAGCTCTTATAACCACACCCTCAAATATCAACATCTTAACCCAGTAAAACTTTCTTTCTTGCTAATGCAAAGACTAATGCAATGTTCCTGGTTGGCAAGCAGCCTTCCTCATGGTCATTTAGGGACACTGGCTTTTTCAGTCTTGTGATCTTACCATTTCCTAGGACCTCCAACTCTCCTGCATCACCTGGAAGATCACATGGAAAGTGTCTACAGGCCAACCATAGACATGGCTCATTTAGTTTACACTGTATTCTATTGACAGAATTCATTCACGTGTCCATGTGAAACTACAAGGGAGGCTGAGAAATGAAGTCTAGCAGTGTCCCAAGAGGTAGAGAAAATGAGGTTGAGTGAACTCATAGTTATTTCTGCCACACAGAGGTTTATGGTTCAGAAATGAGATCTGTGCCAAGGTTATAGAATTAAGAAGCAACAAGATCTAAAGAGCAATTGAGGTATGGAGTTGATGAGAATTCATAAAAAGTAGGTAGAGTTAAAAACAAAAGAGAATAGAACCCTGAGGATTATTTAGCTTTAACAACAGTAAATATTTAAGTGGTAGGTGAATGAGGAGGAACATAACAAGTAGTAATCAAAGGGTTTTAAAGTATTCAAGTAATGGCTATTTTTTTATTGTGTATTATATATACAGCAATGTGCGCTGTTAACAAGAATCATTTCACATAATCCTTATAGCAATCTGATAAGACAAAAGCTCTTCAGATCCCCATATTTTTCATGAAGAAATAAGATAGAAGAGTTAAGTACCTACCTGGATCACATAATTAATGAGTAGAAGATCTTGGATTTAAATCTTGTTCATCTAACTCCAGAGTCCAATCTCTTAAAAATATATATAATTGATTTCAGAGAGGAAGGGAGAGGGAGAGAGAGAAGCTTCAATGATGAGAGAGAATCATTGATCAGCTGCCTCTTACATGCCCCTCACTGGGGTTTGAACCCACAACCCAGGCATGTGCCCTTGACCGGAATCGAACCTGGGACCCTTCAGTTTGCAGCCTGATGCTTTATCCACTGAGTCAATCTGGCCAGGGCTAGAGTTCAATCTTTTAGTTAATGTACTACCACCATCCCTCCACCCCCGAGCCCACCCCAGGAAGGCATGGGGACAGAAATATCAAAGGGAGAAAGAGTTCCAATAATGAAGAGGTGGTGAACAAATGCTCCAAAGAGGCTAACTGGATAAGAACTGAATGAATAATACCTATTGGAAGGTCATTGTTTCACAAAAACATTTTTTCAACAAATGCTCATTCAGCACTGACTCTGTGGCAGTCCCAGCTCTAGGTGCCTGGGACCCAGTGGTGAGCAAGATTCCTGTTCTCTAGAAAGCTGCCAGTTCAGTGACCACACTAAGAGGGTGAAGCAGGTGCCAGCTTGCAGAGAGCTGAGTGAAATACAAAAGGGCAACGCTGGTTTACAAAGACAGTAAGAGGTGGGGCTGACATTGGCTTCCACATTGAATTTCCACATTGTTTTCTCCTTAAGTAGGTTATATAAGCCAGGTTTGAACCCCTTATTTCAGGACTAAAAAGAGTAACATCAAAGGTTTTTCAGACCTCATATAGAACTAAAAATAATAAATAAATAAAATAAATGAAGAGAGTGACTGTGAACCATACCTTTGACCTTTCCTCTGCCCACCTCCTAGAATTGGTCTCTAGAAAGGCAGACAGGAGCCCACAGTTCTGTGTCTTAAATACAGTCTTATGTGCAGAGGCTTCCCTCCCTGGCTTTCCTTTTTAAAACTTCATGTAGGTAGAGGATCTGATAAATTCAGGCTCAGCAGGATGTTAATGACTGATAGAGCTTAATATACTAGGTTCCTAGAGGTATTTGAATTGTGGGAAGTGCAGGGAGCCACAGTTTAAAGGAGTAAATCTCTAAATTTCTAGACACTATTGAGCAGATGGAGACATACTTTTATGAGGGTCAGAGATGCCTTCTTGTTGACCCTGAAATTTTATCACAGAAGGGCTACAAAGACTTCCTGCTGTTGACAGACCCTGTACTTAAGACAAGATAAGACTGAGCTGTAGACTTATAAAACTTTGGAAAATCTTTCATGTGAGAACAACATGGGGCAATCCTCTCAGCAAAATAGCTCTGAAATCTGTGTCATGTAGTTACAGTGAACACTAAGGGCCTCATTCAAAAACCACAACAATTTCCTAAGGATGGGGAGGAGAGGCTGGGGGCTGTAGCCTTAGAAAAGAAGGGATGTAAAAAAAAAGGTTGTTCAGCTGGATGTCCCAGGATGCAGCATTTTGGTGAGTTCAGAATATTCTGGAGCCTGTTTTTAACTTCATTGATTTCTGTAATTGACCTACTTACTGCATGAAGTTTGAGGGGGTGAATAGAGTCTGCAAAATAATGATCTAGTCACAAGAGACCATTTTATAATCAGACACAATTGTTTATTTTATAGAGAACTATGGTTGGCAAGAAGACCCAAACATTGTCAGTTGGTCAATGCATTCTCTCCTTGAGGGAAATTTTCTGTAGGAGGCAGCATATTGGAATTTGCCACTCAAGGTTTTGCACATGGCATTAAAGAGCCAGAGAATCCTGGCTTTGCAAACTCCTGGCCATGAAAACCTGGGATATATCATTTACTCTTCATGAGCTGTAGCCTTTTCACCTATAAATGAATTTAGAAAAGAGTAAGGTGAGAGGACGAAAATGAATTTATGTGTGCAAAGTAATCACCATATGACTGGCGATGAGCTAGATATTTAAAAAATCTATAATGACTTTTTAAACAGACACAAGAGAATTAGGTAGAGAATCTTTGTGCTGAGTGTCATTAATGGTTCAACAGCCTTCAGAATCATGCTTTCCTACTGAAGCTGACTGTCATCTGCTGGTTGGGTCCCCATATCCTCCGAGGTGCCAAAGACATACTAACCTGTTTTTGCTCATTGATTTCCTTCTTTCTAGAACAGTGGTTCTCAACCTTCCTAATGCCGCGACCCTTTAAGACAGTTCCTCATGTTGTGGTGACCCCCAATTTCATTGTTACAAATTGAACATAATTAAAGCATAGTGATGAATCACAAAAACAATATGTAATTATATATGTGTTTTCCGATGGTCTTAGGTGACCCCTGTGAAAGGGTCGTTCAACCTCCAAAGGGGTCGTGACCCACAAGTTGGGAACCACTGTTCTAGAACCTTAAATGTGATGCATTAGTCGCCTACCTTGTTGCATGCCAGTTCTATACATGCGACAGAGCCACATTGATTGGCTTTGAGTGCATTCAGATTACTGACAAACACCATGTTCCTACACCATTTCAAGCAGAATGATTGATGCAGACGATGAAATGCGGCCATTGCATGCTCATTCTTACATTTTCATACTCGATGGGTGGCTTTCTCTTCTAGCACTTTGTGTACTGGCTGTGGAGCTTAGTAAACAGAGGTGGGCAAAAGTGGGTTTAACTTGTAATACAAATAAGTAATACAATACATAATAAATAATATAAGAATAAACTGTGCTTTGTGTACTCACAACTGTAAACTTATTTTTTCCCACCCCCTGTATATTTCTGACTAATTCAAGTTGGCTCAAACTATGGCAACACAGTTTAGTTGCTGATAACAGACCAGCTCCTAGCTAGTTTGAGCAGAAAAGGACTTCATACAGGGATTTAGTTTGTACAACATGTTCCAAATGCTGGAGAAGAGGCCTTTAGGCTGAGCCTCTGGGAGTGACATTAAAATAACACTGAATTGTCCCATCCACAGAGCTTTCAGCCCGGCCACAGCTAAAAAGCCAGAGAATGAGGAAGCTGCCATTCAAACTGCTGGTTCCAAGTTGGTACCGCTTTGACTGTAATCCAGGAAGTCAGTGTGGAAGCTGTTGGCTCCAGCCCCAATGAGCCTGCTGACATCCACACCCGCAATGGATAGCTCATGTACTGATTCCATTTAACTCATTTACAAAACAACTCTGTGTGCTTGTGTCTGGCATAATCTAAGTCACATCCATAACCAGATATGCAAGGGAGCCTGGGAAATGTGGTTAGCCTTCGGTTTTGAAAGATAATATAAGGAGGTTGGCATAGACGTTGAGTGAGCCAATCAGCTAAATGCCCCCCAGACAAGTATCTCTGTAAAGTAATATTTTAGGTCCTACAGAGAATATAAAGATGACTAAGCCAGATTTTACCATCAAGTGATTTATAATCTAATAGGGGAGAAGAGACCAGTTTAGTGTTTTTATGGGTTGCGTCCTTAAAAATTTGGGAAAGTTTCCTTCATAGGTACCCATAAAGCAAATTTCTCCTGTCATAACTGTAACACAAAGTATTGTAACTGCTGGTCATCTTACCTATGCATTCAGTGTTCTTTTAACTATAAAAAGCGAGAACCGTGTGTATCTTGCTTACTGTTAAATAGCCAATGTTTAATCCAGTGTCAATAAATATATATGGAATGATTGAGTAAATGAAAAGTATATTTTAAATAGAAGTCAAAATTATACCTTCTAAGGAAATAGGTGTTCATTTGTTAGAGCATAGTAGACTATTTTCTTCCTGTTACATTTCACTTTGGTCTGTAGGCTAAATTAGAAGAATCTAAACAATGCATTGAACACTGATGTTAAGGGGATATATTTTCTAATTATGAACCACCATTCCAAAACTCTCCCTAAATGACAACTACATATATGTGGCTAGAAAAGGTGGCTGCATTTAATTCCCTTTTGTTAATTGTGTGAGAAGTCAATAAAGAGAAAACTACTGTGCTTTCTGAATAAAGCCACTTAGTATTAGAATTAGATTCATAGTAAAAGCTGCCCTTTCTGAGCTACTTCCTGGGGATAGGCAATCCAAGAGGTTATTAGATCTAGGATGACACTTTATGTTTTTTTTTATTAATATATTTTATTGATTTTTTACAGAGAGGAAAGGAGAGAGATAGAGAGTTAGAAACATCGATGAGAGAGAAACATCGATCAGCTGCCTCCTGCACACTCCCCACTGGGGATGTGCCCGCAACCCAGGTACATGCCCTTGACCGGAATCGAACCTGGGACCTTTCAGTCCGCAAGCCGACGCTCTATCCACTGAGCCAAACCGGTTTCGGCGATACTTTATGTTTATAAGTAATATTGGAAATACTACGTGCTGCTCCTACTACTGCTATTAATTTAAATTTAGAGAGTATAATAAGCGTGAATCATAGAACTTAATGCTTTATAGTCATGATCTCATGTAATCTAATTTAATTTAAAATCACAACAGTTTGTGTGGTGAGGTGCTATTTTATCTCATTTTATAGCTGATAAAACTGAACCTTGGAGAGCTTAAATAATTTGTCCAGTTTTAAGGAGTTAATGAGCTAATAAGCAGGCTCACAGAGTTAGGCCTCTCTGATCCCAAAGTCAGCGCTCTTAACTCCTGAGTGAATTTCACTGGTAGTTTTTCTTATTGTGTAAAATAAAGTCTTTTTGCCCTGCTGGAGTGTCTCAGTGGTTGAGCGTTGACCCATGAACCAGGAGGTAACCAGTTTGATTCTGGTCAGGGCACCTGCCTGAGTTTTGGGCTTGATCCCCAGTAGGGGATGTGTAGGAGGCAACCGAACGATGTTTCTCTCTCATCAATGTTTCTATCTCTCTATCCTTCTCACTTTCTCTCTCTCTCTCTCTCTCTCTCTCTCTCTCGCTCTCTCTCTTTCTCTCTCCCTCTCTCTCTCTCAAAAAAAATCAGTAAAAAACTTTAAAAAAGGGTTAAAATGATAAATTAAAAAATGTATTCTTATCTCAAATATGGTGATGCCCAACTTATTTGATGCTTTCATAGAAAGTAACTTTTTTTGATCCTCACAATATCCATGAAAAGTATCCTATCTGAAACGTGGAGTTCAGGGAACGTATCTCCCCCTTGCGGATTTTTCCTCAACACGTTTGAAGAATAAAATTCACGGACTAAAAGGACGTGTTAGTAAAAGGGTGGAAATTGATTAGAAGCAAACACAAACTCCCATGTAGGAGGGAGTTGCCCATAGGGTAACCAACTAAGCCCCCTTTTCTAAGGTTTTAATGGCTGGAAGTTCTTTGTCTATCTGAGCTCCCTTTTAATTGGACCCTTCCCCATTTTATGACCCTGTGCTTTCCTCATTGGCCACTTTTGTGCAGGATACCAGTTTCAAAGTCCAAAACCCACGGTGGTGTCTCCCCTCTTTCTCCTTCCCTTGCAACAGTCCTCTATCTCCTGTGACAACGTTTCACTCTTCCCGATATCTGTCAACATTTCTACATCCTCTGTGAAAGCATGTTTCTTTCTTCCTGGTACCCTATGACTTTTCCCTATCCACTGTGAAAATATGTTAAGCATTTTGGTGGCTTGGAGTTGTTTCTGCCCTTCACATATGCATTCCTCTCCCATGGGCCCTCCTTATTCCCTAAACCTGCCTGTTTTGACTCTAAAATTCCCTTCATTACCTCTATGCTATAGATTCTAAAGTGGAAATTTAAAATGGATAGTTAAACCTTCGAAGGAGGTATTCTAACTCTAAAGGCTGATCTTGTGGTTTTTCATCACACTCTCTCCCAAGGGTATGAAGTAAAGACCTATAGGCTGTAATCTTTTCCAAATAGCCCCTGGTGGCCACCAGAACAGAGGAGCTGATTGTTGGTTAACATAAGTGCAGCCATCATGGCACATGGAGCCTTGGTGAGGTTTATGTACAATATATTGAACTCCAGTTTAAAAAATGCCCAGGTGCTGGGAGGCAAATGGGGAGAAAGTGGGGGACATCTGTAACAGAGTCAACACTTTTAAAAAGTCATGCTCTTCTGAAATGGATTGCTATCTCTTTCACCCAGAGAAGATTCATTCTGTTCTCTTTCCAGTCTGAAAAACCTATTCTAAAGAAAAGCTGGCCTAAATTTCTCCTATTACAATCAAAGGCCCCCTTTTTATTGTTCATTTCTCATTGAAAATACAGAACGACCAGCCACTGCCATTAAATCTACCAGGATGCTCTTGAAGATAACAGAGCTCTCTCTGAATGATTTTTGAAATAAATATACTATCGACTTAGTACTTTTGAAGATAGTTGATGTATCATCCATCTTAGAGGATGGATGATAGACTGCTCTAGCTAGATGAATTTAGTTTTAAGAAATTGAGACTAATTCAAATTTCCACAAACAGCAAGGAATTTGTTGTATGAATATATGGGGCCTTGGGAAGAACCAAACACGCTCAGAAGAGCAGGAGCTGACAGGTGGTTCTGAGTCCAAAGTGGCCTAAGGGGACTTCACACCTTG
The DNA here is from genome assembly GCF_000327345.1 of Myotis davidii. Lineage (NCBI taxonomy): Eukaryota > Metazoa > Chordata > Mammalia > Chiroptera > Vespertilionidae > Myotis > Myotis davidii. The sequence goes on from NW_006289390.1 coordinate 768,810, forward strand.
GGATACATGGCTTTTCATTCTGCGGTCCTAACCCAACGCTACTCTGCACTTGTCTGGGCTTCCCTATCATTTTAGATTGCATTTTGCTAAGTGTACTCTTCTCTTTTTGCCTGCGTAGCTGTCAGTTATCTTTAAGATTTCAGCTTAGCTGTCATTTCTTCTGAAAGTATTTCCTGACCTCATTTCCCAGACTAGATAAAATCCCCCCATTATATTTTCTCACAGCATCATATACTTCTTCAAAAACACTCATCCCAGTTCTAATTTTACATTCATTTTTGTAATTATGTCTATTTGTGGTTATCACTGAGGTCCCAATCCTAGCATACTACCTAATAGAAGAGGAAAATGTTTATTAGATGAATGAATAATTTTTTAAATAATACTTCCAGATAAAACATGGCAAATGAGGTGGTGAGAACATCAGAAATCTTCAGAAGCCAGTTACCAGGTGTAGAAAAAGACTAGCAACACACTTAGATATCAAGGGTTTGCATCTTCACTCCACAATAAGCTCGTTGTGTGACCTTGAACATGTTATAACATTTTTCTGAATTTGAACTTACATAGTAGAGAAATGGAGATGATATTCCCCCCTTTCTGAAAATTAAAGGAGTTGAAACAGCCAAATACCTCTGAAAGCAGCCATATAAGGCACTGCTGTTGTCATGACAAAGTTCAACATCCTTAAGAGGAAGTACAAGGAAGCATAAATTAGAGTATAATATTTCTCAACATTCAAAGTTTGCACTATGGTGAGACAATCAAAACTGAAAAAGGGTTTGAAATAGTCATTTGTTTTAATTTATTATTATTATTGTTTGCATTTTGTTTCTAACAGGAATTATTTTCATGCCAAATCAGAGTTGTTGGGCTAGTCATCAAATGAATAATATAAATGTGTTGAGTTCTCTGTTAGTCCATTTGAGAAAGGAAGGAGTTGTAACAGAATGCTTAAAAACATTCCTTTGTGGTTGGGGCTGATAAAGGGGACTTGACATTTTCAGGAGGTTCGGTGTGAATGGGAAACAATCTGCCTTCCTTGGCGCCTTTGGAACATGGTGTGTTCTATGAAATCGGAGAGGAAGAACTTGAAAGTAACCTGTACTTTATACACCTTCAATTTGCAGAGCTTAAAGCACTTTATAACAATAACTTGATTTATTAAAGATGCTATAACCCTAAACAGGGTGATTTAGGTTATTCATGTCATTAAATCCCTACCAACCCTTTGAGGTGGGTACCGTTGTCATCCCAATATTACAAGGAAAGGATGGGGGAGAGAGGAGATAAGTTACCTGAGGCCACTCACTCTTTTGTGCTCAGCCCATCTATGGCAGCTAGTGAGTAAGGAGGATCTCTGTGTGCTTACCCCGTGCCCACCAATGAGAGACTTAGAAAAGGAGTGCCCAACAGGCTCTCCTGGAATTGCTTAAAACCATTCAAGTCAAATCCCCGTGATCCCCATGTTGCAGAAGGAGAAACTGAAACCTGAGAGATGATGTCCCTGGACTAAAGTTACACAAAGAAGGGGAGAATGTGCACATCACATCTAGAACAGTACACGGCACATAGTAGGGACTCAATAAATAAGTCTTAATTGATTGACTCAGCTGTATGTTCCTCTCAGCAGAGCATTCTGGAAGGAGGATCTGGTGCTACCGTCAGAGGAAGAATTGAGGGCTCCTGGGTCCTACGTTCTCTGAGAGTATGTGATTTTCCCCCATCAGACTCCTCACTTACCCAGGTTCATGTCAAACTTGCTGACGTCAGCTGAAAACTAGGCTTTGTGAGTCTTCCTTTCAAAATGTTGTACAGCTCCAAGGCTCAGTGCTGGTTTTCACATTAATTAAATATTGGAATTTCAAGCTTCTGAGATGACAGTGAGTAATTGTAAAGCACACAAATAGCTTTTTGAAGGTGTAATGAAATTTACATTTATCATTGTTCACAGACTAATTAATTACAGAATAAAATTATGTCCCAGTTTTATATAAACACATCCATCCATTTCAGCAATCACCCTTTCTATTCAAGGAAATCTGTGTGCATATTATTTTCCTTCAGGGCAGGAGAGGTGAGTCTCAGATTCAGTTGCTGTTCTACAACTGCTATTTGCCCTTCAGTAAGACAGGATGGATGGTAAGACAGGTGGACCAGAGGAAGTGCTCAGGCTTAGCAGTCTGCTGGATCTCAGTTCAAATCTTCTGAGCAATTTATCTACAAAGAACCACAGTGCCCTTATTTCTAAAATAGAAATACTTATCATTCTCCTCTCATTTAGCACTCTGAGGGTCCAATTCACTAATCCTGGTCAAGTCCCTAGCACTTGGCAAGGACTGCTTATCGAGTTCCTGCTCCCAGATTTCGACATGCCTGACTTTCTTACCTCCTTCTGATACTTGGTTAAATGTCACCTTCATAGTGAGAGTTTCTATTTAAAATGGTCACACCTTACTCCATTAAAATCATTATCCTTCCTCTTTGTTTTTAATTTCTCTCTTATCACCATCTGACTTACCTTTATTTGTTTATCCTTGTTTATCCTTCTGTCACCACCACCCCCTCCACAACCCCGTATGTCAATTTCGGGGCAAGAGACACTTTTGCTATTTGGATCATTCATTGTTATGTCCCTAGTATCTACATGTCTGGTGTATTTTAAGTGCTCAATAAATGTTTGTTAAATATGTAATAAGTGTAAAAATGTTTGTAAATAATTGAATAAGAGAACCTCTTTTGGGTATGGAGAGATGAGATAATTAGGATTACTAACACTACAAGTGGTAGTTTAATTTGTAGCCAGATGGAGTTTATGTATCTCTTTGGGAACATCTCCTCATTTAAAAATGAAGAATCTGCCTAGTAAGTATGGCTCAGTGGTTGAGTGTTGACCTATGAACCGGGAGGTCACAGTTCAATTCCCGGCCCAGGTTGTGGGCTTGATCCTCAGTGGGAGGCATGCCAGACACAGCTGATCAGTGATTCTCTTTCATCATTGATGTTTCTATCTCCCTCTTCCCTTTTCTCTGAAATCAATAAAAACATATTTTAAAAAATAAAATAAAATTGAAGAATCAAAGGAAGAGTAGGAAAGGGACTTACTTAAGGCTAACTTGCTGGTTAAACTTCATTCTTTGTGAACCGAAGTTGTTTAATCATCCAAGGGTTATTTTTCATATTCCTTCTCACACTTCAGCTTCTAAAGTTAATATTAGATGTTCTCAAGTTAAAAAAACTTTATTAAAAAAATCTTTATAAACACTAAACCTATTAAGGTCTGTTTGCTTAAAAATTCTCTTTCATATTTGTCAATGTATTTTCTGTGTGTTTGTGGTAAAATATTGCTAGCCCCCTGCTGACAGCCCCCTACTGATAGCTAGGCCATCAGTTTCACAGTAAAATTCAACTGAGAGCCCAATTAGTCCTAATCCACAAAAAGACTACTCTTCTAGGTCATCTAATGTCTTCTGTCAAATGGTATGTTGAAATGTATCCTGGAAGGAGACCAAGAGACAGAATATGAGATTTATAGTCTTTAAATCTTACTTCAAATGAACTAAATACAGAATTCTCCCAGATCTGAGGCTTGACTTTTATCCTAGACTCCGGATTCTAATGGCTTCATTAGCTTCAGATATTGGGATTTTAGAGCAAGAACAAAGAGCTGAGCCTTTGTCACTCATCGTTCAAGTCTTTGTGTGCTCATTAAGGTTTTTAGATTTATTTTAGAAAACTACCATTTTATGTGTCAAGGTTGCCCCAAATGTGATGGGCAGCAGCTTGATGCCACCGCCTCAAAGTATGGTATTTCATTATAAGAAGCATCTTTCTTAGATATTTACTCTTCTATGAGTCTCAATAGATTTGCAAACCTTTTCTATGCGTGTTTGTGTATTTCTATATAGCGTTACATGAACCTGGGGACTTGAATGCCTGGGATGGCTCCTTGAGGCAGAGAGACATCTTTTTCTGTGCTACTTGAGTACTTTTTATAAACTTTACTGGCTTCAGTAAGACATTTAGGCGTATTGCATTATCATTACTTGCATGTCCAAATACTCCACTTGAACTTGAGCTTTCCTGGAGGTAAAGACTGGTGAGTTATTTCTATTTGTGACACAAATATGAACCACCAGGAGTCACTATCTAAAAATGGAATTGATGGCTAAGAGATCAGTGTGTTGAACTGGTGTTATGAATACTTTTCTTATAGACCCTGGCAAGTAATAGCTAGCTCATGCCCAAGCTACAGTGTAACTCTTTCTGCAGAGCCAGGCTTCTCTCTTATTTAACATTCCTTGAATTCTACATCTAGAAGAGTTCAGGGTTATCAGTGTGGTATTTTCTCAAAATAGACCCAAGCTGTTCTCCAAAGCTCCAAAATATAGAACTCCAGGGAATATTCTGCTGTAAATTTCCACAAATGCCCATTCTCACACATACCAATTATTTGGAATTGTACAGTGTTCAGTCTGGAAAAGACATGATTATGACCTTGTTAATCCAAAGTCAAAACTGAGTTCCCAAAAGCTTAAATTCCGTATGATTACATAGGATTTTTACACACTTATTCCTTTTCTTTTTTCTCTCGCAAGTTTATTGGCTTACTATGCTTCTGAAAATCATGCTTTTTTTCTGGAATTTCTTTATGGGCACTAGCTAATATTTCCTAGTGGGAGCCTTCATTTTTATTTTTTCACAGCGATGACAGAAGACAGTCCCTGATTTTAGTTGATAATATTCAAGTCAATTAAAAAGTTACATTTGTGTGAGTCTGCGATGGAGCACTGTTCTAGGTCCGGGCAGATTATAGACATGAATTAATTTCAGCCCTTTCAGGAGATTTCCTTTCTTGTATCTTGCTTTCTTATATGTACTCTACCATCTGTTTCAGACCTGTCACTAATTCTCATTATGACCTTGAACATGTCACTGAGAATCTCTCACCGTGGTTCATCCACATGGTGGCAGAATGAAAATGAACACACATATGATGCTGCCATGTAGATGGTCATCATTGGATTGTTTGAGGATTACATTGAAATCTTTGCTGTAAAACTTTTGTTGTCAAGAATGAAAACACATGGTAAGAACGAGTACTTCATTGGTGCCCTAAATACTACTCTATAATTTTCTAAGTGGAACTGAGTATATGTTCCTTCCCACATCCCCTCTTTAAAATATCTATATTGGTGGCCCTAAGTCTAATAGATAGATAGAACTTGCTCTCCCTCATTTCCCATCTCTATCTTCTTTCAGCATATCTGAAGTTATGTAATCTGTTCGTCTTTTGTGATACAGCAGCAGGAAAATGTGTGCCCTTCATCAAGCAGTCACTTCAGCATTCTGGGAATCATTAGTCTCAATGATAAAAAATGAGAATAATCCCTGATTGGCATGCTTAGTGGTTAGAGTGCCAGCCTGTGCACTGAAGGGTCACAGGTTCAATCCCAGGCCCCATGGTAAGGGCACGTGCCGGGGGCAACCAATTGATGTTTCTCATATCAATGTGTTCTCTCTCTCTCTCTCTCTCACCTCTCCCCCATCATTCTTTCTACTCTCTCTAAAAATTAATGGAAAAAATATCCTTGGGTGAGGATTAAAAAAGGGGGAGAGGGAAAATATACTTGAACAAAACAAGTCAGGCGATCTGCATTCCATTTTCATTCAGAGATTCTTTAACCTGAAAGATAATGAATATCTTTGAGGTAGGACCCCTTAACTTCTGAATCTGGTTTTTATTTTTGTCTCTAACCTATAGAACGTTCTTGGGGATTATTTAAGTCTCTGCTCCATATGTTTATGTACAATTAGAATAAACAGTGGCTTGGATTTGTCCTCATCTCTCTTTCTTTGGCTTTCCTCACCACTTTTTCAGGGTGCTCTTATGACAAACAAGACATATGACAGACATGGGAGGGACAACATTCTAGATAATGGGATCTTTCCTGACTCCTGTACAGAAATTAATTTCCAGTTCTGATAGGAAAATGATTTCACACTCTATTGATTTATCTCCGTCTGAGGCCTCCATGGAAGCAACGTCCGAGAAACTGCTTTCAAGCCAACACCTTGCTGAATAGAAAATAAACAACTTTTAAGACCCTCACAGAATTCACTCAGAGAGTTTATTAATCCCTGAAATTCCAAACAGTCTTCATGACATTGTGCCACTGGGCTTTTCAAGTGGTGGCAGGTAGTCCAGAGTTGTCTGTTTTCTCACTACAAGAGCGGCCCAAGGTAAATATAAATATATAACAAGAATGAAGGAAAAAATGCTAGGCTTGAGAAGAAAACATCAAAGTCTTGGCAATTGTTCCATGAGAAACCTCAGAGGCACTTTGTTGAAGGATTAACAATTGACTGAGGAGGGGAAGAGAAAGTCACCTTGATGAACAAAGGGTTTTGTGTTCTTCTGACTCCCTGCTCTCTATCCTTTTCCTCCCTTGGCGCAAGAATATCTGCCCTATGGCTCATTTTTTAATCTTTTTTAAAAATATATATTTTTATTGATTTTTTACAGAGAGGAAGGGAGAGAGATAGAGAGTCAGAAACATCGATGAGAGAGACATCGATCAGCGGCCTCCTGCACACCCACCACTGGGGATGTGCCCTCAACCAAGGCACATGCCCTTGACCGGAATCAAATCTGAGACCCTTCAGTCCACAGGCCAACGCTCCATCCACTGAGCCAAACCGGTCTTGGCTTAATCTTAATTGATTGTCAAATAAATTCTCTGAAGGTGTTAGCTGATAAAAGGCTTATACTAACATCATGTTTTTTGTGTGTTTCTTTATATTTTCACTTACTTCATCTTTATTTACTTTTTGCAACAACCCTATGAAGCATTTTCTTCTCCATCATAAAGCTATGGAAAGTAATGCTTAGAGGTTATTTATCCACAATCCCACTGTCAAATGTAATCCAAGTCTTTTCATTCTTATACGTATTATGCCATCTTGCTCACTCTTTGGACTACTTTCAGCATAGTTTTTTATTTTAGAGAAGACATTAAGCCTTGGACTGAGGCAATAGTTATGGAAAACCGAGGAACAAGGGAAAATATCTTTGCTCACTGTTTCCTCAGATCTCTTCAGGCATCAGCTGACTATGCCTGCCTTTCTCCACTTTCTGTGGCTGGCTCCATATAATCTCAGTTACTGAGGCAGAATTAAATCATCATTTCAGTGCCACTGTTATCAGTTGTCCAAGTCTTTGAGACAATTTCGGAGTTTAAATGCATTTATCAGTGATGTTAAATGGATTTCAACTCCTGGCCATTGGTGATAGATTATTAGTGATTCCTTCCTTGAAAAGGATCCTAAACTACCTCAGTAGAAAAACAACTTAATCGATTATTGCTGTCTGTGTAACCTCTGGGTGGAGGAAGCATTAAGATACCTGTAGCACAGTGGTTCTCAACTTTCCTAATGCCCCAACCCTTTAATACAATTCTTCATGTTATGGTGACCCCCAACCATAAAATTATTTTTGTTGCTACTTCATAACTGTAATTTTGCTACTGTAATGTAAATATCTGATATGCAGGATGTATTTTCATTGTTACAAATTGAACATAATTAAAGCATAGTGATTAATCACAAAAACAATATGTAATTATATATGTGTTTTCCAATGGTCTTAGGCAACCCCTGTGAAAGGGTCGTTCAACCCCCAAAGGGGTCGTGACCCACAGGTTGGCGACCCACAGGTTGAGAACTGCTGCTGTAGCATATTTGTCATTTCTGACAGTCATTGCATAATAGCCCTAGAATGGCTCCCAGAGATCTCATACTCCAATTTCCTCATTTTACAAATTAGGGATCTAAGGCCGAGAGAGGGAAGAGCCTCATCTCAATCTTGCTACACTGGTGCTGTGTCACTTAAAGGCAAAGCACAATTTTAATCTGGTATTGTAGTTTGATTCCTTGACTTGATGTGAAAAGTGCTATCAATTGTACAAGGAGTAGATATTCTGCCCCCTCTTATATTCCTTTTAGAGACATCTTTCTCAGCTTTCCATACTTCTAATACCTGAGCTATCTAGAACTTTTCTGCCTTTGCCCCTGTCCCCTGCTTTAGTCACCTGAGTCTGTCTTAATACATGTTTATGCCTCATGTTGTTGACCTATCTTTTCCCCAGCCTCATCTCCATTAAAATAGATCTATCTTATGTCCCTTATTCTTAGATTATACAAAAGAACTAAAAGATAAGTAAAAGATTAATATTTTATTCCTTCAGTGTGTTAATTGAGTTATAAACATGGGATTCTTAGAGAATCAATACCTTAATTCCATGAGAAAAATCCCAAATGATTGGAATTGGGAGTACCAGCAGAGGCTGATTCTTGTGGAACATGAGCTATTTTGATAGAAAGCTGTAATTGAATCAGGGCCATTCCTGATTGTATAAGTACCTTAATATATTTTGTTTTAACACCTCATTTACTGAACCTTCCAACTCTTTGCTTCCCTTGATTTTGCATGCCTCATGATAATTCTTAATAGCTGTTCATATTTTACAGCTGTAGAATCAAAGACATGCAGGAGTGTGCTGCCTCCTAAGTCTCTTGGAAAGTTATAGACAGAACTGAGATGAATGATTGCTTCCTGCAGCTCTGTAGCCACCCCTCTCTGTTCCTTAGCCCACAGAACTACCCTGCTGTTCTTCTTACTTCTGTCAAAGAACAATTTTTCTCATTAGTCTGCTGTACAGAGGCTCAGCACACTTCAGTGGGATCTGAAGGTATTGTGTTCCCACTAATGATGTTTGCTTTTCAAATCTACATGACTCTTTAGTGGATAAATACTATATTCATTTTAAACTCCTACCCTTTATTTAGTCTCAGATAAAGCTTGCTTCCAGCATGAGATGTGGGATTAAAATATAGTCATTTATCTGGTAGTACGAGAACACAGAGTACAAACGAACAGGCAGTGCATCACCCTGCCAGCCATGTGAGCTTGGCTTAGACCAAGCTGGTGGTCCTGAGAAATGCCACATATTCCTGCTTCCATGGCTATGGTAGGGTGTGTGCTTTGCTTTGCTCAGGAATCACAGACCTTGAGTGAATGTCAAAACGTATAGCCATTATTCTACATATCACGAAAGCTTTTTTCACAGAAGAGATTATGGGAATGGGGTAGGATCTGCTAATACTAAGTGTTTACAACTCATCTAAGGAGTACATCTAGAACCAAAAGACATCATTTTGTTACTTTTAAAATTGAATTTATTGGAGTGATATCCTATATAATAAAAGGCTAATATGCAAATTGTCCCCTCAACCAGGAGTTCGACCAGGGGGCAGGACCAACTGACCAACTGCCTGCAGCCCCTCCCTCCCCCAGCTCACCTAGCTGGTTAGGCCGGATGGACCCCACCTGTGCATGAATTCGTGCACCGAGCCTCCAGTTTGTTAATAAAATCATGTAGGTTTCAAGTGTACAATTCTATGTACATCATCAGTATTGTATATTCACCACCCCAAGTCAAGTCTCCAGGCAGGTAAATAAATAAGCAATGTGTAGTGTCTTGAATTGGCATGAGAGACCCCTAAATAATCACATTTAACATGAACTTTCCTCCACATGCCAAACTCCTTGATAGAAACTATTTGCACACATATTTCTAATTCAGGTAGCAATGCATGGCAAATTAGATATGTCTGTTTAAAAGATAAAAAACCCAAGTCTTAGGGATATTACCAAGATTGTCTGTTACCCATCAAAGATAGATTCAGGATTTGAATTTAGTTCTCTCTGACCCAAAGGGCTCTGCTTCTTTTTGTTTTACTAAACCACTCTGACTCCTATAATCAGTATACAATATATATATAGTCCTAACCAGTTAAGAGACTAAAATAAACGCTAGAGAGTTTTCTCCATTACATTTTAAATAATTCATTAATATCCTACAGCAATATAAGAGCCAGCATGAACTATAAAATTATAAATAATGATTAGCAGGCCTGAACTAAAAAGAAACCAAGGAAAGTGAAACTCCGTGTGATACAACTTGAGTAACACTGGAAGGTGACCTTTGCATCAAAATAATGCATCCTGTCACCATGCCTGGTCTTTTCATACAGTTATTGACTGTCAGAACTAGAAGAAACCTTAGATACCATCCATTTTATAAGTGCAGAAAAGACTCAGATTTGCAAAATAATATCTTAAGATCTTTTAACTACTTAATGTATAAACAAAAAGGCATGGCTTAATGCATATAGAGCTTTTAGATATCTCAGAGTCCTGATTAAGAATTCAAGTACCTAAGATAAGTATTGAAAATAGATTTCATCACACGCCAACTCAGATTCACAGGTAGCGGCTGTTTGATTTATCATGTTGACAAGGATTTGGAGGCTGCATCTAGACTCAGTGGGAAAGAATGCTATGATTCATTATTAATATTTGTTCTACCTACAGGAAGTGGAAATTAATAACACATGTGATATATGGAATATTTTTCTGATTTATAGGATTAAAAAACTTCCTAATTCCTTATCAGCAGAGTGGGAAAGTCTAGCTCTAGCATCGGAAATCTACTCTCATGTCCTAACTGAGTTGGGTCTTTGGATGAATCACAATGTCCCTCAACCTTAGTTTCCTGATATTTAGAAAAAGGACTAATTATAGCTGCTCTGTCAACCTCATATGATATCTGTGACAATTAAAAATAGGTAATGCTTACACCTGCAGATGTATGTTGTAATTTTAAGAACTCCTTTTTATAGTTGAAAGCCAAAAATTACCAGGCCCAGAAGGAGGATAAAGGAGCTCAAATTAAAAGCAGGGAGATATTACATTCAGATTTCACTGAAGCTAGTCGTGTTGCCGAGATTGACCTGAAGTGAGAGGCTTTACTATCTTTTCAGATTGTGGGGGTTCTTTACAATATAGACCCTAATTTCCTTGGAAAACAAGTGTTTTCACTCCTTTTCCATACTAAGGGTGGGGTGGTTGTGATTCTTCCCAATAATGCTTTAATTTGGCCTGGCTTTCTAAGCCCCCTATAATCTGGCTTTGCCTCCTTTAGTCTCTTACTCCCCAGACATACTGTTCTTTCAAGAGTCTTTCACCTCTTCCATACCTCCATCCTTTTCTCTCCATGGAAACCAGCTTCAATGACATGTTTTTCAGAAACTCAAAGTCAAGGTATTCAAAACAAACCCCACCATGGTTTCTCCACAATCTATGCCTCTTTTAGTCTTCCCATCTTTGTCAGGAACTTGAGAAACCTGTTCTTTTTCTTTTTGAAATCTGTTATTCTTGACCCGCCCACACCCTTCACACCCTTCACTTCTTTTTTTTTTTTTTAATATATTTTATTGATTTTTTACAGAGAGGAAGGGAGAGAGAGAGAGAGAGAGGGTCAGAAACATCGATGAGAGAGAAACATAGATTAGCTGTCTCCTGCACATCTCCTACTGGGGATGTGCCCGCAACCCAGGTACATACATGCCCTTGACCGGAATCGAACCTGGGACCTTTCAGTCCGCAGGCCGACGCTCTATCCACTGAGCCAAACCGGTTTCGGCACCCTTTACTTCTATTAAGTACCATTGGTATCTCCTGAATCCACACACTTCTCTCCACCACCACTGTTATCTCCTGGGCTATTTGTCATCTAGACTCCTCGATTACTCCACGAGTCTCCTCATTGGCTCTTTACTTCCCAAAGTTGGAATGATCCTTCCCAAATATACATCTGATCATATTACATCTCTGTTTATACTCCTTCAATGGTTCCATTCCGCTCTAGAAATAGAGCTTACAGGTACATCCAAGGTCTGTGTCCAGTCACAGCTCTTGGCACTTCTTTATGCTCGTAAGCTACCATTTAGCTTAGTTCCTGGAAGTAGAACTTTTCCACTTTGGGGTCTTTAAATACTCTGTTTCTTCAATCTGAAATACTTTGCCTGCTTCTCTTCACCTGGCTAACTTCTACTTACTCTTAGGTATTTCAGTAGACCTTGCCTTACTCACTCTCCTTCCACATTTCCCAAAACACCATTTATTTCACTATTATCATATTTTATAATAATTATATATCAATTATTTGTCTTTATCACTAGTCCATTAATTCTATTAAGGCAGGAAGCTATGTGTGTATCACAGTATCCATAATTTCCAATTACTAGTGCTCAATAAGTACTTATTAAGTGAATGAGTGAATGCATGAATGAATGGATTCTTTCTCATCTCAGTGACTCTTGATGCTATTCACCCTTCAAAGTCCACCTTAAAAACATAATCTATAAATATTTTTTGGTAATTTCCATCCAAATGTAATATTTATTAGAATTCTTAATTACATTATTGGTTTCATTTGTATCATACTCCCTATTTTTCTGTTTTGAGTTGTATTTTTTGTTATCCTTTGTCATCCCCTTAAGTCTCCTGTGAATAAGAATATATCTAATTTACCTTGATATAGCCTCCAAGTGCCTAGCCCAGAACGTCAGATATTTAAGCAATATATGGTTGCTTACATCAACAAAAAGAACTGCCTAAATCAACCAAATAAGCTGCAGGCATTTTACAGAAGTTGAAGTTTGGCAAATGCTTTTCAATATATGAACATGACTTGAATGAAGTTGATATAGCTAAAGCTTTTTTCATATTTTGGCATTTTCATAGCTGTCATAGATAATACAAGAATTGAAAATATACCCTCCAATATGCAACAGTTCCTCAGCTAATAGAAATCATGGTAAGAATCAGCAAGTACTATTTATCTATTCTGCAATGTACAGGTTTATTCCAGATACCACTTCTGATCTTCTTTTTTTTCACCTGAAAATAGCTATGAACCTTGTGCATACATAAGATAATCCTGTACAAAATATTTTATTTCTCATATGAATGTATATTTGGAGACTCCATGAGCTCTAATATCCTTTCTGATTCTAAAAGTTTAGAATTCTGCACACTAATTTATTCAAAAAGGAAACTACCTGAGCACTTTGGAACACACACCAATAGGAGATATGAGTTCAACCCCCCAGACTGGCTGCTTATTATCGTCTTAGTCTTGGCTAAATTCATGCACTGGCATTTTTTTTTGCACACATACTGTGTTCTGGGAATTGGGGATACAATATTGCTCTGATAAGTTCCATTGATAAAATAACCTAGCCTCCGTGAACCTCAGTTTTCTCATTTGTAAAACAGGGTTAAAATGAGATGTGGGTTGCCCTACTAGACTGGTGACAAACACAAGGCTTTTAGGATGAGCTTGTTTGGACATTAAAATAGGAGCTTTCTATGTTATTAAACACTAGACCTGGATCTGTTAGTACTTGAGGGTCCTGCAAGTATGTGCGTTATGGAGTTCACTCAGCTCCTTTATGAAGCATGATCTTCTCAACCACAAATGTGAGCTCCTTGAGGTAGGGACTTCATTTCTTGTGCTGATCCTTGCTTATGTTCAGGGCTCAGTAGATTACCCTGCATCTAGTAGGCATCCAGTGCTTGCTGGGGAAGGAAAGAGTTCAGTTCCAGCATTTATGTGGAGCCTGCACACAAGACTTACCTTCTCTTGCGCTGCTGTGAGCTTGACCAGGAGGATATCAGGAAGCCTGAATACTCTCAAAGAAACTAAACTGCTTCCTTATTCTTGTACCTCCTTTTTTTTTGCCAAAAGAGCAGCACTCCGAGTAATATCTACTCTGCCTCATGACTGGGAAGCAGCACAAATGAAAATAGCTTCAATTTAAAAATCCCTGGCCAGGGGACCCTCGTCCATGAATGGAACACCGGGGACTGGCCACCTATGCCTTGGAAGGTGGCACCATGGGGAATGATGCTGCCCTCACACATCCTGGGAGACTTTGCCCAAGTTCCTGCTTTGGATATGATATGGCTACCTGAGCTTCCAGAAATCAATGCCCCTCGTCTATCGCCACATGATGGGATTGCACCTCAAAGCCCTCAGGGACTCTTAGACAGCATGACAGGAAGAGTGGAATCCATGGAGGTGGATAGATTAAACATTTGGTTTCCAGCCAGAGTTCTAGAGGCTCAGAATTTGTGATCAACTGAGGCACATTTTTTTGACACATAGCTGTATAAAATGACTCCTGGACAATAAACCATGAATAACAAAGTACTATACAAGCTATCAGGTAGCTTGCAAATATGTAAGATTAACTTGTGGCCCATGTACAAGTGACACTGTTCTTAATATGTAGTTATATGCTGCTGTCATAGCCTCCTGTGCCCATTCACCTCTTCCCCTCCTCAGAGCGTCACTGCAATGATGGGCAGACTGACCACAGAGAAGGGAAGCCTGTCTGGTGAAGCAGCAAAACCACTGTTCTGGCCTCAGTTGTTATTCCAGCTCACTCTTGTTTGTGTGTTTCTGAGAGTTCATAAAACTTCAGTGCCTCTGAATTTCCAGGCTATCCCGAGTGGCTTAACCTCCTAATGGTTTTAGTTAATCCCAGTTGACTTTAGTGATAGGGAAATATGCTGACCTGCTTCTATTTAAATGGTAAACTTAAAGGAGGAATTGGCAAAATGCCGACATTTAGAAGTTTAGCTTATATATTTTATATTTTTGTGTGGCACACATGACTTTGTGTAATCATCGCAGCAATCCATTAAATTAGTAGTTACGATGATGTTTATTTCTCAAGAGATCAGACAGAAGCTCTGAGAGGTGTGCTAGCCTGCCGGTGGTTACACACACCCTAAGATGCAGAAAGGAGACAGCCCCAGCCACTGCGAGTCTATAGCTCGCTCTGAACCACAGCTGTTTATTGCGGTTGTTCACCATGCATTCACATAGGACGGAGAGAGACTTTCCATCTGCTCCTTGCCTTGGTTGTCAGTCCTATAGGATGTGGCTTTGGCCATGAGGAAGGAGGAAGGAGGAAGGAGGAAAGAGGAAGGAGGAAGGAGGATCAGCTCGCTCTGAACCACAGCTGTTTATTGAAGTTGTTCACCATGCATTCACATAGGACAGAGAGAGACTTTCGATCTGCTCCTTGCCTTGGCTGTCAGTCCTATAGGATGTGGCTTTAGCCATGAGGAAGGAGGA
This sequence comes from Myotis davidii, assembly GCF_000327345.1. Taxonomy (NCBI): domain Eukaryota; kingdom Metazoa; phylum Chordata; class Mammalia; order Chiroptera; family Vespertilionidae; genus Myotis; species Myotis davidii. Next base: position 783,863 of record NW_006289390.1, read on the forward strand.
AGGAGGAAGGAGGAATCCTGTCAGCTGCTG
>NW_006289390.1:783951-787074 GCF_000327345.1 Myotis davidii
CTGAACCTCATGACCCGAATGTCTAGAGAGAAAAGTCAGAGGCAAAGTGCTCAGTGATGCTGGCTGTCAGCAGTCGGTAAGAAAGTGTAGGTGCCAGGGTCTGCCACCAACCAGAGAATCAACAGCTTCCCGTGTTCGGCAGGACTTTGGGGTGTGGACCTGTGACATTCTGTGACAGAGAGAGTGTCACTAAATTCCTCTGGAGGAGCTTACAAGAGATGAGATAGGTCAGAAAATAGGAATGTTTTAAGTCAAATAAAAGGACCTGGAAAGTAGATGGACATGTGTAATGAAAAGAAACAAAGATAACTTGAAATAAATTTAATAAGAATTAGGCCCATTTTGAAAGATTGGCTGTGTCTCTGAATTCAGTAAGAATAGTAAAATATATTTTCTGCTTCAAAGGCATTTGAATTATATTTCTTTTGAGGATGTCATTAAAATAGTGTAGGCACAAAAACCAAAATAATCTTTTTTATTCCCTTTTTTAATCAGAACAATTTCATGTATTATGAAAAGGAAAAGGATGCTCAAATTTTAATTCTCTCTATCATTTTAAACATCCCTTCCAAGTGGCTGTTTTGTGTCTTTAATGACCCAGTTTTGAAATTGACTATTTAAAAGTTCAAAAAAATTACTAACATTTTTAAATATCAGTAAGTGTAGACAAAGTGAGAAAACTCACTTTAAGCAATGGGAACTCAATTTATAAAACATTCTTCATCAAGGTCCATTTTATAGAGGTAAGTTCTATTCTCCAACTTAGTAGGATCTGCCAGAAGTCGGTACTGCTAAGCTCTATAGGTGGCATTACGGGACATGTGCTATAATTCCTGCCATTAAGCAGTTTATGGTCTGTTGATATACATACTGAAGTAATTTAAAAATTAATACCCAGCAGAATTTGATTAAATTTCAGAGAACTGATTTGCAGTCATAAGCCAGAGACTGGAGAAGTAGCCACCTTCTGAAACAGAAGAAACTGGCCTCCTGGAGGGCAATTCCAGAGAAGTCTTGAAGGAAAGATAAGATGAGGACAAAGAAATAGGAGAACTTTTCAGGCAGGAGGATACAGGATCAGAAATAAGAATGTTATAATACGGATGGTAGACAGATTTGACTGAATCTCAGGATTGGTCCAGTCATGGGAGCTGTAGGACATAAGCTTACACAGGAGGTGCATGGCAAAGACTCATGATGTGTTTGTTGAATGAATACATGCCTCATACACATATTCCTTCCCAACTCTGTGATCTTGGAAAATTTGTCCAGCTCTCCCTTGCTCTGATTCCTCATGTATAGTGAAGATAGCAGTCTAATTAACTCCATACTACTACTGTGATTATAAATCTATGCAAAGCACTTAGTGCAGTATTCTGGTATAACATAAACACTCAAAAGGTGTCTTGTGCTCTGTTGTACTTGTGGTCCCACACAACTTGCTGACACTTGCTTAAATATTTTTGTTGAATGAGCAAAAGAATTCAGGAAGTAGGAAAGTCAGGGAAAGGAAAGACATTCTAGGTGCAGTGAATATGTTAGTGTGGTGGGAGCGGGCTTGTCCTAGACCTCTAGCTGGTCTCAGCACTTCCAGAGCTCAGCTCCAATGTCTCCAGGGATATCAGTGTCAGACTAGAAACCTTTCTTCTGGAATAAAGCTATGTTATTACGTATCCCTCTTCCTCACAATTAGGCATTCTGTAATTCCTTATTCCGACTCACCATGCTGTGGTATGCCATTCTCAATCACACAGGTTGCAATGGTTTTATACATCGTCCTTCACTGCCGGATACAGAAATTTCTTCAGTGGGGTCACAGCTCTCCTGTGACATTTATCCAGTGGGCAGCCCCGAGCCTCAATTTACCCACCCTTTCCAACATGATCATCCCTTGGCTGGGATCACTGCTCTGGACCCAACAAGACCTTGGTATTTGTTACTTCTCTGTCACTTCACCCAGCTTTCAGCCTTTTAAGCCAAAACAGATGCAAGACTGTTACTTTTTCACTCATCTCACAAATTTTACAAATATTTGTTGAGTATATGCTGAGTCTTATACTAGTTGTTGGAGATAGAATGGTAAATAAAACTAGACACTTTTCTTTTCCCTTATGAAGCTTACAGTCTTTCTGCGGTCATAAACATTAGTGGAATAGATTTCAATAAATGTACTTTTGCAACTATGATAACTATTTATTACAAATTATATTTTTGGGGGGATTAATTGACTATTCCCAGCCAAATTAATGTAAAATTAGCTATTGCATCCTAGAATTGTTTTTCTCTGCCATTCTTAAATATGCATATATTTTGGATTTGAAAGGAAAGAATCTATTGAACTTGATGATGGTTTGGATTTACTGATTCAAAATATATGTATCTACTCTCTGTTATATTCCAGGATCTTTACAAGTATTAATTTCTACAATGAAAAGAGAGGAGGTCCTGGAATGGAATCTTGGGGGTTTCAAGCTCTTAAAGAAAGTGATGACTGGAATAGCTGGAGAACTATATTTTGTCCTTTAAGATGAGAAAGGAGAACTTGCCCAGTAATGAATAGATTGCTGTGTCAGATACTAAATAAAAAAGGAGGAAGACATGAACTGAAAAGTATCCCCTAGATGAATAATTTGAAATTTCTTGCTAAAATAAGTGAGTGTATTAACCAAGTGATTATATATATAAGAAAAGCTAGGTAGAATACTGGAGATGGTCAGATGTCCGATTCTGATGAGATAAGAAATTGCCACTCCTTATCTAATGGTAAATTAATCACAAGTCTTTAAAACAACTTCTTGAGAAACAGAATTATACCTTAAACCACTTTGATTTTCTTAGAGTGGCATAGACAAGATCATTAATCCCATTTTGAAAGGACCTTTGTGTTTTAGCTGGGCTAAACATACTTTTTAAAAATACATATATTTTACTGATTTCAGAGAGGAAGGAAGAGGGAGAGAGAGAGGAAACCTCAGTGATGAGAGAGAATCATTGATCAGCTGCCTCCTTCACGCTCCCACACTGGGGATCAAGTCTGAAATCTGGGCATGAGCTCTGAACCATGACCCCTTGGTTCATAGGTTGATGCTCAACCACTGAGCCATGCTGGCTGGGCTATACATA
>NW_006289390.1:787531-788407 GCF_000327345.1 Myotis davidii
TGTTCTTCTTACTGAGTTTCACTCACATGCAGGCATTCAGATAAGATAGTTGACCTCTGAAGAATGTACAATATTTATTTTCCAGTGTTGTTTACTCAGATCTGTCCATCCCTCACTATTATTCCTCTTCTCTGTATTATCAGTGATGTCACCAGGAAGCAGTTGGCCTAAGTTTAACAATGAGCAGGTAGTAAAGCACTAAATGGAGGACTCACCCCTGAAAAGAGGAAGGGGAGGTGGGGGGGACACTGAACGCCAGTAAAACAATAATTGGCAGGATGTTCGATTGTGTACCCTCATATTCTCTCTCTGTGATCACTATTTTTTCATGAACCTAGTTAAGTTTCCATGCTTTTTAGTTCAGTGCCTACTATTCTGGAAGATTCTTCTTTCTGAAATGAATATAATCACATCACTCTCTTGCTTATACTTCTTAACGGCCACTATAAATTCGAAACATCCAGCTACAATTCAAGAGTTTTTACTATCTTCCTATTTCAGAGAAAGTCGGAGCCTTAGTGGAGGCTTCCTTTTACTGTCTGCCAACAAACCTACCAGGTTATTTATATTTGCATCCTCTAGCTACAATTCAAGAGATTTTTACTATCTTCCTATTTCAGAGAAAGTAGGAACCTTAAAGTGGAGGCTTCCTTTACTGTCTGTCAACAAACCTACCAGGTTATTTATATTTGCATCCATCCTCTTTTTTTCTTTCTTCCCTCCCTCCACATGAGCCACAGTAGCTAGGCCAAATCCCTTCTTTATGGGGAGCGTGAAGGGATACTTGGTGCCTGAACTTGCAATCTCTGCTGATGACTGTCACCCAGTGGCCTCTTGTGCCCTATCACCCATCTTCACTGTGCACTGGCTTGTAAA
>NW_006289390.1:788502-791453 GCF_000327345.1 Myotis davidii
CATCGGCCTGCGGACTGAAGGGTCCCGGGTTCGATTCTGGTCAGGGGCATGTACCTGGGTTGCAGGCATATCCCCAGTGGGGGATGTGCAGGAGGCAGCTGATCGATGTTTCTCTGTCATCGATGTTTCTGACTCTCTATCTCTCTCCCTTCCTCTCTGTAAAAAATCAATAAAATATGTTAAAAAAAAAATAAAAAAAATGTTATCAATACTAGGTTATTTTAGTAAGAGCATTGTAGTTGAATATACCATATAATTTTGAAAATATTTTTTTACATTCTATTTTTCAACAATTCCATGGTTTGCTCTTAAAATTACATTTTTGATACTTTTTTAAAAAGTTAAGCTTGTTAAGCCAAATTTGCATATAGTAAAATTTACATTCTTTAAGAGGACAGTTTGAGTTTTGAAAAATGTATACAGTTCAGTGACTACTACCACAATTAAGATATAGACAAGGGGTGGGCAACTCCTGGCATGCGTGCCAAACATGGGTTTTTAAGCAATGATCTATTGGATGTATGTGGATGCAAAATAGAAAAAGGTCTAAGACTATTTGTGGGGCACTCTGTCATTTAGAACTCTAGCAGGGGAAGAATTATGTTGGGACTAAGGACCGAACAGTGAGGCAGTGGGAAAACCAAGAGTGGTGGTATCACAGAATTCAAGAAAAGAGTATTCAAACAGGCTGAGCAATTGCTAAGCGTTTAAGATGAGAAGAAGGAAGTGATTTTTCATTGACTTTGATGAGGTGGAGCTCCTTGGTGTCACAATTACAATAATCCCAGAGGAGTAATGGCAGCAGAAGAGGCGTTAAGGACCCAATATGAGGAGGGGAAGTAGAAATGATGATTATAGATTCCTCCTTTGAGAAATCTTGTTGTGTAAGGGAGCAGACAAATAAAATGTAACTGTAGATACATGGGGTAGGGGGGGGGTGTCAAAGGATATACCTTTTTTTTCTTAACATTCGACAGATCTTAGAACAGGTTGTGTACTAAGAAATGGAGAGATGGAGAAATTGATCATACAGATATTTTCTGCTTCTGAGCTTTTCCTCTCTCATCTATAGCCAACCTTTATTTTTTTCCTACCTCTGGCAACTTTCAGTCAGAACTTATTTCTATTCAACTCCCTTTTCTGTTAAAAAAGAAAAAGTCAAACTTCCCCGACCCGTAGATTGTACTGTGGTCTCAATCTCCTTACTACCTTCTTCATTTGCTCAATCTACTGTCATTCAGCTTCAGCTCCCAACACAGTGCGGGAATTAATTGTTGCTGAATCTCATGGAAACTTTTTGGTCCTTGCCTTACTTCATATCTCTGTATTATAATCTTTCTCCCTAAAACACACCGTCCTCTCTTTGCTTCCATGTAACCCTACCTCTCTGTTTCTCTTCCCCAGCCTTCCTTGTAGGGTTTCTCTTCTTAATATGTGCTGTTTCTCAGAACTCTTTTCCCATTTCACACATTCTCCATGGATAAAAAGTGAGTTCAAACATCACCGATAAGCTGGAGGCCACTTAACCTATATCTCAGGCACAGATTTTTTTTTTCTAAATACAGAAACATATATTCATTTTCTTTCTTGACCTCTCTATTTCAATTTCCCACAAGTACTTCAAATGTAATACATACAAGGGCAACTCATCTTCCCCCTCCTTGTGTTTTTCTCCTTCGGTCACCGTTTCAGAGAATGGCACCATGATCAAAATAGTTGTTCTACTCAGAAATCTGAGCATCTTCTTGTCTCTTTCTTCTTCACCCCATCACAAAGTCTTGTTAAAGATATTTCCCATATGTCTCTTAAATTTGTCTCTTACTCTCTTCTAAAGTAAAAGGCAGAGGACAAAGGTTATAACTTATTTTTCTCATGTATTCCTTTTTGTGCTGGGCTATCGGATTTAAATTACTTTATAAATATAGATCTGGCTACCTTCTCTATGCTTCTCAAATGACAGGACAGTAATAGTACAGAAATGCAGCAAGAGATAGACTGTTGTATATATGCTGTAGCATATTTTAAAATGAATAATAAACTACAGCCTTTTTAAAGTCTTTGAAATAATGGGGAACCAAAGGAAATTTGAAACAAGGGATGACTTATTTGGATTTTTGAACAATAAGTAAGTTATTATATATTTTATAGATTGGGTTAAAGGGTCAAGGGGGAAAGGTTACTTAGCAAAGAGAGTAAGAGAACCTCAATCAGCACAGAAGCAAGAAGGTCTTTGTGTATGTATAAAGGAAACACTCCTTTCTTTCACATGAATATACTGGTTAAGTGACACCGAGCTTTAAAATTTACCCTTTATTTCTGAAAGACATTTCTGATAATTTATCTCCTCTTCAGTAGCTTTTAAAGATTTGAGTACATTTTTTTTTTAATCTATTTAGCTAGATCCCCATTCCATGCTCACACACTTTGAGTGACAATTGAGTGAATATATTTTAATTTTCTAAAAAAAACCCAGAAAATGTAATTGCAAACTTATAGCTAACATGCAGTCTTTGGGCACTGTCTCAAATAAACGATCAGAAAACAAAAATATATTTTCACCTCAAGTGAAACTCAAAAAGAACCCCAGAAAACATAATTGGAAACCTATAGCTAATATGCAGACTTTGGGCACTGTCTCAAACAGATGATCATAAAACAAAAATATATTTTCACCTCAAGTGAAACTATACTCTAAAATGTTTCAACATTACGCTGTTCCAGAAGTGCAAATATGCCCTTATCAGCATCAATAAGAACTTAGTTTTAAAAAGTGCAGAGCTTTTTTTTTCTTTTTAATGTTGATTTCTTGCTGTAAGGAACACATATGAACAAACCCCTCCCACCCCTCCGGAGAATCCAGCTATCTGAATGATATTTCTCTGAGTTAAGAGTGTGGATTTTATGCAGGAAATGATGACCTCCGATCACTCAATATTAAATCTGTTCATATT
>NW_006289390.1:795552-801747 GCF_000327345.1 Myotis davidii
GGTTGGGTTAATTTGCATATAGTTGCTCTGATTGGCTGGTGGGCGTGGCTTAAGGCATAGCAAAGGTACGGTCAATTTGCATGTTTGTCTTTTATTAGTGTAGATAACAATAGGAATTGATTTTCTCATGATTTTGGAGTCTAGAAGTCTGAGATCTGGAGATTCTCTCCTGGGCTTATTGATAGCTATCTTTGCCCTCTGTCTTCACACAACCTTCTCTTTCTGCATGCCTGTAACTTTTATAAGAACAAGAATCACATTGGATTAGGGCACATTCATATAACCTCTTTAAAAATCTTGTCTCCAAATACAGTCACATTCTAAGTTACTAGGGGTCAAGATTTCAACATATGAATGGAGAGGCCACACAATTCAACACATAACACATACCTACCAGAGTGCCAAAAAAATTTTTTTTTAAGAAAAATTGTGACATTTGAAGTGCTAGTGAGGATGTGGAAGATTATTATTCACATTCATTGCTGATAGAAACACAACATGGCATGTCCATCTTGGAAATCATGTACTTATTGTATGGGTCAGCAATTTTATTCCTAGGTATTTACCCAGGAGAAATTAAAACATGTTCACACAGAGATTGCATATAAATGCTTACAATAGCTTTATTCATAGTAGTCCAGAATTAAAAGAACCAAAATATTCATTAACTGGTGTATAAATAAATTGTTGTATATCCATATAAGGGATACTACTCACGAATCAAAAGGAACAAATCACTGATACATTCAACAATGTGAATAATCTCAAAGGTATTGTGCTTTTTTTAAAAAAAATAGCCAGACACAGAAAACTAAGTAAAAGAAGGCAGACACAAAAACGGTACGTCGATAAAGTCATGGAGAAGATGGCGCATGGTGAGTGCTCCATTAGCAAACAACTGGGACAGCAAAAGGGAGCTGATATACTCTGTCACTTGACAAATCTCTTAAGTACCTGACACAAAATGTCCATAAAGTTTATTTATGTTATAAAACATTTTAAAGATAATTTCTTATTTATTTATCACTGTATATACTCTATGATTTGAAGACCTTTTGAAAAACATAAAAGTAACCACAGTAACATTAGTAACTCCTATAGTTTATGAATGTATGATTTCAACTTGTGTGCTGAAAAGACAGACTAATGATACAATAAATTAATTTCAAATATTCTTTTACACTTACAATTTTATCCACAACTTTTTAAAAAATAGATTTCTAAGAGGAAGGGAGAGGAAAAAAGAGATAAAAACATCAATGATGAGAGAGAATCATTGATCAGCAGTCTCCTGCCCTCTTCAGTAGCTTTTAAAGATTTGAGTAGATTTTTTTGTCTATTTATCTAGATCCCCACTTCATGCTCACACACTTTGAGTGACAATTGAGTGAATATATTTTAATTTTCTAAAAAAAACCCAGAAAATGTAATTGCAAACTTATAGCTAACATGCAGTCTTTGGGCACTGTCTCAAATAAACGATCAGAAAACAAAAATATATTTTCACCTCAAGTGAAACTATACTCTAAAATGTTTCAACAGTACGCTGTTCCAGAAGTTCAAATATGCCCTTATCAGCATCAATAAGAACTTAGTTTTAAAAAGTGCAGAGCTTTTTTTTTCCTTTTTAATGTTGATTTCTTGTTTTTAGGGGCTGAGTACAATAGTGCTCAATTGTTTAACATTTTAAAATAAAGTTTAAGAAAAGAGGCACAATAGAGTGTACATTAGTCCTACATATTGTGTTGTAAGACCCAAGGGCTCTGAGCATTGAAGGGAACTGTAGGTGTGTGAATGGACACATATGAAAACAAACCCCTCCCACCCCTCCGGAGAATCCAGCTATCTGAATGATATTTCTCTGAGTTAAGAGTGTGGTGGCTCAACAACTTTTAAATAAAATTTACTTAAATTGGTTGTATCACCAGTAATTACACTTACACAGTTTTTCTAGAATGCATTTTGTACTTTAATAATAGGTCTTCTTCAGTATATATTTTCTTTTAATGCAAAAGCTACTGCATTCTGAAAACCAAATTTAGCAAACATCATAAGCTGAGACATTATTTTAACTTTTAGCCTACTTTACAGCAAACCTCCAACACCGTGTATATGTTCTAAATATCATTTGTTCAAATCTTTAGCAGTGTTTCCTATGCGTCTTCCAACAGTAATTAATAACAAAAAATGTACCCTACCTGGTTTTGCTCAGTGGATAGAGGGTCGGCCTGTGGGATTTTATGCAGGAAATGATGACCTCCGATCACTCAATATTAAATCTGTTCATTACTTGGCATGAACTCAAAATTATGGAATATATTTCACACTGAGCACTCCATGTAATCCAAGAAAGTAATCCAGTCAATTCATACTGGGGCCCTATTACAATTTCTGGAGCTCAAACATGAGCATTTACAAAGGACTACTGTAAATCAGCCCAGGGCATTGATGGCGGCCCACATTGGGAACCAAAGACAATTGCCACTTGCCCACTCCTTGAGAGTCCAAGGATTCAAGGAGGTGGTGCCTGAGGAAGAGGCGGGTAGGATGAGAGAGTCAGGGCAGTGTGATCTTGAGAGGCTGATGTTACAGAAACAGGGCTAGGCCTGGGATGATGACTCAGAAGCTGAGACAACAGTTGAAAGTAGAGGCAGTTAGCTTACAGAAAAAGGTGCTGTAAATTAAATAATATTAAGAAAGAATAACACTTTATATAATATTTTTACTCTTCAGTACATTTTACTATTGTGTTTTACTTGCACATTTGAATTGTATCATTTATTTTAAACCAGAGACACCAAAAAATGTTTCACTATGTTATATTCTGCTTATTTCAGTCATTTTTTTGAAATCTTTATATGACAGGAAAAGATTTCCTTCTCCAGTGGTATGTAAATTTTGTCTAAACTTTATTTTTATTTATTTATTTTAAATGTGTTTTTTATTGTTGAGAGTATTACAGATATCTCCCACTTATCTCTAGACAGAGATGCTCCGGAAATGCTTATTTGACCAAATTATGGGCAGAATAAAAAGCACAGTTAGTGAGTTTGCATTTTGATCTTCCCTTTTGAATACATCAGCCAGACCAACTGTTGCCTTCTGTACTGGGCAGGGTCTAGTCAGGAAGGCAAAAAAATACACTAAGCATTTCCAACAGAGGGAAGGACTGGATACAGGAAGTTAGTTACACAGGCTCCATTTAGAAGGCTGAAAGGGAAAGGGGGCACACCGAGGTACGGCAGATAAAGTAGCTGCAGGCAAAGGGATTAACTGGAGTTACTAGAATCTAGATGCTCATCTCTCTGAGGAAGGGGCATCGCTGGCTCTTGCTGACACCTGTGACGGTGAGCCCAGTGCCCAGGGAAGTGAAGGCTGGAACCAGGTGACCGGAACAAGGAAATCTAGTCCCTCCTCTCTACTTTCTTCTTCCAGTTCCACTCTGATATTTCCTATGAGCAGAGACCAGTAAGAAAGCAGCTAATTTTGACATCTGTGAAATATAGAGTAGAGGACAAAGGTTGAATTCAGAGCTGAAAAACAATATGTAAAATTCTTTACAATTATTGTGCCTTGAAACAGACCAGCAATAAATCACAAATCTATTTATTTATTCATATTCAGTTGATGAATTGTCTCCACATTTATTGAGTCCTGTTATCTGTGCTATGAGTACCCCCAATATTAATTATTTAAGTCACACTGACTTGCTCCCCAGGTAAAACAGCTCTTTCTGCAGAGACACTGGTCTTTTTCTTCTTAAATGCTACTGTACCCCATGGCCCCGCCATGGAAGTTTGACCATTCTTTTGGAAAGGGTCCCTTCTGATTGCAGTGCCCTTAGAAAAAGATGCCCCCTCTTTTCTGATTACCAATAGACAGATAACCCTCTTCCCTAAACTGCTGCACTGCCAGTGCCTCCCTCTTCTCTTCATTTTCCAGCCACAGTGTCAGCCGCTGCCTCTCCGGGCCCAGCCTCTGCCTGTTCCGGCCCGCCTATGTGAGTATATTACATAAGACTGTTTTCTTGCTTCTCCCTGGGATTGGGAGAAGTATACAGATGAACAGGTAGGTTTAATAAAACTTGCGATTATTTTACTTTCCATAGTCTTCAAATCATTTTATATTATTAGTCTTGGGCTTTCCAAATACTCTTATGCCTGCATAAGTAAACCAAGACCTCTGTTCTAGGAGGAAGACTGCCTTGTCAAACTGAGCACACATCCTATCATTGGGCAGGTTTATGCTACTAGACATGGACAAGCAGAACAGATAAAACCTGCAAAAGATCTCTAATCCCCCTTTTACCCGATAGGTCATTTTATCCCATACAGAGTAACTCTGTATTAGGAATCTCAATCCTTGACAATATGGTCCATTGGTCTTAATGTACACATTGATTAACGAGCTAAAGGTAAAGATTTGGTATTTTCATATCTTAGGATTTTTGTTGTTGTTAAACTTTCTGGAAAGGAGTATTTTCCCAAGTCCATCTGATCCCCAGAATTCAAAACCAGTGGTTTTAAATGTTGGCTCAGCATCAAAATCATACAAGCAGCCTTTGAAAATACAGAAGCTCAGTCCTCATCCCAGACCCTCTAAAGAGAATATCTGAGTGTTGGGTCCATGTACGTAATAAGTGCTAGAGATTGATTTGATGTATAGTCAGAATTGAGAGTTGCGGATTTCTTTCTCCCCAAGTCCCTGAAGGGAAAGCCATTTCTGTTCTGCAGACTGTATTGGACATAGATGTGATAATGGCCTGCTCAGTGTCCAAAGAATGAGAGACAGACACCATTTTAAGGAGCTGAAGGCAGTGGCATACAATGAAAACAGTCACTTCACAGGGAAATATAAGCAAGTACCTGAGAGACTGAGGGAAAGTATGCAGCAGTAGGAACAAGAAAACAAACATCTATTGAAGGACTAGGTTCTGGGAGGAATGGGGACTCCGGAGTCACTATGAGGAGCCATCACCAACTACAAACCACTGGGCCGGCTTTGCCAGCAAGTACTCAAAATTGTACATTCTGCTCAAGAACGTAAAGACGGCTTAATATATGGAACTCAATGCATATAATACATTATATCAATAGGTGGGACCATGTTTGTAAGACTTTAGTAGCTGCTGAAAAACATTTGCTAAAAGTAATTTACTAATTTAAATCTAAAATAATAAGAGAATGCATCTTCCATCATAGGCCTGGGATGATGATTCAGAAGCTGAGAGAATAGTTGAAAATAGAAGCAGTTAGCTTACAGAAAAAGGTGTGAATTAAATAATATTCAGAGAGTATAACACTTTATATAATATTTTATACTCTTTAGTATTATTATTTGGTTTTACTTGCACATTTGAATGGTATAAATCATTCATTTTAAACCTGAGACACTTATCTCTAGACAGAGATGCTCAGAAAATGCTTATTTGAACAAATTATGGGCATTTTGTACTTCCCTTAAAGAACACTTAAAATGATTATGTCAATCAGTGCTGACAAAGGAATAGTGAAACATTTACTTTAATTCATTGTTTGTGGGAAGGTAAATGGATTCAACAACTTTGGAAAACAATTGAACATATAAATTTCATCAGGTATCATTTTTTTTACCTTGATTTCTTAATCTAAATTATGTCATTCTTCTTTTTAAAAAAAGCCAAAAATAAAAATAAAAGCTCTAAGCACAAAGTTGTAAGTATGAGAATTATTTATTGTAATAATAAAAAATTGGAAGAAACCTTAATTAGTGATATCCAAAATATTTGATTGTTCATGACTTAGGGGAAAAATAAAATTTGAGGATGCATCTCATTTACATATCTATTTATGTATTAAAGTCTACACATGTATTATAGTAATATTTATATATAACATGTAGGCATGCACAAAAGTAAATTGAAATCAGATGAATTAAAAATGTTATCAATACTGCCGAAACCTGTTTGGCTCAGTGGATAGAGCATCGGCCTGCGGACTGAAGGGTCCCGGGTTCGATTCTGGTCAGGGGCATGTACCTGGGTTGCAGGCATATCCCCAGTGGGGGATGTGCAGGAGGCAGCTGATCGATGTTTCTCTGTCATCGATGTTTCTGACTCTCTATCTCTCTCCCTTCCTCTCTGTTAAAAATGAATGAAATATATTTAAAAAAAAAGAAAAAAACAAAAAAAAAAAACAGTCCCCCCACCCCATATCC
>NW_006289390.1:804793-809050 GCF_000327345.1 Myotis davidii
TTTATTTATTAAATGTGTTTTTTATTGTTGAGAGTATTACAGATATCTCCCATTTTCCCTCTCCTCCCATCCCCTACCCTCTCCCCAGGTCTTCACTACCCTATTGCCCATGTCCATGGGCTATTTATAGAAGTATATAAGTTCTTTGGTTTATCTCTTCTTGTTCCCCCAACCCCACATAAAGACATTTTAAATTTAGTGTAATTTTATAAATACTGAACTGAATTTTACATGACTATAAACAATGGTGGGAAAACAATATATATTTTTTCAGCCAATTATTGTTAACATTTATTAGGTCAGTGTTGATTTTTATGTATGAAATGTGGCTGGTGAAGAACTCATATTAAGAATAGAACTGTCAGCTTTGCCATCCTCAGTTTACCACGAATCTAGAAATTCAACAGGGAAGAAATATTCATTTACTGGCATCTATTGAGCCAATAAAAACATGAGTGTAATGCTACATAGAAAAATGTGTAACATAAATGCTAGGTCAGAAAAATAATCTATAAAAGTTCATGTACTCCATAATCATAACTATTTTAGAAGACAGAAATGGAATATAGAAAAATTTTAAAATGGTTTTAGGATTATAAATATTTTGCTTTTTTCCTTTCTGACCAAACTTTTTATATTATGTTTTTTATTGTTCAGAATTTTAGAAAGACACATTTACATCATACTTGCCACTTTTTTTCTTAAGGAAATTTTTGAAAGTGTGAAAGCTAATTTTACCTTCCATATATAAATGCTCACATTCTTATACCTGGACCAATATTGCATTGTATAATTCTTTTCAATCATTACTAATTTGATTGGGAAAGAAATGGTATTGTAATGTTTTCTTTGGCGTTTCTGTAAATGCCAGTGATGTGTTTATAAGCTATTTGATTTCATTCTTTGTTAATTACTAGGGCATGAGAGACTTTCCCTGAATACCTTGTACCAAATAGTTTTCACTTCATGCCAGTACCAGGCTATGTGTTCATTTGCCATAAAACTTCCCTGACATATTACGTTAAATGTATACTTGCATTTTCTTCTGTGCGCTCATATTTGGGTAACAGCTGGCATATAGTAGATGCTAGATCTTAACAAATAATTGCTGAATGAATAAATGAATGTTCTTTACACCTTTTTCTAATGGAGTATTTAGGTTTTGCTCACAAATCTGTAAAACCTCTGTCTACAGTAGAGACTCTTTAACTAAGCGTGTGTTGCATTTTTTTTCTTTTACTCTGTCACCACATTTCTTATTTTTTATTTATTTAAATTTGTTTGAGAAACAAGGAAGTTAATATAGTTATGTAGTCAATGCATTACATTTATGACTTCTGTATTTAGTGCTTTGCTAGAAAGAGAGTACTCCCCTTTTCCTCGTGACCTTGAATTTCCTTCTTTGTGTGTATATGTGTTAGAGCGCATGGAACAGCATGGCAGAGGTAAGTTAAGAACCTACCTTCTCTCCAACGTGGAAACTTCACTGCACCAGCACCACCGGGAACATTATCCCTGGCCCTGCCTTCATGATGCACCCAGTGTTTACACAGACTTCTGTTTGCTTCTGGGCTTTCCCTGCTCTTCCATGGAGCTATCTCACTGTAGCAGCAGTTCTGCTCTTCGATCTATGAGCTAAAGTACTTGCTGTATTTTTAAATACTCAAATAAATTTTCCTTTCATTTATTAATTTTTCTATTGAACTCTTCTTTTATTCTTTATGATGAACTTTGGGAACTTTTTTAAAATGAAAATATACATGTAAATGGTAATAAATTCTGCATGTCTGAGAATGTTTGATCCTTTGGCGGAGATTGTTACCATAATGAGCTCAATATTAACAGGAAGGAAGCAAAAGGAACTAGACATTGTTGATCCTAATGGGCTGGGACACTGAACCTGTTTGCTTCACCAGGAAGCTCTAGCTTAATGCTCCTCCGATGCCTGCTTTGGTACTGGGTTGTCGGATTGTCGGTGGAGCAAAGCGAGGTAGACACACGCCCAGTGACAGTCAAATGGCTCCGGGCGGTGCTTGACCACAGGGGCCTGCCAGTCTAACCTGGGAAAGGGATCAATGGCTAGGAGTGGACCCATTGGGAAGCTGATTGGTTATTTTGAAAAAGCTCCTGGTTATAATCCAAAGAGAACAAAAAAGCTCTCTCTCTCTCTCTCTCTCTCTCTCTCTCTCTCTCTCTCTCTCTCTTTCTTCCTTCCCTGGTAGCACACTTACTGTTCCTTCTCATGTGCACCTGTGAGGGCTCCAAAGAACTAAGCTTTAATATGAACCACAAACTCTGGACATTGCCTTTGTTTGACCTTGATGAAGAGAGGGTTGGACTTTTCCGTGGCAGGATGCCGCGATGGGACATTGGGAACCCAGGAAGGGGGAATGCCTTTGATTTTGCATCAGGAAACCTTGCCGTACCACAATCTCCCGTCTGAGGGTCCATGAAATGCCATGAAATGCTTTTCTCATGATCCTGAGGAATCACCACCAACAATCCCACCCTCTGTCCTTAAGCTTTTAGACCAGAGACCATTCTTGGCACCATCCTCTAAGCAGCGGTTCTCAACCTGTGGGTCGCGACCCCTTTGGCAGTCGAACAACCAGTTCACAGGGGTAGCCTAAGACCATCCTGCATATCAGATATTTACATTATGATTCATAACAGTAGCAACGAAAATAATTTTATGGTTGGGTCACAGCATGAGGAACTGTATTTAAAGGGCCAGAAGGTTGAGAACCACTGCAAGGGTTATTTCGATAGAGACGTGCTGAATACAAAGGGCTGAAATAAATGAGTCATTGTTAACATAAAATAATAGAACATTTTAATAAAAATTAATATTTTTCTTGAACATTAACTTACCAGACACTGAATAACTGCACAAATTAATAAGCGTAATGCAAATAAACCTACTTTCCTTGTTCTCCGAAAGCAAAATATTTCCTGTTGCGCACACCAAACAAGTCAGTCCAAGACTAATGACATGGCAATCGGCTGCTAAGATATTCACTGGTAGTATTAGTGGAGAGAAATGGTGTGTCTGTGCACAAGGCAAGTAGGGAAATGAGTGCAATGCAATTATAGTAATCAGTTATTAGTGAACATTGTAGTTTGTTATTAATAATTATGTATATCAGGGTATTGTAAAATTAGGTTATGAAATTTTTATGAAAACATTTCTCATGTACCGTTATATTGTCTGGGCTGCAAAAATATTCCTTGTGGGCCACATGTGGCCCGTGGGCCATGAGTTTGATATGCTTGCCCTAAAGCATGCTACGAAACCCTGCAAGCTCATTACCTGATACGCAACATATTTTATAGGCTTTTAGTTTCGGTTTATTTGGTTTTAAAACTGAAGAACTTTTCAGAGTTCTTTGAGGGGGGGTTTCAGTTGATATTTTAATTATATTTTCAGTAGCGGCCGTGAGTTTGATATGCTTGCACTAAAGCATGTTACGAAACCCTACAAGCTCATTACCTGATATGCAACATATTTTATAGGCTTTTAGTTTTGGTTTATTTGGTTTTAAAACTGAAGAACTTTCAGAGTTCTTTGAGGGGGTTTTCAGTTGATATTTTAATTATATTTTCAGTAGCTGCTTGTTTTCAGTTTTAGGGTGGATTCTGAAAACTGATTTCTATCCTATATAATAAAAACCTAATATGCTAAGTGTCCGGTCGTCTGACTGGCCATTCAACCAATCAAAGCATAATATGCTAATGATATGCTAAGGCTGCTCAACTGCTCGCTATGATGTGCACTGACCACTGGGAGGCAGACGCTCTGAGGCTCCAACCCATACGTTAGTTTGCTGCTGGGGTCTGGCCAATCGGGTCTGAGTGAGATGGGCTGAACACACTCTGGAGCTTTCCTGCAGTCCCCACCTGGCCAACCTCCCACATCCCTTCCTGGCCCTGATGGTCCACGGGTAGGGTCCCTTGGCCTGGCCTGCACCCTCTTGCAATGTGTGACCCCTCGGGGGATGTCAGAGAGCCAGTTTCTGCCTGAAGCTATGATGTGCACTGACTACCAGGGGGCAGACACTCAAACCAGTAGGTTAGCTTGCTGCTGGGGTCTGGCCGATTGGGCCTGGGTGTGAAGGTCAAACATGCCCTGGAGCCCTCCCACGGTCCCTCCCCAGCTTGCTGGCCCCATCGGCTCAGATTGGCCCTGATCATGGGCAGGCCGAGGGACACCCACCCGTGCAAAAATTCCTGCACCGGGCCCCTAGTAAAGAATAAAAT
>NW_006289390.1:809155-813117 GCF_000327345.1 Myotis davidii
CTCACAAATTTTGTGCACTGGGCCTCTAGTCCTATATAATAAAAGTCTAATATGCTAAGTGTCCGCTCATCCGGTTGGCAGTTTAACCAATCAAAGCATAATATGCTAATTATATACTAAAGCCGTTCAACTGCTCGCTATGATGTGCACTGACCACCAGGGGACAGACAGTCGACCAGTTGACCAGTTGTTATGACGTGCACTGACCACGAGGGGGTAGACGCTCCAACCAGTAGGTTAGCTTGCTGCTGGGGTATGGCAGATCGGGACTGAGCAAGATGGGCCAGAAATGCCCTAGAGTCCCCCCGTAGTCCCTCCCCAGCTGGCCAACCTCCCGCATCCCTCCCTGGCCCCGATCATGCACACGTGGGGTCCCTTGGCCTGGCCTGCCCTCTTGCAATCTGGACTGATGGTGCTGAGTTGCACCCTGAGTGCACAAATTTTGTGCACCGGGCCTCTAGTTTTAAATAAACTATAGATATTGGTTAAGCAAAAGGTACAGTCATGAGAATGGTATATGCTTATAGAAAAGATCAAGGATGCCTGCTTTTTTTCTGATACCTCGAACTGGGGTCTTCTAGCACCCAAAATAGGTCCCCAAGGCTAGTTGTGGATGAAGCCTTTAATGCTAAATGCAGTCAGCCAGGAATAGTTAAAAGACACAGTAAAACTACTCACTGGTTTATTGCTGTAAGCTCGCAGAGAAACTAGTCCCAAAGTACTCTGGGAAATGTTTTCCAGAGCACGTTGTCTTGCTTCCACTTTTAAGGTTCAATCCTAAAAATCCAGGAGCATACACTAGAACAATGCTTTCCTATCTCTGGAATCATCTGACCAGGGAGAAGGGGCGTGGCCATATGCCCATGAGTCTTCTAAGTGACTTTAAGGCACCTGTATTAAAGTCAAAATATTTTGACCTTTCAAAAGAGGGACAGTCAGTGCCATTGGCCAGTACATCTTTGGCAATAGGTCCCATTAAATATGACACAGAGGTTTCTTTTGTTGTGGTCTCTTTCTGAGATAGACATTCATAAACATGATGACATAAATCTCAACAAATGTGTCCACAGTTGTTGTTTTGTGTTGCTCTACAAGCCCCCTGAGGCTCTAAGTGACATCCGGCAGATTCCAAATCAAATGGGCCCCCCTTTTTTTGCTTTGGTTTTTCTCACTGACTGAGTGACCTAAAGCACTTTTCCGTAAAGGGGTTTTTTAAAGTCTTAAATAATCATCTTTTGCTGGCTTCCTATCTGCGCAGAGGCTAGACTCAGACAGCCATGACGACAAGCGAATCTAAATGCTCTGCTTCAATAGTTAAAAACAATGGGCTTCAAAACAAATCACATTCAACTGAGTGAACTAGTTTTCAGTGGGTTCCCAGGTTATTATTTGCAGTTTATTTGTCACCAGTGTCACTGGTCACTGGTTCCCATTTCACTGTGGCAGACACGACTTGCTGTGCCTCAGCAGCCCTCCGGGGCACCCTGCACAGCTTCCGGGGCTGGGGGGACTTGGCTCAAAGGGAACCAGCAGCCTGGCCTTGCAGGGAAGGTCTTTAAAAACAAATTGGTGCAAATGCTTGACTTAGTGTTTTATTGTTTTTCTTTCCATTATCCCTGAATTTAATTTCTCTGCAGTATACACCTTGGTTTGAACCACCTCTTTTATCCAACTTAATTTGTGGTTTATTACAAAATCTTGGCTCTGGAACAGTGGTCGGAACAATCCAGATTGGGAAATGAAATGGCATGGTCTCCTGAGTTCAGCTGAGGAGCAAATGTCTGAGAGATTTTCAAGAATAAAATATCAAAGGGAAAAAATCACTAACTTAAAAAGTCAACTAATATTTGTTTTTTTAAAAATCCACACTTCTAATAGCGTAGTAAACATGAGTATGTACTAACTGTCAATTATTTTTCAGACAGAATTTTAACAAATCAAAAATCAGGAAGAAATATTGAACAACAAATCACCCTTCCATCTCCAGTCAGTTCTACAGTCTATTCCCTAAAACATGGGAGAACTCCTTTTTATCATTCATTACACATTATCTCACATGTTTCATGAATATTCTATACTAATAATATTCGGCATTTTATGAACTTCAAAGCCCAAGTCAGATCCAGTCACTCTTATGCTCACATCCTTTGGGGATGTCCCATCTCATTCCGACAGAGAACCAACAGTGTTGACAGGTGAGCCATATGCTCCTTTTACCACGTTCCTTCTCTGATGTCAGTTCTCCTAATCCTCCCACACGTGGCTTTGGCTTCATCGACCACCTTACTTTTCCTGGAACTCACCCAGGAAGGCTTTGCACTTGTTCCTTTTATCTAGAAAATTCTCCCTGCAGGTGTCTCGTACAGTTTCCTCCCTCCCTTTCTTCAGATCTTGGATCAACTGTTGCCACCCTCCTTAAAATCACAACCCTGGTACCACTCCCTACATCAGACACACACTGTCCAACACCCTCTCCTGCTTTTCTTTTCATGTTGGCCCTTATCGTCATTGAGCATGATTTAGTATTTTGTTTATCTTTTTGCTCACTGGTGGACTCTTTCACTAGCATGTAAGTTCAGTGAGGAAAAGATCTTGTTTGTTTTCTTCACTGTGGCTTCTCCAACAGTGTCTCCAACAGTGTCTAGCCATTGCCAGCATTAAATTTTAATATTTATTAAAAACCATTATGGAGTGCCAGGCCAGCATGGCTCAGTGGCTGAGCATCAACTTATGAACCAGTCAGGGCACATGCCCAGGTCACAGGCTCGATCCCCAGCAGGAGCATGCAGGAGGCAGCCAATCAATGATTCACTCTTATCATTGATGTTTCTATCTCTCTCTCCCTCTTCCTTCCTCTCTGAAATCAATAAAAACATACTTAAAAAACACACATTATAGAACAATTTAGATACCACTATTCTTTTAAAATAATTTTATTTTGTTATCTATGTTTGGGATAGGTTATGATTTTAATAATAAGACAATTAGATTCAAGTAAATAAGTATATATTTCTCTGAGCTAGACCTTGTGTTAGGGGACACAGGATGAATTTATTCTACTTCTGTTTACAACTTCATGGCTTGGAAAAAGTCTAATAAATCTGTTAGTAGGAGCAATGTCCAAGTAATAGATGGTTATAAGTTAATGTGGCAGAAACAGAGGTCATGGAAAACCATTCTGGATGTCTTTCTCATTGGCCTGATCATTGTAAGTAGAGAGGGGAAGCTAATAGAACAAGAGTGGAGATAACCTTTATATGTTTAATTAATTAATGATTTAATTATTAATACATGCACTGACTAAATTCTTAAACTATTATGAAAAAAGCTTGAAAAAACTACATGGAAATAATATTGGAAATGGTAAACAACAATTATTCTGAACATCTTACGCTTACACTTTTTTGGGACATTAATACCTTTGATGATGATGGCAGTAGACCCTCTCTCTAGAATTACGCACATAAACACATATAAAAAACATTCTAGGGGTTTTATGAAGTTCTACAAGTCCATTCATGGGTCCCAGTTAAAAAATTTCTGGTAAAGAAGCATGGAGAAGTATAACCCACAGCAAAGTTAATATAATTATTATGATTTATCATTGAATTTTACCTAAAGCTTACTGACAAATATTTAAAAATTTAAAATATTAAACAGCAAAGGCAACAAATTCCTAATAAGAAAAGAGGAAGAAAACAACGAGGTACCACCTCACACCTGTCAGAATAGCTGTCATTAACAGATCAACAAATGACAAGTGCTGGCAAGGATGTGGAGAAAAGGAAACCCTTTTGCATTGCTGGTGGGAATGCAGGCTGTTGCAGCCACTGCGAAAGACAGTATGAAGTTTCCTCAAAAATTAAAAATGGAACTCCCATTTGACCCAGTAATCCCACTTCTAGGAATATATCCCAACAAATCCGAAGCACCAGTCAGAAAGGATACATGCACCCCTATGT
>NW_006289391.1:0-802 GCF_000327345.1 Myotis davidii
ATCTGTATGTTCTCTTTGTAGAAGTGTTTATTCGGGTCCTCTGCCCATTTTTTATTGGATTGTTTTTGTGTGTTGTTGTTTTTTGGGTTTTTTTTGGTATTGAGTTGTATGTTGTATATACTTTTTGTATATTAACTCCTTATCAGATGTATCATTGGCAAATATCTTCTCCCATTCAGTAGACTGTGTTGTTGGTGGTTTGATGTATTCCCATTTGTTTGTTTTTTCTTTTGTTTCTCTTGCCCAAGGAGATAGATCAGAAAAAAACATTGCTAAGAGAAATGTCACAGATTTTATTGCCTCTGCTTTCTTTTAGAATTTTATGGTTTCAAGTCTTACCTTTAAGTATTTCATTCATTATTTGAGGTTTTTCTTAATATGGCGTTTAGAAGGTGGTTTCTTTTCTTCTTCTTTTTGCATTTAACTAATTTTCCCGACTGTCTTTATCCCATTTTATGTTCTTGCCTCCTTTGTCATAGATTAGTTGACTTTAAAGGCATGGGCTTCTTCTGGGCACTCTATTCTGTCCGTTGATCTGTGTCTGTTTTTATGTCCATGCCATGCTGTTTTGATTACCTTGTGTAGTCTGATATTAGGTAGCATGATACCTCTGGCTTTGTTCTTCTTTATCAAGATCGCTTTTGCTATTTGTGATCTTTTGTGGTTCCATAAAATTTTGGATTATTTGTTCTAGTTTTGTAAAAACTGCCATTGGTATTTTGATAGGAATTGCATTGAATCTATAGATTGCTTTGGGTAGTGTAGTATAGACATGTTAATGATCTTGATTATTCCTATTCAT
>NW_006289391.1:2121-3948 GCF_000327345.1 Myotis davidii
TTCCTAGCTAGCTGGGCCCCATGCCTTTTCTCTGCCATCCGTAGCTCAGGGTTTGTGCTCCAAGAACTAGGGAGCGCCATACCCAGAGATACCCCAGGAAATAGCACTTGCCACTTTAAACATGTCAAACTTTTTTTATATCCATTTCTTTAGGAGAAATGCTGGCGGTTAGCTTCATGGAGAGGAAAACAAGGGCGAAACTCCAGCTAGATTTGGAAAAGAAAAGGTACTGCAGATTTAGAAGATGTATGGTCTCCCTGCTCACTCTCTGTGGTAGCCTCTCCTTGGGAAAGGAGGTGGGTTTTATTCCTGGGGGCTTTTCCTATGGAAGAAAGGGTTTGGATTTTAACTATTTCCCTCCTTTTGGACAGAGATGTTGGTTTGCCCAAGAGGTACAGATAAACCAGGAGAGAAAAAAGCTCCAGCTCTTCTGCCTGAGAATTCGGATCAAGCTTCTGGGCCCCATGGCTCGGACATGTCGGGGGACCCCAGCTTTATCCATTTTAAATTCCCACCAGCAATTGGTGTGACCGTCATCATTTCCCCACATTCTCTGGCCAGCGTTTGGTATTACCATCATCATTTTTTTTCTAATTTTAACTATTCTAATAAGTACGTGGTCCTCTCTTACTGTGATTTCCAATTGCATAATGATGCTGATTATCTTTTCATTTGCTAATTTGCCATCTGAAATGTCTATTCTCGTCTTTTGCCCATTTTCAGAATGGACTGTTTCCTTTCCTGTTGAGTTTTGAGATATGTACATATTCCCTGGAGAATAAAAACACCCTTAGAGGGAAGGCAGGGGAGGGGAGGGGGGCAAGAGATCAACCAAAAGACTTGCATGCACGCATAGACACATAACCAATGGGCACAGACAGGAGGGAGGGGAGGGCCTGTGCTGGAGGCGGGAGAGGGCTGGGAGCGGTCAATGGGGGGGAAAGGAGACATGTGTAATACTTTCAACAATAAAGAATTTGAAAAAAATAAAAAGAATAACAACACCCTCCCTGAAAGCTTCTGTTCACCTTTCTTTGGATTCTTCACTGGTTTCCCAAGAGAAGGCAGCCGTGGGCAGCAGGGCCAGACAGCGCACAGGAGAGAAGCGGGCGGGAAAGAGAGGGAGAGAGAGAGAGAGAAGTGAGCCTGGGCTGTAGGCGCTGGTGTGAGTGTTCTCCAGTCCGTCCATCCACAGCCTTGATGAAGTCAGGCCTCTCTAGTAAGCATTGTCCCAAGCCCCCCCACAGCCCCCCACAGGCCCCCGGGATCACTGGTGACGCCCAAAGGGGTGCCCGTTCAAGGCTGTCGGTCGAGGTGGCTGGGAAAAGCCTAGTGATGCAACTGGCCAACAGTGTAGCCTACCTTTCTGCCTGGCCTTTGGGGTGCCCCGCTAGGGCAGGGCCAGGGAAAGTGGGTGTGTTAGGTGCTCCCTATCCTCCCCCTCTTCCCTCCCCACGCTCATCCCCCCTCCCCCACACCGGGAAGGTGGGGCACTTCTCGAGCTTTGGGTGGGTGAGGGTGGCTTCAGGCTTTCCTTTGGGAGTCCCATCCAAGGTGGGGAAAGTGGAAACCATGGCAGATCACGTGGGGACGGATTCTGAGAAGAGGGGCCTAAGCTGGGTCTCTCGGGACCTGACAGGACTCTGGGGCTGGGTCAGGACAGGAAAGGCCGTCGACTGAGCCCCAAGTTCGGGGCAGAACCTATTCCTGGCCCAAAGGCTGAAGGCAGGGGGCATGCCCAGCCTCCCCGAGCAGGGCAGGGCCCGAGCCTCCTGCCTCCCAGCGCCCCTCCCCCAGGTGCCTTCCGGACCGTGGGCGCAAGGACCG
>NW_006289391.1:4169-10924 GCF_000327345.1 Myotis davidii
CACAGGTGCGGGCGGGCGCGGTGCCGGGAGGGCGCAGGCGGGGTGAGCCGGACATGCCAGGCCCACGGGAGGGATGGGCTGCCGGCCGCACGGCCTCCTCCTGGAAGCTTTCGCAGGGTGATGGGCGATCTGACTTCCTTAGGTTTCCTTCCCTGGTGGGCAGCTCTGGATAAGGTGGACGAACGTAGGTTAGAGAGCCCTGAGGGTGGGTTCAAACCCCCGCCCCCCACTTACTGCTCCATCTCACGGGGAGACTCTCATCTCCTTACCTTCTGACACCTGTCTCCCCATCGGTAAGGTGGGCTTGTTCACACCTTCCATCCAGGGATGTTGTACAAGCACCGTGGCCCCAACTTCCTGAGGGCAGCGGGCACTTGTGCCAGCATTTACTTTGTGCCAGACGCTGTTCCGGTGCTTTCCATCTACCAGCTTATTTAACCCTCCCACAGGGCGGTGGGCATGCCCCCTGCCCTCCCGCCTCTGGGGGCGGAATAAGGACTAGGTGAAATAGTCATAGGTTATGACTGCTGTTTACATATGTGGAGACGGAGGCACGAAGAAATCAATGAGCCTGGGGTCACACCTAGCAATTGGCAGAACCAGGATCCAACCCAGGAGGCCACACGGCTTCTTGCTGGTGAGAAGGTCTTGTGGGCCGGGAGGGGGGTGCCAGGAATTACACACGATTTTGGGGCCACTTGCAACAACTTTCCCAGCCACCACCTGTGTTCTTCCAAAGCCACCTGTGGAGGAAAGCCTCTGACAGCTCTTCTGACAAGGGGCTTTGCTAGGGCAAAGGGTTTCTTTCAGCCTTTGAGGTGGATGAGCGTTCCTTGAGCACTTTTCTCCGAGCTAAGTGCTGTGGAGGCTCCTCGCCTTGGGCAGTCTGTGTGTGATGGAGGGATGACCCCATTCTTTCATTTGTTAAACAGTTGAAGTACCTGATCAAAAGAAGGATGAGGCTGCCCCTGGTCTCAAGGACTGTGTGGGGCCGTGGGAGGGAAAGGCTTGGACGCAGACCACAGGAAGGGATGGACAGTGGCGAGAGGGGAAAGAGCAGGCAGGCTGCATGCAGAGGCAGGGACTCTAGGAACCCACTGGAGCCCTGTGTTTGGGTGGGGGCAGACTTTGCCAACCTCCCACCCCCATGGAAGTCTCTCTGGATCTGAGGTGGGAGGGCCAGCTGGAGTCAGCGCCCTACTTGTCCGTAGGGCGATGATGGGGTGATGAGGACAAAGTAGGGGAGAAGATCCCAAATAAAGTCCTCCACAGAAGCTCACTGAAAGACGCTCATTGCCACTGTGGTGGTGGTGGGAGCTGAGGAGGCCGGCGCTCATCTAGGCAGAGTGGATAGGAGACAGACATGGGCACCCACCACGGACAGCTTCTGTTCAGATGATGGGTGTAGTGGGTGAGACATAAACAGACATGAATGATGCCTACAGATATTAAATACTAGAGGCCCGATGCACGAAATCCATGCAAGAGTAGACCTTCCTTCCCCTGGCTGCCAGCACCGGCTTCCCTCTGGCACCCGAGACCCGGGCTTCATCTGGAAGGTCGTATGGAAGGATGTCTGGAAGGATGTCCGGTCTAATTAGCATATTATGCTTTTATTATTATAGATACTTTTTTTGGCAAGCACACACATCAAATACACTGGAGAAGTTACCTACAGTGGGGGGCGATGCAGTGGGACATAGTTGAAAAGGAACGAATGAATAAATAAAACCTAAGAGAGGTCTTGGGCAGACAAATGTCCTGAATTGAGGAATATGATTAACTTGTCCTTCAGGTCTACCACCTGTGGAGGCAGGAAAAATCTATAGGAGAAAGAGAAAGCCCAGCCTCTGGTCTGGGCCCTGTTTCTAACTTGCTGTTGACCTCATGAAAGCCCCTCCCCCTCTCTGGGTCTCAGTTTCCATCTCTTTCAGCTCTGAGTGTTTATGAGCTATTGTCAATCATCTTGAGCCACTTGGTAGAGAAACCGATAGTTTTATGGAGTGGTAGGGCTTGAAGTTTCAAGAATGGGGGGCTCGGGAGGGTTCAAGAAAACGAGGGCGTTTTCCGGCAGGAGCATCATTGAAAGCAAAACGTCAGGAAGATTTCAGCATACGGCTGTAAACAGTCGGGGGGCTCGGTATTCTGGGAGGGCCTTAGCCCAGCTCTCCCCTGCGCCTCCCTAGCCTGGCTGGCGGTGGCACCTGCAATCCAACAGCCAAGTCAGGACTTCCAGTCCTACCCACTTCTGTGTTCCCCTGTTACCAAACTGTGTCCTCCAAGGAACCCACCCCATTCCCATTATCATGCCACGCTAGTCCCAGGTTTGGGCCTGGACTCTGCTCTACACCATCCTTCATCCACTCCCACGTGTCCTTCCTATACCTCAACACTGACCACATCACTTCCGGACATGTGACCCTCTGACCTCCCCTGGCCTCCTGTGACCTCATGGAGGTTCTCCATCCTTGTTCTGCTGCTGCACCTTTTGAATATAACACAGTGATTCTCATCCAGAGAAGGGGCCCGGCCACATCAGGATTCCAAAGTACCGGGAGAGGGGACAGTGGGGTCCCTGGCCTCTGGGACACAGCCTTTATCACATCCCCCAGAACCCCTCCACTCAGCACCTCCCTCTACTCCAGCTCCAGTTCCATCACTCCCTTCCCCATGCAAGTTAAGAGCCATACAGTTTGTAGTTCCCTGAGTGTGAACACATGTCCATTCAGTTTGGTGGCTGTGCACACATAGTTCCCTCTACACGGAAACCTTCAGCTCTTCCACCACTACCACTAGGCCAACCTGGTCAGCCTTGCAAATCCCACTCACCCGCAGAACCCCGCTCAGACATCATTCCTCAGACATCAAGCCTGCTCTCCTTCCTCCTCACCCAGCCAGATAGTTAATCACCCTCCGTTTGCGCTACCCTGCTCTGTGAGTACATCTGAACCTTCTCACTTCTCCCATGCTTCTGTAATTGCGTGCTGGCCTGTGTCCCTGACAGACCCCTAATGGGCTGCGACTCCTGTGGTGTGGACTGTGTGGTGACTTCATCTTTGCACCACCTGCACCAGCACAGTGCCTACTCCACAGGGGGCCATGGTGCAAGTTCATTCAATTGGGTTTAATTTCTATTTGGCAGGTAACAGGTAATGGCTCGTCCCTTTTACTCCCCACAGAAAACGAGTGATTGCTTTCCTTTGCTCATTTTTGGAAGCCCTGCCGACCACACAGCTGCACTGGACATCCCAGTCCCTTGATGGACGAAGAAAGTCAACAGATCCAGCCCGAAGACCAGAGCTGCTGGGCCACCCTGCCCGATGTGTGCCTGCGTCGTGTTTTCTGGTGGCTGGGAGACAGGGACAGGTCCAGTGCGGCCCTTGTCTGCAGGAAATGGAACCAGATGATGTATTCGGCTGACCTCTGGCGACATAGGACCATCACGTTCAGTGGGAGACCTTCCAGGGTGCACGCCTCCGAGTTCGAGTCAGCTCTCTGGTATGTTAAGAAATTTGGTCGTTATCTGGAGCACCTGGAGATCAAATTCCTGAATCCTTACAACGCTGTCTTGACCAAGAAGTTCCAGGTCACCATGCGAGGCCTTCTTTCGAGTCTGGGCAAGAGCAACAACCGCCTGAGGTCTCTCGCCATCCAGCACCTGGAGCTGGACCGCCTGGTCTGGAGACACAGCATCAGGAGTTCATTCATCAAAAGCCTGAGCTTCTTCTTAAAGAAAATGGGCAAACACCTGGATTACCTCAACCTCAAAGGGGCCAGGCTGACTGTGGAGCAAGGCTGCCACGTCCTCAATTCCCTGAGCTACTTGCGGAATGAGAGTATGGCGACAGAGCTCAACATCGAGGACTTCTTCAGCCATCACCTCGCTGTCTACAGCAGCCCCCAGTTCCACAAGACCATGGCCACGTTCCAAAACCTGGCGTCCCTGACCCTGAACTACAACTGCATCTCTGACGAGCTGCTCGAGAACTTGTGTGAGAACAATGCCAGCACCCTCTGGACCATAAACATCAAATGTCACATCCATGACCCCCACGGCCAGGTCATCTGGGGCATGTCCTGGGCCAAGCTGGCCAGGCAGGCTGTCAACCTGAAGGTGAACTTCTTCTTTGAGCGGGTCATGAAGTACGAGCGCTTGGCCCGGATCCTCTTGCAGGAGATCCCCGTCAGGAGCATCAGTCTGAGAAGCTGCTATTTCAGTGACCCGGACTGGTCCATGCGGCCCACTCTCCTGGATCTGCTGCCCACCTTCCGGCACACTCTGCAGGTAGGTATCACCCGAGGGTGGGGAGGCTTCGAGGGGTGACTGCACCCAGGTGACTGGCCTCCCCAGAGGAAAGGCTACTGCTGCCTGCTCTTGGCTGGGCTTGCACACACCCACTCACTCTTAAATTGAGGTTCTGGGAAATGCGACAAAGCTAAGCCTCCTGGCCCCATAAAATCACCGCAGACAACAGAAGGGGCTGCTCACTTCCTGCACATGGAACACAGGGATGTTCTGGTTGAATGTCAGCCAAGGAAAACCCCTGTGTCCCCGGCTCAGAGATGTGAGGCCTGATCAGAAAGGTGCATCCAGGTGGCTCAGTTGGTGGGGGCTTCATCCCATACACCAAAAGGTTGGGAGTTCGATTCCCTGTCAGGGCACATCATAGGTTGCAGGTTCAGTCCCCAGTCAGGGCATATATGGCAGGCAGCCAACCAAAGTTCCTCTCTTGAAAAAAAAAAAAAAGATATCAATAAAAATAACACATATCCTTGGGTGAGGGTTAAAACAAATGTTTATAAGAAGGTGCATCCACAGGTGAGTAGCAGGTCTGCAGCCCCTTCCCCTCAGGGTCCCAAGAGGCAGGAAACAGTGTGACTTCAAACAAAACAGAAAGCCAGATTTGACCTAAGTCACTGAAGGGCTCAGAGGGGTGGGCGGTTCTGTAATCTGGCAGCTCCCCATCTATAAAATCAGGATCATGTTGTCCCTCCTAAGGCCCTCACTCACAGTAGGTTGTGACGATTGACATTAATAGCTACAAATACCACTCCTGACAGTGAGGGACTGCGGAGTGCTCATAGCTCATGTGAGACTCACATCGCCGTGAAGTGGGCAGGCAGCCAGCATGATCACCCTTCGTGCCACAAAAGAACTTGAGGTTTGGTGGCCTGTCCACAGTCACGTGGCCCTTCCACCAGGACCTTGGTCTCTGGACTCCAAATACATGGCCTCCAAACTCCAAGTTTTTCAAATTTGGAAGGGGCCACCTTCATCTCCAGATCTCTTCCTCCGTGATGTCACCTTCATGTCCAGGGCATCTCATCGAAAGCCCTCGAACCAGCACGGCCATCAGGCCAGAGGTCAGTCAGGTCATGGGAATGTTAGGAATGACCCAGCCCGTCCCGGCACCTCTGCCCATGTACGTCTTCCCCTTTGGTGCTTTTCCAGAAATTAACTTTCGAGTTCAACAACAACCACGAGTCACTCGACAAGGAGCTGCACCTCCTCATCTTATCCTGCAGAAAGTTGTTTTACTTCAAAATCTGGGCTTTCCTTGATGTGAAGTTCGTGGAGCGGATCCTGAAGAGTCAGGAAGAAGGGCAGTGTGCCCTGCGCACACTCAAGGTAAGAGCCCCCCGGGGTGGGACGGGCATCCAGGCCCCACGGGGCAGGCGGCCAGCTGCTTCTGCTCCGGGAGAAACGTCAGAGACGAGGCAGGAGTGGGGGCCGTCCTGACACCTGAGTGAAGTTCCACTAACCATTTCACCCAAGGGACCCGGGTTTGGGTTCTCCCTGATTCTGCCAATAGTGGTGCGAGTACCTGATTCAGACTGTGTTCAGTGCCTGCGTGATGCAGTCACGGTGTGTGCACGGCTGTTTCTCTCTGTTGGCGCAGGTGAGAATTTATACAAACAGATATGAGACAAATGAAGAGGACAGGACGCTGCGGGAAATTTACCGGAAGTACAGAAAGCTGATCGATTCAGAGCTTAACTATTTTGTCATCGCCTACCCCATGATGTAATAGCGCTCTCCAGAGGAAGAAAGCTGGGAGCACTTGGAAGTTGAAAGCCTGGTTCTCATAGAAGGACACTTGGGGCGTCTCCTCCCCCCACACCCCTTTTTCTTCTCTTTCTCCTTTTTGCCAGTTCCACGCCCACATGAACACCCCAGCAAAGATGGGGACCCCTGGTAATATGAAGGCCCCAGGTGACTTTAAAGTGCTATATTTACCAACTATCCCGGGGTCATTTCTTGTCATTTGATTTTGATTTTTGACACCCTCGCTCAGCCAAGGAGCTAAAAGCTCGAAGCAGCTTCGTACCCTGACTGCTGCTAACCTGTGCACCCGGAAAAGTGTAACGAGCAGGGAGCGAATAGAAGCGTGTTTTCTGCTCACTGACAATCAGTTCAGAAATGCTTTCTGTCCTGCTGGCCTTCGTGTCAGAGCCTCCTGACACTGACCTTGGTCAGGTCTGATCTCCGATGTGTGGAAATACATCAGCATGCCCTCCAGTGAAGCAGGGGACTCCCCACTTTTAGAAGGGGCCGGCTGAGAGCGGGAACTCCCTCCTACAGAAGGAATCCAGCCCCCAATTTATCAATGTTGGAGATCAGTAGTGCCAGCACCTCCTTTTCTTGTCTTTCTTAAAATATTTTTTATTGATTTCAGAGAGGAAGGGAAAGGGAGAAAGATAGAAACATCAGTGATGAGAATCATTGATTGGCTGCCTCCTGCACGACCTACACT
>NW_006289391.1:11036-17447 GCF_000327345.1 Myotis davidii
ACACTAGGGATCGAGTCTGCAGCAACCCGGGCATGTGCCCTGACTGGGAATCAAACAGTGACCTCCAGGTTCACAGGTTGATGCTCAGCCACTGACCCACGCCGGCCAAGCTGGCACCTTCTTTTCTTGTGCCACCTCCATTCTCCCATCCAGATAGCATGGTGCCCAGTCCTCAGGTGCGGGGCAGACCTGGAGGTGGCCATTACTCTCATATTTACAAAGAACCTGTAATGTCCTGGGGAAATGTTCGCAAAGTGATGTTAAGTGAAAAAAGGCAAAACCCAAAACTGTATATTTAGTGTGATATCAATCATATAAAACACATAAGGGTTTGAGGCTTTTTGGAAAGCATAGAAGAAATACAACAAAAAACATTAACAGTTATTATCTGGGTGGTAGAATTATGGGTGGTTTTAACTTTCTTCTTTGTGCTTCCCCTTAGTTCTCAAATTTTCTACGATAACCATGTGTTATTTTTTAGAATCAGGAGACAATCTAGTGTGTTTTAAATAGGGAGTCATAAATTCCTGAGCCCATGCCATTGGGATGTACGGCTTCTGGTCTTTTGAGATTGGTGTGCAGAGAGTTGCATATAGGGGTTTTTTTCAATAGATTTAATAAAATCTCAGAATACTTTTGATGAGTGTCTCATTTCAGATTTTGTCTCCTCTTTTGTATGCTGTGCCCATATTTATGCTCAGCGACTTAGGCCTTTGTTCAAGTTTATATAGACCCAGTGTGGGTAAATTTCAGCTTTCACAACACGTCCACATTCACTGTCTCATCTGATGTCCCTGCCGTGCTTCTGGGTGGATACGGATCCTGGTCCACTGGACAGTGGCGAGGGAAACAGGTCCCACTGAGGGGAGCTCCCAGGTCTGATGGGAGGAGATGCTCGAAAGCATCATAGCTGAAACCAGGGGGCCCTTTGGGAGCTACCTGGTTCCATGGGGCCCAGAGAGGAGGTAGCTTCATGTGAGAGGGAGTTTCAGCCAGAATCCAGACCCCCTGGGAGATGGATTGATTGACTGGTGCAAGGATTTATTTATAGTGTGGACCAGTTCTGGCTCATTTCCTTTCATCTGCAAGCACAGAATCTAAGGGTAGAGGATCTTTTATGGGAAACATGTTCATTAAAATGTTATTTATGTTAACACGTTTGCAGAAGAGTCTCGATTTGTTTCACAGTTTTGCAAATCTCTCTCACGTCTGGCTTAATGGTAGACAGCTGGGTTCTCGCGGCTGCTTCTGCCGTCTGCTGCAATGTCACACAGACCACGCAGCCTCCGGAAAGCTCCAGAGAGAATGCGAGGGGGGAAGGCACAGCATGTCTTGGTGTTAAAATAGTTCTGACCCTCTGGATTTCTTGAAAAAAGTCTCAGGGAACCTCAGCAATTGCCCTGACTACACAGGCATTCCAGTTCCCAGAGGAATTGAAACAATATCGAGACCCACAGAGTGCTCATAGGACAACACAGGGCACGCGAGCTTCCAAACCCACAGATTTTTAAATGTGTCCATTGTTTAAATGACCACATTCAGAGGCCCAGTGGCAGGCGGGGACAGCCCAGACTTGTGACCTGGGACAGCTTTTTATCCTTGCCTGTCCTTCCCCAGCACAGAGTGGGGGGGGGGGGAGGCCTGGTCTCCCCATGCCTGCTGAGGGTCCTCAAAGAGCACCCAGTTCTCAGGAGAACTGCAGCACGTCCACAACTGTATGTATGAGCTGGAAATGCAGTCTGCCTCCCTGCTGCCTCCTCTCCGCTGTTGATAAAACTGATGAAGCCCTGGCGACTGAATTTCCAAGTGTAAAAGGAAAGCAGGGCTGTGATCAAACTAAGGTATAAACCATTGCCCACGGGTGTGTATTTACCCCCTTATACACATTACCCAGTCAGCTATTCCACATAGGGGCCACGGAAATTCTTCTTCTTTTATCCTAAGCCGAGGATATGTTTATTGATTTGAGAAAGAAGTCGGAGGAGAAGGAGGAGGAGGATGTGTGTGTGTGTTTAATTAATCCGCACTCAAG
Source organism: Myotis davidii (assembly GCF_000327345.1). Classification (NCBI taxonomy): domain Eukaryota; kingdom Metazoa; phylum Chordata; class Mammalia; order Chiroptera; family Vespertilionidae; genus Myotis; species Myotis davidii. The sequence goes on from NW_006289391.1 coordinate 13,069, forward strand.
GATATGTTTTTATTGATTTTTAGAGAGAGAGGGAATCATTGATGTGAGAGAAACACTGATTGGTTGCCTCCTGTACCTGCCCCAACGGGGAATCTAACCCACAACCTAGGTATGTGCTCTGACTGGGAATCGAACCCCCAAACTTTTCTTGTATGAGGACAACACTCCAACCAACTGAGCCACCCAGCCAGGGCCTACAGAAATTCTTATTTGCAATTTGGAACCACAGAATTTCATTAGTTCATTGGCTAAATCACAGATGGTGTGACATTTGCATGATTTCCCTGGGTGGTGCTTAGAAAATTAATCCCTATTCCTCTACATTTACAAAATTGCAGATTAAAAAAATCTAGACACATACACACCCACATAGAACATCTAAATGCTCAGCATCCATTTTTCCTGTATTTCTGTATCCCTGAGCCTAGAACTGAGCCAGGGACAGAGGAGGCACTCAGTAGGTTAAATGTTGTCAAATAAGATCTTGTTGAGGTGTGATTCCACCTTGTTTACAGGGAATAGTTATTTCAAAGTAATATGTTTTATTTGTTTTGAGCCATCTTACTGTCATAGACAAATGTTTTCTCTTTAAGCAGCCAGTAAGAGCACATCTATGATACTAATAAAGCTGAGTTAATTTAGTCAACTCTATCTTGTTCTTTCAGATCACAGCTGGTAGTATAAGGCCTTATCAGTAGGAAGAACCCTTACAAATCACCTCACCGCCCTTCTCACCACCTCCCCAGGGTCCCTTCTTCACAGATAAAGGCCCAGGAAGGGGAGGGGACTCCTGTACCACTCCTGGGCTAGTTACTAACAAAACTGGGACCAAAAGCATGGCTAACCCAAAGCCTTCCTGCTGTCAGTCAAAGCCATTCCTAGAGATTTTATCCAATCCCCTTCCCTCCAATCTGTCCCCAGAGGAAGCCGAAGTCACAGCCTAACCTTGTCAATCACCTATGCAATACATGACTTACTCTTGACTGAAGAATAAGACAACCTTGGAGAAATACCAGGAGCAAGTGGGCTGGAGAGGTCCCTGACCCCTGGCTGGCCCCGCCCCCGCCCCAGCCTCTGATTGGCTAAAGGGAAATGGTGACGCCCCTCACCCACTAGGGTATTTCCATGAATGGGCTCTGGGACCAGCTCTCCCCAGGCTTCCTGAAAACCCCCCTATGTCGCCCCTGCCCACCTACATGCCTTTCTACAGAAACTGGTTTGAACATGACCCATGACCGTGGTCTACCTTCACCAAGCTCAACTTGTACCACCTTCCCCTTTCCCCGGCCACCGGGCCTTTTCTCTGTTCATGAAAACGGGCAAGTGAGGGTGTTTTTTCCAGATATTCACATGCTCGCGGCCTTCTTGTCCACCTTTATCTCAGCTGTCAGCTCATCAGAAAGGCCTCCCAGCACCCGCTCTAAAGCGGCCGCCTGTCCTGTCACTCGTCTCAGGTCACCCTATTCTATGAGGGCCCTGTCGCTATCTGAAATGACTTTGTTGTTCTGTGTACCGCCTGCCTCTGCACGGAGCTCCAAGGGGACATGGAGCTCTGTCTAATTCACCTCTAATCTCCGCGCCTGGCACAGCCCCTGGCACTAAATTGGAGCCCAGCAAGTATTTGTCATATGAATGAACAAGGGAATCACACACACACACACACACACACACACACACACATACACGCCCTCCAGTGCCACAGGCCTGATGTGCAATAATGCGAGAATACCTCTGCTGACTGGCTGAAGAAGCGAACGGGTTCTCTGTGCAGGGAGCATTGCTGGAGGCGTTGGGGTCGATACTAAGTTCCCTACAGAGAACACAAGTCAGCTACAGAACAAGCAAAGCCTGCCCGCTTCAAGAGAGTAGCTGTGATTCTTCCCAATTCTCACACTTTTAAAAAGGCCAAAACCCATGGATGAATTTCCAGGTAAAAAAATACTTTGAGGCAACAGATCCTGGTTTCAGGATCTGAGATCCAATTAAGCATCAGCACCTCATTAGCCATGTGACCTCTGGTAAGTCAGTCTGAATCCTAGGCGTGTGACCCCTCCCATCCTCGATTTTCTCACCTGTAAAATGGGGATATTAACAGTTTGCATAAACAACTCATTATAAGCACTCAACATGTTAACGGTTGTCTTAATTGTTGGGATTGCCAGTGGTACCCTAGTACATGCCTTACAAGGCTATAGAACAAGTCCTCCTTGGTTTTGATTTGAAATTGTAACATCCTTTATAGCAGCGGTTCTCAACCTGTGGGTCACGACCCCTTTGGCGGTCGAACGACCCTTTCACAGGGGTCACCTAAGACCATCCTGCATATCAGATATTTACATTACGATTCATAATAGTAGCAACATTACAGTTATGAAGTAGCAATGAAAATCATTTTATGGTTGGGTCACAAATGAGGAACTGTATTTAAAGGGCCAGAAGGTTGAGAACCACTGCTTTACAGAGACCCACACCCAATTCCCCTGGAAACGTATTTGGCTCTTTGAGACCCCTTGCCTTTGTGTATGCCATGCCACTCCCTGGAATGTCCCCCTTGCTACCCAGCAAACGTCTGTTTCTCCATCACGATCCCTCTCAAGGGTAACCCCCACTCCCGCGGCCCTCTCAGTTAGCCAGTCAAGTGACATGGCCTATGAGTTACAACTCTCTTGAGTGGCAGCCACAGAAACCCCCCTGGGAGTCAGGGAGCGGAACGGGGACACTACATGAGGATGCTGAGTTCCCGCAGAACCTAGGGGCATCAGAAACCATCTGGCACCGAGGAAGGGAGAGCTGTAGGGAGTACTTTCTTCTTCCTCTTGGAGCCTCGGCTTCTACTTTTTCTCTTGCTGCAAACGGGCTTTCTGTTCCCCATGCCCATGACAGACAGCAGCTGTCATCCGCACTCAAGCGCCCACATCTGTTCTCTTCCAGGGAGCAGCCGGGTGGAACGGAAATCTCCTGGCCCCGAGCCCAAGTGTGTGTCTTCTTCCTCCAACACGCTATTGCAATTGCCTGTGGCCTCCCATCCAAGCACTCACCCAGCCCGACCTTGCTTTGCTTCCGAAATCAGATGAGATCGGGTGTGTTCAGAGTGGGGAGGTGTCAGGAGGGCGGACCCCTTTGTAAAGTAAATGATTGTCTGACGGCTGTGCTGATACAAAATGATGTTGACGGTAGACTGTAGTTGAAAATTAAATAAATAGTAAGTGAGTATTTTTTAAAGATTGCTTTTAGCAAGGTGCCCCAGGCGATTGCCTAATTGCCAAATCCAGAGGTTGCTTTTCCTTTCCTAGCTGGCAGCATTTAACCCTCTGACCCCAGTGCCTTGAAACATTCTTCTACTTTGGCCTCCGGGACACCATGCTCTCCTGGCTCTCTCCAGGCCCTCCCTCCATGTTCCTTCCCTCTTGGTCTGCAGGTGGGACTCTTTTCACTCATCCTGGAAGTATTGGCGTTTCCCAGGGCTTGGGCCTCACCCCTTCTCTGCGTACCTTAAAGTCTCATACCTCCCATGGTTCTCCCACACCCTCTCTGGGCTTCTCCCAACTTTCAGGATATAGACAGACCTTTCTCCCTCACTGAGCTTGACTTGTGACTAGATACTTTGTTTCGTACGGCAGGGAGCTCGGAATGCCCTCTCAGAGTTCCTATTGCACTCTCAGAGTTCCTATTAAGTTCTTGTAGGTTTTGTACCTTTGGTTGCCTGGGCCTGTCGCCAGTAGGATGTAAGGACTCAGTCATTACTGTTACCCTGATACGATCCCGGTCCCTTGGGAGGGTGGCTATGACCTTAGCGAGCCCAACTCTGGGCACCCCCAGATCAGGCCAGAGGGGTGGAAGCGGGGGAAGACGATGCGATGTGAGCTCTCTGGGTGAGCGCAGATGCAGTCAACAGAACCCATGGACCAGGGAAGGACCGAGGCAGATTACTGGGGGAGGCAAGCCATCCTGAGACTTTCCCAGTGTGCTGGGCCCCTCTCCCCGGGCCCCTGCCCGCTGATACCAGAAGGGCCTGTGCTGACACATGGAATTTAACTGTTAAGCAATCACCCCCCCAGCAGCACCAGCAGCATAGACCCTGGCACCCCAATCTCAGCTCCAAGCAGGCGGAATCCTGGCCGAGAGGCTGTGCGGGGCCGACTGGAAGGGCCGCCTACCTGAAATGACAGTGCGGTGCCGCGGTGCTGTGATAAGGTTTAATGAGCATCTGAGGGGTCCCTAACTTTTAGCAGACAGCGTCCGGGCGGAGGCCCCCAGCCCACTCCCCGTGGTCGTCCCCATCCCGCAGCGGGATGGACTTTCTCATGTGCACACACAGCACCTCATCGATGTAGATGGTGTTCTCTTTGATCTGGATCTGCTCCTGCAGGGCCAGCTGT
>NW_006289391.1:17465-27534 GCF_000327345.1 Myotis davidii
TGTTTCCTTTAATCTGGGAGAAGAGGAAGAACAGAAGGGAATCGTTTATCACCCCACATTGCTTTTCCAGGGGGGGCGGGGGCAAGTATGTGTGTGCTCATCGCAGAAGCAGAACTGGCATGCCCTTCTCCGTGTCTCCTCCCGAAGACAGAGATTGCAGATTGGTGGCCACAGGCCAGATTCACAAGATAGACAGCTCCGTGAGCTGTCGGCATTTAAAACTGTGCGTTTTACCTAAACATCTGGATTTGGACTTTCGAAAAATGCAAACGCTGGTATCCATTTCCTGCATGGCAGCAATTGGCTGCAGTTAACAAGGAACCCCTTGACTGTTCTCCGGAAAGGAACCCCTCACATATTATAGATGCAAAGGTGTTCATGCCCGGCAGGCCTCCCCCACGGTGGCCTTGCCCAGCCCTGTTCACAATCCGGGTTCCCATGGAACCCCAGTGGCCCTCCCCCTCCCAGCCGCCAGTCTACCTTGCAATGTTGTTGGTGATCTCATGAACCTCCCTGATCAGCCTGTACTGGGCCATATCTCGACACAGCTCCACATTAGGCCGGCACGTCCTGGTCCCCAGGCGTGTATGAGCCACCTTGGCAGGCCCTTCTTGGTCCAGGATGGCTTTTTCAAGAAATTCAATGTTTTTCTCCTGGGAAGCAATCTCTTCCATGACCTTACAGAAAGGATTGGAGTGGGTGAGACCAGGTTGTGCTCCTCAAAACTCTATAGCAGACACTCTTAGGAGGTCTGTTGGGATCATGTAAGCTAGGAAGAGGGGACCTCAGATTTCTACCCAAGCAGGGCCCAGAATGAGTCTGATCTCTCTTCCCTACAGCAGGGATTGCTGGTGAGCAAGGCAACCCACCCAACCTTAGAACCTCGTAGATGGAGTGGGCATGACTGGCATTGTTCCCGCATCTCCTTCCCAAATGCTGGGAATTCCCTGGAGGATGCCCTCAGTAAAGGCTGGAGGCTGCCTGTTCACCTGGGTAGTAAGTACCGTGTATGCTGAGTAGATGGCCGCCTATTTCCATCAACCCACCCACTAGCACCCATTCTGCTCCCTAGCAGCCTGAAGTGTGAGCAGTTCAATACTGAATTTTGCTGATTTCTTTGAAGGTGGCTTTGTGCACAGAAAAGATTACTTGGACGTTACTTGGGTTTTTAGATTAATATTTAACTAGCTTAAATTTTTGTGTCATTCTTAAACTTAAAATAAATCTTTACATCATAGAATTTTCTAAACATACACAAAAATAGCTGATATAATGAACCTGAGGTACTCATCAATTTAATCAATGATCGATACATGGCCAATCTTGTTTCATCTATAAACCCCTCTCCCCACCCCTGCCCATCAGCTTATTTCAAAGCAAATCTCAGGTATTATATCATTCCAGTCTTAAATACCTGAGGATGTATTTCTAAGATATAAGGATGCTTTTATTGTCTTTTAACATAATGATAGTACCTTCTTCTCTCTCACAAACACACTCAGATTTCCCTGATTGTCCGTTGGTTTATTCAAATTAGAATGCAAATGAGGTCCACACATTGCATTTTGTTTTCTTGAGCCTTTTCTTAACATTTCTTAAGGTTTTCTTAAGTTCAGCCCTCTGAGAGTATACTATTTTTAAATTTAGCAAATGTTAACAATCACTTTAAATTGACTTTGACTAATAGTTGCTCCAACTTCAAGCCTTGTTAAAATCCTCCAAACACTTATTTAAAGCAGCATTTGTAAATTTGATATATACCATACAGTTTTTATAAATTTGATATAAAACTTTTAAAAACTACCTGAGTCGTCTTAGCAAACAAGGCTTTCTGCAGTTCTTAAAAGACCTTGTTAATCTAGTAAACTAATAAAAATGATTACTCTTAAATTCTCAAATACTTTAACACTGTCTTCAAACTTAAAATTTCAACTAAAATCATAAGGCTAAATTACTTAATGACAAATTTTGTTATGATATTTTTAAAACAGGCCAAATTTTCTTAAGTTTTACAAATACTTAAAATATACTAAGTGCACAGATTCCTTCAAACAAAACCACCAATACCATGGGTTAGATCAGGAGTCAGCAAGCTGCAGCCTAGGGGCCAAACGCGTCTGGTTTGGTACAGGCTGCTTTTGTACAGACTGAAATAAGAATGTTTTTTTTAATTAATGGACTTGAGTTTTTTGTTTGTTTTAATCTTCACCTAAGGATATGTTTTTGTTTAGAGAGAGAGGAAGAGAGAAAGAGAGACATATCAATCGGTTGCCTCCCTTACGGGGATCGAATCCACAACCTCTGTATGTGCTCTGACTGGAAATAGAATCTGCTACCTTTTGGTGTGCCGGACAAGGCTCCACACAACGAGCCACCTGGCCGGGGCTATGGACTTTAGTTTTTAGAGCAGTTTTAGACTTTCAGCAAAATGGAACAGGAAGTATAGAGTTCCCATATACCCTCTCTCCCCCCAACACAGATTCCCCTGTTATGAGCATCTTCCATTAATGTGGTACATTTGTTAGAACTAAGGAACCAATATTGTCTACATTATTATTAACTAAAAGTTCATAGTTTACATTACGGTTCAATCTTTGTGTTGCACATTCTATGGATTTTAACGAATGTATGCCATGTATCCACCGTTACCGTATCATACCGAGTAGGTTTCATTGCCCTAACAAACCCCTGTGCTCCTCCTTTTCATCCCTCCTCCCCACCCCCATCTGAAGCCCTGACAACCAGAGCCTTTTCACTGTGTCCGGGTGTCATGTAGTTGGAATCATACAGTCTGATTCATGCAGTATGAATTTCAGATTGGCTTCTTTCATTTAGCGATACGCATGTAAGGTTTCTCCGTGTCCTTTTGTGGCTCGAAAGCTCATTTCTTGTTATCACTGAATAATATTCCATTGTATGGATGTAGCACAGTTTGTTTACCCATTCATCTATCAAAGGACACCTGGTTGCGCCCAAGCTTTGGCAATTATGAATAAAGCTGCTCAAAACTCATATGCAGATTTTTGTGCAGACCTAAGTTTTCAAGCCGCTTAGGAAAATACCCAGGAGTGAGCTTGCGGAATCATATGCGTCTGTTTGGTTTTGCAAGAAACTGCCAAACTGTCTTCCCAAGTGGCTGCACCATTTGGCACTCCCGCCAACAATGAGCGTGCCTACTGCTCCACACCCTCGCCGGCGCTTGGCGTTGTCAGTGTTTTGGATGTTCTGTGGGTGTGTAGTGGCATCTCGTTGCTTTAATTTGCAATCCCTGAGGACCCAGCCTGTGGAGCCTCTTTTCATATGCTTCATCTACATATCTTCTCTGGGGAGGTGCCTGTTTCCATCTTTTGTCTGTTTTTCTATTGGGCTGTTTGTTTTCTTATTGTTGAGTTTCAAGAGTTCTTCCTCTATTTTTGGATAACAGTGCTTTATCTGTGGCTTGTCTTTTTTAGTCTCCTTTTTAAAAAAAAGTGGGGGGAGTGGGGAGTACTTTTTTTTTTTTATTGTCTAAAGTTTTACATATGTCTCCTTTTTCCCCAATTGACTCTCCCACCCCCAGCCATTTCCACCCCGGGCAAGCCCTCACCGCCCCAGTGTCTGTGTCCATTGGTTATGCTAATATGCATGCATACGAGTCCTTTGGTTGCTCTCTAAAGGGGGTTGGGGGGTATATTTTTAAATAGCTGAAAGAATCAAAAGAAAAATAATATTTCATGTCATCTGAAAATTACATGAAATTCAAATATTGGTGTCCACAATGAAGTTTTATTGGAGCACAGCCATGCTCATTCATCTGTATGGCTGCTTTTAAACTACAAAGTCCGGGTTAAGAAGATGAGACAGAATGTATGTTACACTCTCAGTGCTTTGCACTGTTGTCCGGATGACACGGTTGTAACGACAGCTTCCCGCACGCTACAGTATCCCCGGGCAGTTTTTAGCACCAGCACATACCCATCATGTCAAAACAAGGAAACCAGGCTTCCTGCGGTGCACTTTAAGACCTAGTGAAGTGTAGATTTTGTTCCGTAGACAGCAAAGCACTGTGTTTATCACGCAGTGACGCTCAGCTGTGCTGAAAGAACACGGCATGCATCATTACCAGGCCGCGCACCATCATGACAGCCTCAACTCACAGGAAAGCAATGATCAGAAAAATCAGACATTTCAAACAGAGTATCTCATCACCGCAGAATCTCTTCACAAAAATGAAAAGGAGGCTGCAATCAAAGTCAGGTTCCCAGTGTCTCGTTTGTCAGCCAAGCACGGAAAGCCACGTACTGATAACAGATTAATTAAAACATGCTGGTTGCCGCTGAGGAAGGGTGTCCAGAGAACATACAGTTGTGTGTTAGTCTTTCTGCAAAAACAGCTGCTTGACGAGTTCAGGACCCTGGGAACAGCATCAACAGCTAATGAAAAGCAGGGCGCACGAGGCGGGGTGGTCTCCTTGCTCTTCGCCAGCTGGCAGGAGTCCTGATGCTGCTCGGGTGTTTATTCCAGGAATCGGTGCTGAGTTTGAAGGGACTGAAGGACCAGCCTCCACGAATGGCCGTACGAAGTAACGAGAGGCAGGGACATTTTCAGAAAGTTGAGAAAACACTAATTCAACACAACCCGAGGTGGGATCTGCTAAGAAGTGCTGTAGCTGAGGACGGTACACATGTGTGTGGAGCAGAAGCAGCTTAATTGAACATATTCACAGAAGTGGAGAAAATGTGAGCTCTTTGCAGCTCTAATTATTATTCACCAGAAAAGTACTTCACAGAAAAGCTCTGAATCCATCAAGTGTCACTGAACCAGCATCATCAGCCGTGGACTTCATGAGCTCTCATCGTCAGTTCTGTGAATTTTTGCCAGAAACGGAAGCTGCATATCCTGACTTGCCCTTCCCCTCAGCAATCGAATGGTTTATCGGCGGTGAAATTTTCTTGTGATTTATTTTGAGCTCAGGGCCATGGTTGAAACTTTTCTGAACAAGAATCACTCCCTTCCCCCACGAAACTACTAACTGAATAGGGCCCTGGCCGGTGTGCTCAAAGGTTAGAGCATCGGTTCTCAACCTGTGGGTCGCGACCCCTTTGGCGGTCGAATGACCCTTTCGCAGGGGTCGCCTAAGACCATCCTGCATATCAGATATTTACATGACGATTCATAACAGTAGCAACATTACAGTGATGAAGTAGCAACGAAAATAATTTTATCGTTGGGTCACAACATGAGGAACTATATTTAAAGGGCCAGAAGGTTGAGAACCACTGAGTTAGAGTGTCGTCCCACACACCAAAGGGCCTCGGGTTCAATTCCCAGTCATGGGCACATACCCAGGTTTCAGATTCGATCCCCGGTCTGGGCTCATGCGTGAGGCAATCGATCAATGTTTCTTTCTCACATAGATGTTTCTTTCTCTCTCTCTCCCTTCCTCTCTGGAATCAATGAAAAAAAATGTCCTTGGGTGAGGATTAAAAAATAATAATAATAGCCCTAACTGGTTTGGCTCAGTGGTTCTCAACCTTCCTAATGCCGCGGCCCTTTAATACAGTTCCTCAGGTTGTGGTGACCCCCAATTTCATGTTACACATTGAACATAATTAAAGCATATGATCAATCACAAAAACAATATGTAATTATATATGTGTTTTCCGATGGTCTTAGGCGACCCCTGTGAAAGGGTCGTTCGACCCCCAAAGGGATCGCAACCCACAGGTTGAGAACCACAGGGATAGAGCGTCGGCCTACGAACTGAAGGGTCCTGGGTTTGAGTCCAGTCAAGGGCAGGTACCTTGGTTGCGGGCACATCCCCAGTAGGGAGTGTGCAGGAGGCAGCTAATCGATGTTTCTCTCTCATCTATGTTTCTAACTCTCTATCCCTCTCTCTTCCTCTCTGTAAAAAAATCAATAAAATATATATTTTTAAAAAATAATAAATAAAACACTGAATAGCTTTGCAAATTAATTTTTGCTGCAGACTTAGTAATAATATATCTTTTTGGTTGTTGTTAATCCTCACCCAAGGATATTTTTCCATTACTCTTTAGACACAGTGGAAGGGAGGGGGAGAGACAGAGAGAGATAGAGAGAGACACCAATGTGAGAAAGACACACCACTTGGTTGCCTCCCGCATTGAGCCTGCAACCGAGGCACATGCCCTTGACCGGAATCGAACCCAGGACCCTTCAATCCGTGGGCTGACACTCTATCCACTGAGCCAAACCAGCTCGGATGGAATAATATATCTTAATGAATCCCACCTGCAATCAGAAAGCAAGCGCACACTCACATGCAAAGCTTACACTGCAGTAAAGTCATTTCAACAACGAACGTGGTTTGAATCACAAGTCTTGCCAAGCTGTGCTGTCAAAATCAAAACAAGAAGCGAGACCTCCATTCCCACACAGATGTGCAGCAGACGTATTTTCCAAGTGCCAGCAGTGGTGGTTGTTTTTTGTTGGGGTGGGGGGGGGGGGGGGGAGGGGCACCTCAAAACAAGTGCAAAGGAAATTTCCATATTTTGAAATCCACTTAATTGTGCAATTGAGGAGCTTCTGCCTACCCTTCAACAGCAACTGATTAATCCGAAATGTAATGACATGCTAACAGGCCAGCATCAGGAAAAGCAGCTAAACAGAATTCTCAAATGCCTTCCAAGCAATGAGTGTATCCAATTAAAATCATGTGCTCACAGATCGTTATCAGTACTTGGCAGCACTATTTAAATGAAAAGACATTTCCCAAGATGAAATATATAAAATCTCATTACAGAACAGCATTCACAGATGAACATTTGCAACAGATTTTGATAGGAAATACGATCACAGTATAACCTTTGATTGCACTCTGGCTTGTCCTGCTCATCGCATAAATGCATCCTGACAACCAGGCTCCGGGTTCCAGGAGGGCGAGGTATGAACGCGGCAGGAGGACAAGGCTTTGGAGCTGAGCAGGCCAGGGCTCTAGTTCCAGGCTGCCCCTGTGCACCTTGCCGCCTGGGGTCCCTTCCGCCCTCTGCATCTCACCGTCAGTAAACGGCCAGGGTCGGGCCAGGTTACAGGTGAGGCTCGAAGTTCAAAGAGCTTGAGGGCTTGAGGGCTCGGCAGGCGTCGCTCGGCTGGCCTGTCACTGGACTGGATCTGGGCCCACATATCCAAACCTAGCACATGTTCCACTAGCCTCAACTTCTCAGTGGCCCTGAGTTTATCCCGTGGGATGGTCACATATGCTCAGGACGCAGGGGTCCTTGCAGTTAGGGAGGTATACTGGAGCGGGCTCAGGTGGGCTCTGCTGGTTAAGTATTCGGGAGCTTGGCCAGACCATCGTTAACTAGGTAGCTTCAAATCAACTGTGATGAAAGTGTTTACACCATGGAGACCTACAGATTCAGCAAACTGGGGACTTTATTAAATTTATTCCATCATCTTTTATTCCAACATAATATTCATTTTTTAATTTAAATTCTTTATTCTTTAAAGTGTGACATATGTCTCCTTTATCCCCCATTGACCTCTCCCTGGCCATTCCTCCCACCCGTCCCCACCCCCCACCCCAGCACATGCCCTCACCACCCCCACTGTCTGTGTCCATGGGTTACAAACTGAGGACCTTATTTTTCTGAGAGCCAGTTACCAGCACACCACTGGAAAACTGAGATGGACAGCCAGCCAGAATCCCGAAGTTGCAGCTGGGTTGGGAGAAATTGGGTGCGTTCAACTTAGAGAACTTCAGGGTCATCAATGATGTCTGAGACCATGCAGTCCATCCCCATATTTCACATAAGGAGAAACTGAGGCCCAGAGGGAGGAGACAGCCTGTTCTTTGCAGTAATAAGTGGCAAAGGAGCCCAGGGTGGGTCCAAGTCCCACTCCAGTCCCCAAACCCCAAACCCTGCTGCTAAAATGGAGAGATGTGGCCAAAACCAATTTGCCTCAGTGGATAGAGCGTCAGCCTGCGGACTGAAAGGTCCCAGGTTCGATTCCGGTCAAGGGCATGTACCTTGGTTGCGGGCACATCCCCAGTAGGAGATGTGCAGGAAGCAGCTGATCGATGTTTCTCTCTCATCGATGTTTCTGACTCTCTATCTCTCTCCCTTCCTCTCTGTAAAAAAAAAAAAAAAAAAAAATCAATAAAATATTTTTTAAAAGAATGGAGTGATGTGAACCACCCTGACTCCTTAGTTAACCCAAGATCACAAGCGCAGAAGGCAGCAGCCTGGCCCAGAGGCCAGTCCAGGCTTCCATGGGGAAACCTTCGCAGGGGCTCTTCCGTGTTCCCTGCAGGGAGCTCACCTTGGCCAAATGACCAGCCAGCTTGTCCCTGGCGTCCTTGGTGTCCTTCAGCCCGTTGCTCAGAGCCGTGTCCACCACGTCGCATTGCTTGCGCAGGTCGCTGGCCGTCTGGGACAGGACTCGGTCCACCAGGGACTTCAGCATCAGGGAGTTGTTCCGCTGCTTGTCAGCCTTCTCCACGTTGGTGTTGGAGAAGTCCAGCCAGTCTTCCAGGCTCACGGAGCTGAAACAGACCCGGGCATTCGTTCACGGAGGATCTGGCCTGGGAAGGGGGGCAGGGAGGGGAGGGGACGAGCTCCTGGAAAACCCCCTGGAAGCTAACCCGACCTTGACCACCAGAAGCACCTAGAACAAGCATGTCAAACTCAAAGGCGCACACGGGCCAAATAAACAAGGTTTAAGTGTATGTGGACCACACAAAAACAAAAGCTCCCATTTTCATAGAAACGTAGGTTTATTTCAATAGAGACATGCTGAATGCAAAGGGCTGCAATAAATGAGTCATCGTTAACATAAAATAATAGAACATTTTCATAAAAATTAATATTTTTTCTTGAACATAAACTTACCAGACAACTGAATAACTGCACAGATTAATAAACCTATTTTTCTTGTTCTCCGAAAGCGAAATATTTCCTGTTGCGCACACCAAACAAGTCAGTCCAAGACTAATGATGTGGCAATCCGCTGCTAAAATATTTGCTGCTAGTATTAGTGGAGCAAAATGGTGCGCCTGCATGTGAGGCGTGTAAGGGAAATGAATGCAGCACAATGATAGTAATCAGTCATTAGTGAATGTTACAGTTCATTATTAATAATTATGTATAACCAGATATTGTAAAAATTAAGTTATGAAACTTTTATGACAAAGTTTTTTACATTATGTTACATTGGCTGGGCCACAAAAATATTCGTCGTGGGCTGCATGCGGCCCACAGTCCGCGAGTTTGACATGCTTGACCTAGACTGTTTCTTCATCTCCAGGCAGAGCGAACAGTGGTCTGTCAGTGGCAAGAGATGTCACTTTGGGGAAACCTACCTATTCTGTGCCTAGCAATGCGCTGGCATTTTATAGACATTCACTCATTTAATCCTCATAAGGGCCTAGTGAGCTAACTTCATAACCCCATTTTACAGAGGAGGAAAACTGAGGCTCAGAAAGAGGCAGTAACTTGGTCAAGATCACACAGATAGAGATAATCTGAGCACTGAAATAAACAATGATAGTAACAGATTCTAACACACTGAATAAAATAGGATACCCTGAGTCCATACTGATATCAATAAATCGCTAGCTTGATAAGGGACTGCTTTATATAACAACACTGATGAATCTCAAAATAATGTTGATTGGAAGAAAAGTGACAAAAATAGATAGTATATGATGCGACTTAATAATTGTAAAAGCAGGCAAACCTATTGGAAGTCAGGATGTGGTCATCTTTGCGGAAGAGTGGGGGGTATTGGCCAAGAAGGGACAGGATGGGGGTTTCCGGGTGGCGGTAATGTTTCATCTCTTGACCTGGTTGGTGGTTTCATGGGGGTTGTTCACTGTGATTAGCCTGCTGCTGGGATGATGTGCTCGGCCGACCGGCCTGCGCAGCACGGGGGCACTGGGTAGCAGGGTGGAGCACAGCGTGGCTGGGCCAGCAGGCGGGGACCCACTCACTTTGGTTCAACCCTCACGACATTCTCAGCATATCTGATGTTTGGCGAGTTGTTGTTGAGTGAGAAGCAGATATCATCAATGGTCAGGGCCACAAACTTGTCTTTCAAATCCTTTTCG
>NW_006289391.1:27565-29556 GCF_000327345.1 Myotis davidii
GGGAGAAGGGAAAGGTTTCTCCCTCTGGAAGGCCCAGATGGCACCTACAGTTTCTCGGGAGGCCCTGGAAAATGAAGCTACAGCTCAGTCTAGTACGAATGGCGGCACTTCCTCCCCCTTCCATCACTCAACCCCCCGCCCTCCCCGCCCATACCCCACAAGATGCCTGGTGACAAATTAACGTAACCAAGCCTGGACTTCAACATCCTCCAGCTGTGGCCTTTTCTCATGTCACCTCTGTGGCATACTCTATGTGCGAAGTCCGTGCTAGGAAAAAACAGCTCGAGTGTCCTCCAGTTTATAGGCAGGTTCTGACATCCGGCCCCAGTCCCACCCACCACCAGAGGGAGACTGGCAGGTACGCGAGGTTGTCCAGGCCTCGTTCTGAGTGTTCCCAAGCCTCCTCGGGCCATGGAAAGTGCACGTAGGAGCACCGAACCCCATTCTTTCTGTGCCATGGAGCCCAGACTTGGTGGGTGCTGCCTCGCTAGGTACGCCCAGTGAGATGTGGGAGTGGCCCGAACAGCCATACCTGATCTGCTCGGTGGTCTCCTCCAGGGTGCGGGTCAGCAGGGTTATCACCCCCTGGATCATCTCGTACTCCTTCAGTAGCTCCTCCTCGACTTCATCATGCACCAGGTCGATGCCCACTCGCTGCTCCCTGCCCAGAGAAAGGGGCAGGTCACCCAACGTGCGGAGGGAGGCAACAGCCATATCTGCTAACATCTGGACATTTAAAACCATCTGGACAACTGGTTTGAGGAGCACCCACTCTGGATGGATGGCCTGGTCGGGGATGTACACTAGTTGGGTCTTTGCGACTTGAAACAAATCCAAAACGCAATGAGGAAAAATTGACCGATGGCTGGTCACTGGTCCGAAAATGCCAGATGGACATTCCCCCTCGACTTGGACATCAGTTCCGAAGCTTTGTCCATCTTTCTATTTAATGGAAACATTTCTTTTGGTTTAGAATTTCAAAGACATAGGTTTCCTTCCTTGATCCTAGCTCCATCTTTTGACCAGGATTGGAATCCAGAAAGGTGCTTTAAAATAGTAATAGCAACATTCGTATTCCCCCCACCACTGAGCATGCTGTGTGATAGGCTTTGTGCTGAGCTCTTCGTGGGAATGTTCTCAATGAGCCCTTCAAGCACCGGCGAGGAAACTGAGCTTCAGGGAGGTTGAGCCCAGGTCACAGAACTGGGCATGACACGTGCTTTTTTTTTAATGTTAGAAATTTTGTTTCTTTTTTTTAATACATTTTTATTAATTTCAGAGAGAAAGGGAGAGGGAGAGAGAAATAGAAACATCACTGATGAGAGAATCATTGATCAGCTGTCTCTTGCACACCTCCCACTGGGAATCAATCCCGCAACCAGGCGTGTGCCTGACAGGGAATTTAACCGTGACCTCCTGGTTCATAGGTCGACACCTCAACCACTGAGTCATACCGGCCAGGCATGATGCGTGCTTTTAATCACTGTGCCTTTAGTCACTCCCAAAACTGACCAGTCACTGCCTAATACCTGATTTTTTGTTCTTTTCTACTTTGCATGATAGTGCATGGGAGGCACGGAGTAGCACCTACTCAATCAACTTAGCAACATCTACATTCTATTCACGCTCAGGTGTAGACTTGAGCTAACAGGATGTTGGCTTCTTTCATGGTGACTTTCCCTTTGCTTCACAAACTCTCTAAGTCTGGCTGGGGAGACTGCTGCCTGGTTGGTGCAGAGGGTCCTGCCTACGCTCATTGAGGGAGGGCTTTCCAGGAAGAGGGAACGGAGTGGACAGAGCCATGGTGTGTCAGGAAACTGGGAGTCGCTCAGCACACCTAACCACATCCCACTGTTGGGGATGAGGTGTGGGCCTGGAGGTCACTGTGGGCCCAATCACAATGAACCCTGTTTGCTCAGCTAAGAAGTTTGAACTTGATCTTGAAAGTACTAGGGTATGGGGTTGCAATTATTTTAAAATGTTAAAGCATG
>NW_006289391.1:30451-62096 GCF_000327345.1 Myotis davidii
TTGTTTTTGTGATTAATCACTATGCTTTAATTATGTTCAATTTGTAACAATGAAAATACATCCTGCATATCAGATATTTACATTACGATTGATAACAGTAGCAACATTACAGTTATGAAGGAGCAACGAAAATAATTTTATGGTTGGGGTCACCACAACATGAGGAACTGTATTAAAGGGTCGCGGCATTAGGAAGGTTGAGAACCACTGGCTACGTGAATATTAGGATTTTATTGGAAGTTCTGGGACATGGAGGCTCCAGAGGTGAATGAGAAAGCAAATGGCCTTGGGATGCTGGTGGCCATCCCAGGACAGAGGCAGGTCATTGGTCCCCTTGAGAGGCCACTGGGTCTCTCCTTTCCTAAAGTTAGTCAACCTCCGAATGTTTTGATTTCCTGAGCCCATTTAAATCAAATCTGCTGATACTTTCAACGGGAAGCATCCAAACTGGCACATATCTTTGCAGCAGCTGTCTCAGTAAAAGACAGAAATAAGACAGCAGCAAGCTAATGAATGAGTGGGAAAGGGAACGCTTCAGCGCCCCAGACCACATGCTTTATTTCTAGCAGATTTATTGTGGCCATTTAAAATCCAATATAAGTGTTTTTGTTTTGGTTTGGTTTTAAATTCTTTTCCTCATGGGCTTCAAGGAACATTAAAGAACACTGTACTCTCCTTTGACTCCTTTTCTAGAACATAGGTTAAAGCTCAAAATCTTAGAAAAAGATTCTTCCCCTAATTGATTTACTTATGTTTCTTTTTTTTAATACATTTTTATTAATTTCAGAGAGAAAGGGAGAGGGAGAGAGAAATAGAAACATCACTGATGAGAGAATCATTGATCAGCTGTCTCTTGCACACCTCCCACTGGGAATCAATCCCGCAACCAGGCGTGTGCCCTGACAGGGAATTGAACCATGACCTCCTGGTTCATAGGTTGACACCTCAACCACTGAGCCATACCGGCCGGGCATGACACATGCTTTTAATCACTGTGCTGTAACTCCCAAAACTGACCAGTCACTGCCTAATACCTGATTTTTTGTACTTTTCTACCTTGCATGATAGTGCATGGGAGACACGTAGTAGCACCTACTCAATCAACTTAGCAACATCTACATTCTATTCACGCTCAGGTGTAGACTTGAGCTAACAGGATGTTGGCTTCTTTCATGGTGACTTTCCCTTTGCTTCACAAACTCTCTAAGTCTGGCTGGGGAGACTGCTGCCTGGTTGGTGCAGAGGGTCCTGCCTACGCTCATTGAGGGAGGGCTTTCCAGGAAGAGGGAACGGAGTGGACAGAGCCATGGTGTGTCAGGAAACTGGGAGTCGCTCAGCACACCTAACCACATCCCACTGTTGGGGATGAGGTGTGGGCCTGGAGGTCACTGTGGGCCCAATCACAATGAACCCTGTTTGCTCAGCTAAGAAGTTTGAACTTGATCTTGAAAGTACTAGGGTATGGGGTTGCAATTATTTTAAAATGTTAAAGCATGAGGGTGACCTGTAAAAATCTGCATTCAGCAAAGTTCACTCAAAAGCCAGGGTGGCCGGCCGGCATGGCTTAGTGGTTGAGCATCAACCGATGAACCAGGAGATCACGGTTCGGTTCCTTGTGAGGGCATATGCCTGGGTTGCAGGCTCAATGCCCAACATGGGGTGAGCAGGAGGCAGCCAATCAGCCAATCCATGATTCTCTCTCATCATTGATGTTTCTATCTCTCACTCCCTTCTCCCTTCCTCTCTGCAGTCAATAAAAACATATTTAAAAAGGAAAGCCTGGGTGGAGGATGCACTGGATTGGAGGGGACTAAGCCGGTGGCAAGGAGACCTGTGGTGGCATGCCAGCTAGCACTGTGACAGGGACAGGTCTGAAATGACCATTAGCCCGGAGTAGAAATAATCATCTACTCACAGGACTTAGAGGAAAGAAATTAGAATAGAAATCTATGCTTGCACAGTGCTCTCTGGACACAGTACTTCTGTGTGACTCTGCGTATAGGAGTAGACTTCTTGTCCTCTGGTAACTGCAGTACCTGCTCTGCATACCCGAAATAAAGACACCATTTCCTAGTTACTTGTGGTGTGACCACGTGACTAAGTCCTGGTCAACAAGATGCAAGTAGAAATGGTGAATGCCAAACCCTAATTATTCCTACTTGCTGGGATGTAGGCACAATGGCTGGAGCTCCAGCTGCCATCTTGAGTCACCAGGTAAGCTTGGGAGTGAAAGCCATGTGCAGTGGAGCAACAAAATAGAGAAAGCCTGGCCCAGCCGGTGTGGCTCAGTGGTTGAGCATCGACCCATGCACCAAGAGGATGCTGGTTTGATTCCAGTCAGGACACATGGCCGGGTTGCAGGCCTGATCTCCAGGGGGGTGTGCAGGAGGCAGCCAATCGATGTTCTCTCTCATCAAATGTTTCTATCTCTTTCTTCCTCTCTTTCTAAAATCAATAAAAAACATTTTTAAAAAGAGAGAGAGAGCCCAGAGCCCTGACGCTGTGGCACACCATGCCAACCCTGACCTAGTTCCAGATTCTTAAATGGGAGAGAAGAAGAACCTATCTTATTTCAGTTCAGTGTTATTTTGCGGTTTTCTGATTACCCA
Organism: Myotis davidii; assembly: GCF_000327345.1. Taxonomy (NCBI): domain Eukaryota; kingdom Metazoa; phylum Chordata; class Mammalia; order Chiroptera; family Vespertilionidae; genus Myotis; species Myotis davidii. The sequence goes on from NW_006289391.1 coordinate 33,061, forward strand.
CAGCCAAACCCAGTCCTAACTTATATTTAAGTTAGTCAAGGGCAGAGTTTAGACAAGAACCCAGTCTAGTGCTGCGTCCACTGCCCGGCACCACGGGCATGCCGAGATAATTTCAGGCTCTAAAAGAACACATGCTCATTAGCCTCGTTCTAACCCACCACCCAGCACGGTCAGCTCTCACTACCCAGCATTTCGTTTCTCGTAACAGATGATTCGCCGGAGGGACCTTCCCTCCTACCTGTACTCCAGGCACCTTTGCGTGATGTGCAAGGGCTCTTTCAGGCTCTCCAGGGCTTTCCGCAATCTGGTCTGATATGCCAGTAGATCTTCGGTCGCATACACAAGCTGCTCAAGTTTGTCATCTAACTCCTTCTTCCAGAATTTGACTTCCTCAAGTCTCTGTTCTGGAGCACACAGAGAAGTTACAGGAGGGTTCATCTACTCCCAATGCAGCCAACTTTTGGATTAGAAACTTTAAGACTATCGCAAAAGTCTTAATGAGATGTTCTTTTCTTCTTAGAACTTCTTAGGGAGCAGGGGAAGGAAAATACTTCTTACATTCACCATCAAATTAATCCAAAGATCATTCTACACTCATGGACTCCAATTCCCCCATGTCCACTGTCTTTAAATAACTTTTAATTTTATCAAACATATAAATGTATTTTGCTTGAAAAGTCAAGTAGCATTACAAGTATTACAAATCTCTGACTGACCCCTATCCACTCCCACTCTCTAGAAGCAACCACTAAACACTTCCAGTATTTCTTCTGCCACTTGCTTACACTGCTGTGTATTCATAATCAGTTTGAATATCATCTACCGATTTGCTATGATGAAGGTAAGAATGTATTTGCTCTGACACAACTTTCACAACATACTTCTGCTCCTTCCATCTTCCCAATATAGTTGTATCACCATCTTGTTAAGTAATAAAGTAATGCTTGTTGGTATTATTGTAAATATCTAAATGCTATATACACCTGAACCACATAGTATACTATGATAAATTTCTTTCCTTCTACAACTTTTTGCTTTTTGGAGAGGTTAATATATTTTTGCTTTATTTTCTACATATTTAATACTAATTTTTCTTCAAACTTTCTAACAAAACTACAGCAAGTGCCCCTTATCTGCAGTTTTGCTTCTATGGTTTTACTTACCTGTGGTCAACTGAAGCCTGAAAATAAATGAAAAATTCCAGAAAAAAAATCATTCATAAGGTTTAAATTGCACACCATTCTGAAATCTCACACCTTCTCGCTCTGTCTCACCTGGGACAAGAATCACCCCTTTGTCCAGTGTATCCACACTGTGTACACTGCACTACTGTTAGCCACTTAGCAGCCATCCTGGTTATCAGATGGGCTGTTGCGGTACCACAGTGCTTGTGTTCAAGTTTCCCTTGTTTTACTCACTAATGGCCCCAACACACAAGAGTAGTGATTCTGGCTATTAGGATATGCCAAAGAGACATCGTAAAGTGCTTCCTTCAATGAAAAGATATGTATTGCATGTATGTATGTATGTATGTATGGGGGGAAAACATCCTATATAAGTGTAGTATGCAAATTTTCCCCTCCACCAGGAGTTTGACCAGGGGGCAGGGCCAGCTCAGGGAAGGGAGGGAGTACCCATCCAGCAGCTAGGGACTCTACCAGTGTACGAATTTCATGCATTGGGCCTCTAGGAGGATATATAAGGTTGGGTACTATCCACAGTTTTAGGCATCGAACAGGGGGTCTAGGAACATATCCACCATGGGTAAGGAGGGACTACTGTATAAATATCCTCTCAGTATATTCAAACCCATCAAGTAACCTATTGATTTTGTTTCTTTGCTGGAGACCTTTCTCCAGGAATGCTTTCTCCTCCGGCTCCAATCTCTAGTTGGATGTTGTGGCTCTCACCCCATGACTTTGCTTCGCCATCATTCTAGGAAATCCCTTCACTATCTCATGTGTTGGAGTCCTCTTTCTTGGATTTCATTTATTCTTTTCTCTTTCTTTTTTTAAATCCTCACCCAAGAGTAAGGATATTTTTTCCATTGATTTTTTTTTAGAGAGAGTGGAAGGGAGGGGGGAGGGGAGAGAGAGAGACATCATTGTGAGAGAAACACATCATTTGGTTGCCTCCTGCGCACACCCCAACTGGGGGGGGCAGGATTTGAACCTGCACCCCAGGTACATGCCCTTAACCGGAATTGAACCCAAAACCCCTCGGGTGTGCACCTAGCCATGCCGACCAGGGCCTTCCTTTTTCTCGGTTTTCTTCTTCAATGTGTTGAAACACATCTTTCAATAACTTCCTAAGAAATGGATGCGTGTGAGGTAAAATTTTTGAAACCTTGGAATTCTGAAATGCCTTTAATCTACCTCGTCCATCATTTGGTTATATGTGGCTTTAGGCAGATATATAGGTTGTAAATAATTTTCATTTAGAATTTTGATGGCATTGCTTCATTTCCTAGTTTCCAAAGTTTCTGATGAGAAGCCTGATGCCATTCTGATTCTGGATCCTTTGTACGTGACCTGAAAAGCTTTTAGAAATGTCTTCTCTATTTTCCTAGTGTCAATCTTATTCAATTATTATGCCACAGGCTAGTCATGCCCTTTTAATCCAAAAACCTAGACCTTTTGGCTCTAGGAAATGTTCTTGCATTCTCTCATGGGCGATTTCTTCTTCTCCATCTTCTCTGTGCTCTTTCTGGAACTCCTATTAGCCTTCTGCTTAGGAGAGGAGAGTCAGAGTGGGGAGGGGCTCTTGTTTCCAGCTCTATTTTGAATCTCCAGTTTCTGAGGTCATTGGATGCTTCCAATTTGAGCATTTCAAGGTTTCTGCAGCATAAATTTGTATCATGAATCAGTTGGCTTTTCACTGTCCTCTACCTACCCAGGCTTTCTGCAGTCCCGAAGTGTGTTACCACTTGACCTTTTGCTTTCTAGCTTCCAAAATCTTCATCATTTGTCTAGTGTTGCTACCCTTGCCCCCATCTCAGCTTTGAGGCATACTTTTCATTAATCCTTTACTACTCCTTTGTCAGAATTTTAAAAGGAAAGGAAGACTAATGCACGTGTTCCATTCACCATGTAAAGTGAAGTCTCCCCACTCACACTTTATACTGACCTCTACCCTCACCTTGCATCTTCCACCACCCTATTGGACCTGCTGTCTCAAAGGTCACTAATAATCTTCAAACCATCAGTTCCGATTCATTTGTGCTCAGCTCACAGCCTCTTTGACATTTGTGTGACCACTAGTGTTGATGAGCACACAGAGAGTTTCTAGTTTGGGACTATTACTAAGAGCACTACTTTGAACATTGCAGCATGTATCTTTCGTAAACATATGTTAGAATCTGTATTAGGTATATACCTAAAAGTGCAATATCTAGGTCCAAGTGTATGCAATATGTTCAGCTTTAGTAGATACTATCAAAGCTTTCCAAAGCAGTTATACTTCCAGTGTTCACAGTATAAATTTTCCAATTTATGCTTCCTCCAGTAGGGTACTAGAGTTCCAGTTGCTCCATATCCTCTCCAATACTTGGCATTTTTCTTTTTCTTTTTTTTAAATATATTTTTATTGATTTCAGAGAGGAAGGGAGAGGGGGAGAGAGACAAAAACATCAATGATGAGAGAGAACCACTGACCAGCTGCCTCCTGCACCCTCTCCCCCTACTGGGGACCAAGCCCGCAACCCAGGCATGTGCCCTTGACTGGGATCAAACCCGGGACCCTTCAGTCTTCAGGCCGACACTCTATCCACTGAGCCAAACTGGCTGGGGCGGTATTTTTCTTTATCTTTTTTCCCCCCTCTCTTATTTAACAACTTCTCCCCCCACTTCCCCTCCTGGGCCTCCTTTTTCATTTTAGCCCTTCCGGTGGGTATGTAATGGCATCTCAGCTGTGATTTTAATTTGTATATCCCTAGTGAATAACGAAGTTAGAGCACCTCTTCATATGTAAAAACGTTGTTTAGATTTCCTCACTTGTAAAGTGTCTGTTAAGGTTTTCCCCATTTTTCTATTGAGTTGTTTGCCTTTTTCTTCTTTATCTTTAAAAGTTCTTTATATGTTCTAACTACAAATTCTAACATCTAACATCATTGATCTGAAGCAGCTTTGGTTTATTGGAGGTTGAAAAACTAACTACCCTTAAACCATGTTTCCTTCATAGGCGTTTTTGTTCATCCTGCCCAATGTTATAAATGCATTAAAACCCCTTCCCCAACAATTTTTTTGTTAAAAACGTTTCTTTTTCAGACTAATTTTTTTATTTTGGTTCTATATAGTATTTTTGATGCTGGTTATGAAAACAGTTTGTAACTCGTCTTCTTATAAACCATATTTTTTTACCATATTGTCTTAGTATACTCGTCGACGACTGAAAAGAACATTTTGTGAAAACGAGTATATGCGTTTCTGCCGGGGAAGGGGTTAAATTCATCGCCAACATTTTTAAAGTGGGTAAATTTTCAGCTTTCCAGATTTTCTTTTTTAAAAAATCAGACAAAAATTTGACAATACCAAGCTCATAGTCTTTCTTAGAAAAAGACTGTTTGAAATTTAGTAGCTGATTCCTTAGATGGAGCACATGTTCTCCAGGTAACCACCATCCCCTCCACGCCCTATTCTTAGAGGGGTCGTATTCAACTCTTATTCTACCGGCACAATCCTTATAGACACTTGAGTTTTTGACCGCGGGTTTATTATTTTTTAGCATTTGGGAAATTTTATGTTTATTCTTGTTTTAGTTAAGGGCAGTGCCCTTGATAGTGTTTAAGAATGGAATTCCCAAGAGAAAATTACTCTTCGCTTAAGAATCAGTTCAAATGTTTCTCTAGGAAATCTTTCTCAATTCTCTTACTTCTATCCCCCTTACCCCAGGACCTATCTGGTTATATTCAGGTTATAATATTTGTATCTTTCTCCTCCTTAAGCCAGGAGCCCTTAAAAAGTAGAGACTCTGATTACCATGTGATATTCCCAGAACTTAGTCCAGAGATGCTCTAAGATGCTCAACTACTTGGAATAAATAAATCATAGATGACAGATGGCTGAAAATCAGACTGGATTATCATGCTGTCTTGGGGCAGTGAACTTAGACATAGAACCTAGAGACTACACGTTTCTCCCTAAGACCCTGAACGTGAAATGCAAATGACAGTCTAGCTAAACCTGAGCAGTTTCATCAGAACATGTTCACAGGTACACCAAGTGCATTGTCTTACCTAGCTTCTTGTTCACATCGCTTTGAGATTTCCTCGTGGACTTGTCGATTTCATCCACAAGCCTCTGGCTTTCCGCCACCAGGCGTTCAGACCGGGACCTTTCAGCCTCTGCTTTGTGGTACTGGCTCTTGTTAGCAAGGTGCCACTCGGAGGGCAGGAACTTCGGTGGAGCTTGGAGTAGTTTGGCCATTTGACCAAAGGCAGACTTCTTCTAGATTAAGTAAAATCCCGGGAAGAAAAAAGCAATTTGTCCTTTTTTAAATGTCCATTTTTTTATGTGATATACATACCAAAAAGTGTGTAAATCACAATCTGGACACAGAATGAACACATCTGTGTAGCCAGCATCCAGACCAAGAAATAAGCATTACCAGCACCTCATGCCTCTTTCTAGTCACTATTCTCCAGCCCCACCCCCACAGGGTACCACTAACCTGACTTTTAACACTATAAATTAGTTCTGTTGTTTTTGAACTTCATATAAATGGAATCATACAGTATGTACTCTTTTGTATCTGACTTCTTTTACTCAACATTATGTTGGTAAGATGAATCCGTATTGTTCATATACTTGTCGTTGGTTCATTCTCATTGCAGTGTAGTATGCCATTGTATAAATATACCAAAATGTACTGTCTTTTCTACTGTTTATGGGTATTTGTGTTGTTTGTTTGGGGCCTATCATGAGAATGCTAAAAAGATTCTCCTACCTGTCTTTGGTGAACACATTCGTGTATTTTTGACTTATTAGAATGGGGAGTGTTCAATTTTACTAGATACTGATACACAGATGAACCCAGACATGTTTTCTTTAAAAATGAACACATACAATTTATCTGTAAACTAGCAACTGGGTATTGAGCCTATTTAGCAGATAGGAGAACCTAAAAACTTCCCAGGTCGAAGAAAAGGAGAGAACAGTAAGGGGAGCACATGAGTCCACAGCAACAGAAAGACTAAATCCCCACCCACCCCACCTGGCCCACCCGCATCCCTACCCAAAAAACTGAGCGCCTGCCCTTACAGGTGTCTGGATCTCCGAAGCCCTTCAAACATGCAAGGATGGAACCTGGTCAGATCTTGACCAGGCTGAGCACCCCAGGAAACTCAGCCTCGACAGACAGTATGGAGTCGCCCCCTTTCTTCCCAGTCCAGTCCCTCTTACAGTCTCTCCCAAATTTGCCTGAGCCTGACGCTCAAACTTAACACAAGACTCCTGAATAAATCTGAGAAGCCTCGGGAGAAATCGAAATTAGACCTAAATTAGGGCTGACCCCAGCAGGCGTAAGACTTTGAGTAGGGCTGAGGGCTGCAGTTAAGGGTTGACGGGGTGGGGCCGGGATGTACTTACCGCAGCGCCAGGAAGAACTACACCAGCTCGGAATAAGAGCCTCCTAATCCCAACTGCAGTTCCCGGCTCTCGCAGAAAACGAAGGTAAACAACGAAGTCTCCATGGCAACCGGTGACGCGCGTTCCCGGGGCAAAGGGGGCGGGGTCGGCGCGAAGCACCTTCTACCCAAGGCTCTGCGCAGGCGCGAATTCTACAGTCCCCAGCACAGGAGATACAGGATTGTGGCCCGTGAGACGTAGAGCCGGATGCTCTGCCATCTCAACTTCTCACAAAGACGTGCGACACCAAGCAGGGGAGACCCACCAGCTATAGGCCGGCCGCGGGCTGGGTTATCTCGGGCCGCGCTGCTCCCACTGGGTTTCGGACTCCCCACGTGTACAGCGGGGTTGGGCTGGACGATACCATAAGGTGTTCGCAGGCAGGCCCAGGTGCACTAGGCCACAGAGCAAGCGCAGCCGGGAAGAGACGTGAGAGATTTCTAGGCTTCTCACAACCAGGAGGGGTAAAGGGGCTGGAGGTGGGAGGAGATGCCGGGACCCATGGCCCAAGCCTGGCGCTTCGGGGTGGCGGTGTCCAACCCAGAGCTGAGGTTGGAGCTCCCAAGCGAACAGCACGGTGTTCGGAATATGCGCCTGCTGGCTGTCGTCCTGGTCAAGTACTAATGTGTAAAAACACAGTGGGGAGAATGCAGGTTGGGAATGCTTACCTAGGTCCTGGTCCACACACGAAGTAGGTATTCAAATCTCCCGCCCACTTCACCACCCTCACACCAGCCAATCGAAGGCAATGGCCCTCCGAAGTCAACCAATCAGAGGAGGTCTTGCCTCTCAAAGCCCGCCCCCTACTTCTCGCAGGCTGTCGGGAAAGTCCTGGAGCATCGCAAAGCTTCAGGAATATTACACACGACGCCTGCCCAGCAGCGTGAGGAGCATCCACTTACGAGCGCGGGTAGGCTGGCTCCCACAGGCCCCCAGCGGGGGAGTACCCAGCCCTGGCTCTGAGGTCGGGGTTCAGGACGCTGTGCCCGGGGTTCCCATCGTGGGAAGACGAGTCGCGGGAACCAGCGCGCGTCCTGCCTCAGCACTGATTTAGCACCAACGTCTAAGAAGGTGGTTCTGCTCCCGCCTGGACGGGGGCGGGCGGCTCGGTCAGTGGTCAGAGCGCGGCCAGCAGGCTTGCGGGGAGGTGCTCACTGCGGGGGATGGGGTGCGGGGTCCCGGGAGACTCTGTCTGCTTAGGCGATTAGGGGCGCTGCGGCCTGGTGGTGGGAGCCAGCGGTGAATGGTCTCTTCGGTTTGCTAATCAGGCCCCGCCTTGGAGGCCAGGCCCTGGGATCGCCTCCCAGTTTACAGAAGGGGAATTTTCTTGGAACTGTTGGAAACATGATGGAATTGGCAAAAGTACATGACATTAACTATATGAGTGATAATCATACATCACCATTGTCGTTTTTTGTCAGTATGCAAGTTTAATTTTCCCTCTCCCCCTTGGGTTAGAAAAACCTTGCAGGGCAGTGGTTCTCAACCTTCCTAATGCTGCGACCCTTTAATACAGTTCCTCATGTTGTGGTGACCCCCAACCATAAAATTATTTTCGTTGCTACTTCATAACTGTAATTTTGCTTCTGTTATGAATCGTAATGTAAATATCTGATATGCAGGATGTATTTTCATTGTTACAAATTGAACATAATTAAAGCATAGTGATTCATCACAAAAACAATATGTAATTATATATGTGTTTTCCGATGGTCTTAGGCGACCCCTGTGAAAGGGTCGTTCGATCCCCAAAGGGGTCGCGACCCACAGGTTGAGAACCGCTGTTGCAGGGGATAGAGAAACCTTGATGCTGCACCCAAGAACTCAGGCTGATAGTTGAGTCAAACCATTTCTCCTCGGCTGGAGGCTGCCCTCTGAAAGCTCTAAACTTGATGGTGGTGCATCTCTTTCTTGATGTGCTTTAAAAAATTAAAATTAGCCCTGACTGGTTTGGCTCAGTGGATGGAGCCTCGGCCTGCGGACTGAAGGGTCCCAGGTTCGATTCTGGTCAAGGGCATGTACCTTGGTTGCGGGCACATCCCCAGTGGGGGGTGTGCAGGAGGCAGCTGATCGATGTTACTCTCTCATCGATGTTTCTAGCTCTCTATCCCTCTCCCTTCCTCTCTGTAAAAATCAATAAAATATATTTAAAAAAATAAAATAAAATGAAAAAAATTTTAAAAAAACCTCTTCCTTCAGCTATTTATTCTGGAGTTTAAGTGTAACTGAAAGTATTTGAAAATATTTTCAAAAGAGAAACCTTATTTTGCTTGCACACACGCACACGAAGGAATGCGTCCAATAGAGGAAGTGTGGAACAACTTATCAATAATTACTCAGTGTCTATTTGGCACCAGTATATGGCTGAATGGCATGTAAAGCAGTTATCAAGCACAGAGCTTAGAGTTTGCTATATTAGGAAGTACAACCAAAACTTATATTTAAAGTAGAACTATTTAAGTGAGGTACATTAGGTTTCTAAGTGGTTTTGAGATATTTTTGGTTGGAATAAAGCTATATTTCCCAAACTTTAGTCATTCTAATACCAACTTATAAATTTTATTGTTGTTGTTGTTAATCTTCACCTGAGGGTTTTTTTAATTGATTTTTTAAAAGAATGGGAGAGGGCCAAAACCGGTTTGGCTCAGTGGATAGAGCATCGGCCTGCGGACTGAAGGGTCCCAGGTTCGATTCCGGTCAAGGGCATGTACCTGGGTTGGGGGTTGGGGATCCGGGCTGGGTATCAAGCAGGGGCCAAGGTACAAGCCTTTGGCCAGAATCGAACCTGTGATCCTTCAGTCCAAATGCCGATGCTCTAACCACTGAGCAACTGGCTAGGGCCAACTTCCTAATTTTTTACATACCCATACACCACCTGTAAAATTGGTGTTTGTCTTCAGATACACTCATTTTACATGTAAGCATAATTCTTTTGAAAGAAGACTTTACATCCCTACCATAAATGGAAAACTAGCATCAGTTGCATGATAGAGAGTAACCATAAAAATAATAAGAAACAAAACAATATCCTAAAATTTGATATTGATGAAAAACAAAGATAAAAGTAATGTTAAATCTAACCTTTTGATTTGTTACACTCACATCTGCAAGCAAGTTTCTCAATAAGATTGAGCCTATAGATATTTGACTTGATTTATTCATTTAAGACTATGTACTTCTTTTTTACTTTTGGTGTTTATCAGACTAGCAATCGCAACTCACTAGTAAACATATTTACAAAGGTTAAAAGATGCAATGACTCCCCAAATTTGATGCTTGGTGACTTTGGTCCAGCAGGGAGCTAGGACGTGTAATCATCCTATGGGCCCAAGGACAAAAGGAGACCCAGATATGGTGAACCCAGAAATCTCTAGCATAAAGTCCTTTAGTTACCTGGCCTCACCTCCTGACACTTTCTCCCTGGAATTGAAGGCTTTTAATCAGGAAACCACGTTGATTTTAAATAGCTACAACAAGTATGGGTCTTTTTCCACTATTGGCCTCTTCCTATTGAGTCCTGGCCAGGCAACTCTGAGTGTAGGTGTGACAAGGCTTTCGGGCAAACACTCTAAGTCCATCCTGTGTCCACCGGGAGAAGGAAAATACCAGAGAAAAATGAAGTCAGAGGATAGATCCAGGAGATTTACTATTTGTCAAGTGGAACTTCCAGCAGGAGGAAAAAATCAGAATGGCAAACAAAGATGGAGAGAGAATGTCCTTGAGCTGAAGACTCAAGTCTTTGGATTGCAGCACCCACTTGAAATAATTCTCTCTCCCTCTCTCTCTCCCCCTAGTCTGCTGAAATTTCTTAATTCAAAGAATAAGGAGGAAAGGAATGAGTAGGTATCATCTTTTCACCTATAACATAGATTGCTAAAATAATGTCTTCAAAATTCTAGAAAAAATAATTTCAAATCTGGAATTCTATAAACAGTTTTAAAAAATCTTAAGTATGAAGGCAAAATAAAGATATTTTTGGACATCTTAGTACCCTAAAAGTTGGACATATACTCAATTTTTGGAGAGTGGGGGGATTAATAGAGCAAACGTGAAAACCTTGGACAGAGGAGACACTGACTATAAGGAACAGTGGAACCAACTGAGCTGTATGATGAAAAGAAGCCTCCGTTTGAGAGCTGTACAACTGGAACACAATCAGTTCACACTGCAACTGCCAGAAGAGTTCTTGAAGAATACCTTTAAGAATTTCAGGAACTATGATTCATAACCCAGAAGTATAACCACATACTCCTGGTGAGCTGAAATTATATCTCTTCTGATCAATAAAAGGAAAGACAAATAAAAATTCCGAGAAAATTAAAAAGCTGTACAAGAAAGTTATAACTATGAAGAAGCTTTAAATTTGGTGTGATTTTTTTTTTCAGAGTAACATATGAACCATGAGAGATGGTTGGTGCCAAGTGTCACCACCCCTTTCATGAAGACGTTTACTGACCACCCAGCTGAACTCATTCGCTCTCGAAATGACTCACTGATTCATTCCACAAAGACTTATTGATCACTGTCTGAACTTATTGTCTGAATTCACTAACTCACTCATTAATTTTCCCAAGTATTTATTGAACATCTTCTAAGCCCTGGGACCTGTGGTTCGCATTGAGGATAGTCCCTGCCTTTTTATGGAATTTATGACCTAGCTCTATTTGACTCTGATTCAAATGACACCATCTGTTTTGTAAATTCATTATTTTTACATTTTATTTTGTCCTGGGTAGAAGAAGTCTTAATTTATCTTTGCATTAACCTAAAAATAACCTACAAGAGAAGACTGATTAGATAAATTATGAAACGGTCATAGAGTGGGATACTTTTCAGCTGTAAAATGTATAACTAGGAATTTTTTTATATTTTTATATGGAATAACCACCCGGATATATTAAATGGGGAAAAAAAGGAAGGTTCGGGAAAGTATATAGAGTACTCTATCATTATTATGATAGAAAAAAAAGTAAAATGTACTTCCTTGAATACACATGGAATTTCTCTAGAAAGATACATAAAAAACAAGTAGCATTGAGGTTGCCCCTACTAAAGGATCTACATGGCTGAGGGTCAGCGGGCAAAGATTTCACTGAATACTTTTCTACCATTTGAGAAGTGTACACTATATTATCTCTTTTTAAAAATATAAAAGCTTTTTAATATAATGAAGTATTTAGGTAAAGAGATGACACAAATAGGGCAGCGAGAAGAAAAGTAGGTGTGGGAAGAGCTGGGCAGAGGTAAATTGTTGTTTTGAAACTGAAAGGATCCTGAAGGAAGTGGGTGGCGGCAGCCTGGTGCAGTGGGAAAAGGCACTTAGCCGGAGGCCTGAGGCCTGGCTGCCAGCCTGGGCCTTACCACTCACAGCCTCCGTTTCCTACCCATAGTAATACCTGTCCTGCCCAGCTTATGCAATGATAGGATTTTGTTGGAATCAAAATTTCCGCCAAAGCACCATATTAATTTCCTGTTTAATTCATACAGTGCCTCCATGACCTTTGAATTCTGTTTCAGTGGTATTGCAATCTCTATCAGCTTCCCTAACCAAATGCACATGAGTAAGGGGGAAAGAACTTCCTCTGCGTAAAGGTATTGGGAAGATGTGAAGTGTTTTCTCTCACTGGTTTCACTGTGGAACAGCAAGTTCATTGATAAGAAACCATCAACATTTGTTCTCTACATTCTTTTCTTGAATATGTTTTATTGGTTGTTGTTGGGGCGGGGGTTGGATTTTGGATTTTTGGTTTGTTTGTTTGCTTGTTTTTTTAGAGAAAGGGAGAAGGAGGGAGGGAGGGAAGGAGAGAGAGAGAGAAACACGATTGTGAGAATCGGCTGCATGCTCCACACTCCTTAGTGGATATCCATCCTGAAACCCTGGGCCTGTGCCCTGACCGGGAATTGAACCAGCGACCTTTTGGTGCATGGGTGGATGCTCAACCAGCTGAGCCACACCAGCCAGGTCTTTATATTCTTTATATTAAGTCTCAATGTCATAGGCCAGCGATTTTCAACCAGTTTGCCACGGCACACTGGTGTCCCACAAGACTTTTAAAACATGCAATATCTGACTATTTAGTTAGGGGCACTGACCTCCATTCCCTGATTGTCAAATAAAAAAATGACAACAGCCAGCACAACACTAGCGTCCGGTGGGAATGAATCAAAGTGATACCTACTTTTCTGTCAGCTCCGTAAAAAATGTATTTTTGGGTGCCACAGCATTTTGGAAATTAATTTATATGCGCCATGAGATAAAGGGGTTGAAAATAGCTGGCATAGACCACTGTGCAAAACTGACTATTCAAGACTCCAGTGTCCTGGGCCCTCACCAGGGACGTACTCCTCCGCTGCGCAGCTCTATTTAAAACACGAAACAAAAACGGCAGTTAAGAAACATGATAACTCAAGAGCTTTCATTGGCATTTTAAACTCCCACAAACTCACCAAAGAAGAGAAATAAGAGCAGGGTGCTTTTAAGAGGTCCTTAGAAGATAAAGAGGCTGCGGCCCGTGCTTCTCTTTTGAAATAGCATGCTGCCACTGCCAATAGGACTAAGAGATGCTCTCCGCATCTTTCATGTGGTCACGGCCAATCCACAGTCCAGTCGTATTTTCTCAGTGTCTGCTATGCATCAGGAGCTCCGCCAGTTCTCCTGGCTGGTCCCCGCGCGCATGTCTCTGTAAGACGGCTGGGAGTGAATCCAGGACCTACAGCACGTCCTCTTCACTGAAGGGGGACTTCCCTGAGGGCTAGCACTAAATCTTTATTTCATTTTGCATGAGAGAACATGGGGAAGCAATGCTGGTAGGTTTTAAACCTATACTTGCTTTTGAGTGTTTGAGATACCTGTTTAGAGAATCTGATTTTGGAATTGCAAAAAAAACTTGCAAGGTTATCTATGATCCAATCTGATGTTGAAATGCCCTCTACAGAATTCTACCTCCTTCCTGCCCATGGTTTCCAATGTCTGAACACTCCCAGTGACGGAAAGCTCCTCGCCTCCCGCAGAAGCCCTCCTTTGGGATGCTCATCTGGAAAGGCCTTCCCATAATTTCCCTCCGCGGATACCAGTTTACATTTATTACATACAGAATAAATCTGCGTTTTCCTATACAGGAGCAGCCTTAAGGTATTTTAAAACATCTGCCCTTTCTCCTCTAAGAACTCTCTTTTCCAGGCTAAATATTTAGGTTCTTCAATTCTTCTTCATATGACAGCTGTAGAACCAAACTAAAATGGAGTCACTTACTTGTATGCATGCATATAAGCATAACCAATGGACATAAGACACTGGGGGATAGGGGAGGCTAGGGGACTGTCTAGGGCGGGGGGGAAAAATGGACACATATGTAATACCCTTTGTAATACTTTAAGCAATAAAAAAAAAATTAGGAAATATGTGTTGGAATCCTTATGTACTGTTGGTGGGACTGTAAATTGGGGCAGCCAGTCTGGAATTTTGCCAAACATTTAAAAATAAAACTACCATAAGACCCAGCAATTTCACATGTGGGTATTTAGCAGAAAAACAATAAAGAAATAATTCAAAAAAAAATAAAATAAAATGGAGTCACTTATGTCAGGAACAAGTGTATTGACTGTCTCAGTAGAGCTAGAGACAGTCAACACAGGCACTAGAGCAGCGGTTCTCAACCTGTGGGTTGCGACCCCTTTGGGGGTCGAACGACCCTTTTACAGGGGTTGCCTAAGACCAATGGAAAACACATACATAATTACATATTGTTCTTGTGATTAATCACTATGCTTTAATTATGTTCAATTTGTAACAATGAAATTGGGGGTCACCACAACATGAGGAACTGTATTAAAGGGTCGTGGCATTAGGAAGGTTGAGAACCACTGCACTAGAGGAAGCCTAATCTAACCTCACAAGAATTTGCTGTTCTCGAAAATTAGCAAATGCCTTCTTGTTCCCCTGATTCAGCTATCCCGACCCAAATAAGAAGACCAATCAAAAGAAAAAAGCCAAACAACTTTTTATCCCATAAAAACCTCTTAGTCTATGAGCAACTCAGAACTCATTGCTCCTGTAGCCCTGAGTTTCCCAGCTTGCAGGTCCAAAAAGCCTTGCAAAGATAAACGTATCTTTCTGCTTTGTCTTATTCACTGTGCAGAGTTTGGTTTTTGTGATAGTATTTCTAGCCTTGTGTCATATCCTGTCTCAGTTTACCTCTAGTCCAAAATTGTATATAATATTCCCTTACCAGAAGAGGGCAATTATTTTAATAGAGTAGGTTTTATAGGATGTGTCCTGAACTGAGAGCTTTTGATGGTTGAGTCACAGTTGAGTCAACCATGGCCCTTAGCAGAGCCTGGAATGAATTACCTACGGGAGGTGGCGTGGCAGGAGCCTGCTAACCCAGGTTGTGCCACTGACCCTTTGAGCAAGTCACCTCCCCGCTTTGCACCTCATTTCCTCCTTTTTAAAAGAAGCACGCCACGTAACCCCAGAATTCTAGGGCTCTGCAGAGATGTCTCGGTGACTTCACAAATGTTTGGCTTTTATTCTAAATTCTTTGTTTTTAAAACTGTAATAAAAATATGTACAGTCAAGTGTCTCCTATATTAAAAATGGTATATACCCATTTAGCTCATTGGAGCCAACCAACATTTTGTAGACCTCAGACTAAAACCAGCTTTGTTGTCTTTTTATATTTTTCAACTACGTCTAAAAGTGTCTTTGGTTAGGAAGGGTTTATTCAGTAGAGCTTTTTTTAAATTCAGGCCTGTGTGTGTCTATTCATATAAAACGTCCTAGTGAGGACGTTTATGCCACCTTTCATCTGTGCTGGGCCAGGCGCAGGCCACCTTTCGCGATGCAGTCTCTTGTCATAACGCAACATGTCAACATGTACAAACACAAGAGAGCCGGTACTAGCGTTTGTGCTCATTAAGTGTAGGATGTTATTTTGGCTGACAGTTATCATTACGACAAGGAAGGAGAGTACCATGAGTGTGTCTACTTTGAAACCAAAATTTCCCACTAATTCTTATGAGCTTTAGAATCAGTTTTTGACTAGAGAATACATCAAATGTAAGTCTGGAAAATGATGTCATTTGCTACTACTTATTTGCAGGATTTTCTCATTATTCTGCAGCTAATTTTCTTTCTTTCTTCCTTTCTTCCTTTCTTTCTTCCTTTCTTCCTTCCTTTCTTTCTTTCTTTCTTTCTTTCTTTCTTTCTTTCTTTCTTTCTTTCTTTCTTTCTTTCTCTCTCTCTCCTCAATGGAGGATATATGTATTGATTTTAGAGAGAGAGGAAGGGGGAGAGAGAAAGACAGAGAGAAACATTGATTGGTTGCCTCCCATAGGAGCCTTGACTAGGAATTGAACCCAAAACCTATGTATGTGCCCTCACCAGGAATCGAACCTGCAACCTTTTGGTGTACAAGACAATGCTCCAACCAACTGAGCCACCTGGCCAGGGCATGCAGCTAACTTTCTTAAATAAAGAAAAATAATAGATACTGAAGCTGATTCCGTACTGTAAGTGGAATCCCAGCTCCAGCTCTTATTAGTTGAGTCATCTTAGAAAGGACCTAACTCTCGAGCCTGTAATCTCACCACTATGCCCGTTATCTGAGCACCGCACTCGCTCATGTGCCCACAAGAGACAGGATGGTCATTTTCAAGGTCAAGTGGCCTTTTCATGTATAATGTCAGAGGCCGGACCGAGACCTTTTCTGAATCTGGCAAGACATCTAGCCTATATTTGCCTTCCAAAGTTATGGCCATATTATGTCCTTCACCATGTTCTGTACCAGGAAAAGCGGGCTGTGTGGGTGGTCCTGTGAATGCTCCCCACCTACCTGTGGGGCTCTCCTGTAAGCCGCTTCACCCAGCCAACAACATCCTGGGCAGGAGCCCTGCTTCCCGGCTGTCCTACCTCCAGAAGCCCGGACTCCTGGGTCACAACAGCATCCTGTCGGTGCTCCAGCAATTTGATCTGAGGATGATCAACAGTCCCTGGTCTTCAAGCTTGCTTCCTGGGGCACTGTGTGGATTACACAAAATAGTGCATGCAAAGCGCTGTCTCGCGGTACATGCTCAATACATGTTTTATGTCCTTTTTCTTTTAGGTGCCTGGTGTTTTGACATACTCAGAGGAACATTCATTTACAAGGCAGTGTATTGTATGAAGTAAATAATACAAATAGCATATACCATAGGACAGTCCATCCTAACAAGGAATTCACATCAACATCCACTGGAACCTTTTCAAAAATGTTTTAGACCTCCCCCGTCGGAATCACCAAGGTAGGACTGGGGCATATGAGTAGAGTATGTACTTATTTTCTGTTTCAATAGGTAATGCATGCTGGTGAATTAAAATGTAAATAGTATAAAAGGATCATGCGATCAGAAGTAAATCTCCCTCCTGCTCCCATTCCTCCAGCCCCTTCCGCTTCCTCTCCCACGGGCATTCATTTTTTCCCAAAGATATGCCTTCTTTTTTCCCAATGTTTTCACTCTGTGTTCTTCAGATTGGGTCATTCCTATGTTATCTTCTAGTTCATTGACCACTTTTTGGTCATTTCCACTCTGCCATAAGCCCATCCCGTGATTTTACATTTCTAATGTATTTTTTAGTTCTAGAATTGAACCATTTGGTTCTTTGTTAATAATTACTATTTCCCTGATGACATTTCCTATTTGTTCATTCATTATTAACAACTTACTTTTATAACCCGTTCTTGTCCCAGGATATGTTTTATGTCCCTTAATGACAAAAAAGTTTTAATGCTCAAATGGACTCCCTGCTTAGCTAGAGAATGAAGAATTAGACCCAGAGATTTTCACAGGAAAAAAAGATTATTACAATCTCTTAAAATCCTCTTATTCAACCTTGTGAGCAATTTCTAATTTGTCTTCGCTAAAAATGTTAATGTTTCATTTGAACTGTATCATGCATTTAACATGAGTAAAAACAGCATATCTTCTGCTAAGTGAGTTGAGTAAGAATACACCAAACACACTGCCTTTTGCAAATTTTTTAATTGGAAATATTTTCAATCTCTCCCCACTGCCTCGTTGTGTAAGGTGTAGAACTTGAGTAGCAGCAACTAGGACATGAGGACATTTTTGCCACCTGTCCTACATTTCCTAGAATAATGTCCACCCTCGAGTCCATCAGGTAAGAGAAAACAACTCTCTCCCAGCCAATCACTGAGTTGGGGGGGGAAACACGTTTCTGCTGCAAGATGGGAAACGCAGCAGAACTTCTCCTAAAATGACGCCCAGGAAAACACTTCTCTTCGCATGAACTATTCCATCTTACACTGGTCATAGGGAAGTACATAACATATAATTAGTGTAGAATCGTGCATTCACTGAAAATTGCCTTAAAGATGAAGTTAGGCCAATACTGAGAAAAGCACCTAAAATAAAATAACCACTTAGTAATATTTAATTTTTTAAGTGAACAGATGCCAAAATATATATTTATAATATGATTAAACAGAATTGCATTTCCTAAAGAGAATACCAGAATCTTCCAAAACATGGGATTTTTTTTTCTTAAAGGGCATTTTTTTTCTCATATAAGTTTTGTGTTTAACAGACTTTTTGTAAAGAACAATTCCACACAATGGCAGAGTATGTCTGGATATAGCAGTTGCGTCTGTTCTTCATGATGAAATTATGAAACACAGCAACAAGATATGAAGATCCAGTTTCCAAAAAAAGAGGGTGGTTATGGATAACGTGCCGGTCAGGTCATGGTCATGGATACCATGCCAGTCAGGCCATGGTCATGGATAACGTGCCGGTCAGGCCACGGTCATGGATACCGTGCCAGTCAGGCCATGGTCATGGATAGCGTGCTGGTCAGGCCATGGTCATGGATACCGTGCCAGGCCATGGTCATGGATAGCGTGCCGGTCAGGTCATGGTCATGGATACCATGCCAGTCAGGCCATGGTCATGGATAACGTGCCGGTCAGGCCACGGTCATGGATACCGTGCCAGTCAGGCCATGGTCATGGATAGCGTGCCGGTCAGGCCATGGTCATGGATAACATGCCGGTCAGGCCATGGTCATGGATACCGTGCTGGTCAGGCTTTCGCCAGAAATCTGAACAACCACCTGAGCCCATGAGTTGTGAAAGATATTGTTAAATTAATATTGCATAGTAAAACTTATGTGTTAATTAGTAATTGTTCATGTGTTAAGTGTTCATTGCAAATGTGCTAATTGCATAAATAACTATTTTCTAATGTCCCATTTTAAAATACAGTTTAGGATGCTAAACATACGCTTATGGTTTATAAATACCTAGCTGCCAGCATTTCTGTGGGCCAAGCAAAGTCGGATCGGGCCAAACCCTGGAAAATGAAGTGAATTTATTCTACCACGACTACATTGTCATGGCCTTGTGCTCCTGACAGTTTTAGTGGCGTCTGCTGTTAAATCCTGGCAGACACCACCGGGTGCTTCTCAGAATGTGTGTGGGCCTCCAACAACCTGCATCAGCACCCCAGGGGGTCACCGTGTGGGTTCCCAGGCCCCGTCACAAACCTGCAAATCAGAACTTTAGTTTAGGAAACACTGTACCTTTGGGGGTGCCTGCTCTATCCTACGGGGGCGGGGGGGGTCTCTCTTGGGTTTCGCTTTTCCACAGGAAACAGAACATAAATCCCAAACTGTCTTTGCACTTGGACCAGTTCCCTTTGTTGATCTGATACAAGAATAGCTTTTTGTGCTGCGACAGTGAGTTTGCTGAATAGATCCCTTGTGTTTTAGGAGGAGAAATTTAGTGCCTCCTCGCTCCCCATCACTTCTGGCCCTGGTCGCTCTGAGGGTAAACCAGCTTGGATTTCACCCTGCAGGCTTAGCCTTTCATAGAGCACATAAAGCCACTGGGAAGTCAAGAGGAGGCAGAGCGAAGGGTGCCCTGGGCTCTCTGTGCGGTTGGCCATTTGTCAGGCACAGCAGCTGAGGCTGCTGAACTGGATGAGGTAGGAACACGCAAGGGTCACACCGGCAGCAGGATGTCCCCCTAGACTAGGGGGAGGAGCAGAGGCCACTGGCCACCTCCTGCCCCTCTCGGGCCTCGCTCCACACCTGGGATTGTAGGAGAGAGAAAAGTATCCTCTCCTCCCTGATGTCAGGTACCTGGGGACCTGCAGATTAAACTGGAAGATTCGCAGGAGAAAAGGCCTACCATTTTCTTTTTCTGTTTTTAAATATTTCTTTATTGGTTTCAGAGAGGGAGGGAAAGGGACAGAGGGATAGATACATCAATAGATGAGAGAGAACCATGGATTGGCTGCCTCCTGCACGTCCCCTACTGGGGATCAAGCCTGCAACCCAGGCATGTGCCCTTGACCGGAATCAAACCTGGGACCTTTCAGTCCACAGGCTGACACTCTAGACACTGAGCCAAACCAGCTAGCCATTTTCTTGATGTTAATTTTTTCCGTGCGTGGGAGCTTCCCAAAAGAGAAGTGAAAACTCAAAGGCGCAACTAGACTTGGGGCTTAAGTGCCATTTTAAGAAAGGGCAATAAACACTGAGAAAGGACAAGGACGAGGGGATTTGGGCTTCTAGGGGGATAGAATGTGGGAACGTAACTGAGACACATATGGGTACGTTAATGGAAGATGAGGTTTCTTTTAGTAAGGCCTGTGTCTACAGACTCACTTTGTGTGAAACCCTCTCTCCCTCTCCCCCGCCCCCAGTCTCTAGTGACAAGAGTCAGTCTCCTCTTCCTGGTGCAGAAGAGCACCTTCCTTAAGGAGAACTATGCCCTGCTTTTAAAAGGCAGATAAGGGGACGGCAGAGAACTTTCCCTGCATCTGTTTTGTTTTTGTTTTTGTTTTTCACAATCACCAGCTCAAAATAATCCTTATGTCAAAGTGGCCCATTTGGGGGTGGACATTCTGATCCCCTAGGGATATACAGCTGGGGCTGGCGAGAAAGGACGAGTTCAGGCCGTTTCTTTGAGTCCTAACTGCAGCCCCTGTGCAGGACAATCGGGCTGTGCCCTGGTGGCGCCAGAATTGCCGTGGACGGATTTGAAAGCAGCCCTCTGACCCTGGAGCAATATTAGGAGCAGAATTGATGTGCCCACCAGGTAGAGCGACTCTGCAGGAAGATAAATCTTAGATGGTGAAAACCAAGCTTCATTGTTCAAAGGATTGAAGATGAAATCATAAGTACTTTTTAAAAAGAGTTTTATGAGCCCAGCCGGTGTGGCTCAGTGGTTGAGCATTGACCTATGAACCAGCAGGTCACGGCTTGAGATTCCGGGTCAGGGCACATGCCCTGGTTGTGGGCAGATTGTGCAAGAAGCAGCTGATCAATGATTGTCTCTCATCGTTGATGGTTCTATCTCTCTCTCCCTCTCCCTTCCTCTCAGAATCAATAAAAATGTTTTTAAAAGAATTTTGTGAAATATATGGTTATGCCGTATCTGAAAATGATCCTAATACTATAAGTAGTAAATAACACACCCCGTGTCCTGTGTAAATTCGAAGACCCAAATTCAAGGAAATCATTATGTTCCACTAGAGGGCACTGTGGTAACTAACAATCGAGTCACTAGTTTATAAAATAAGAGACCAGCAAGAAGGGAGCTTGTGGCTCATTTATAAATTTGTGATGAGAATTCTTTGCGCAGAAACAAAAATCGAATGCCACGATTACCATGGGGAGTTTGCCTATGTGACCCAAACACTACTCAGGCAGGTTTTGTAAAAGCCGGAACCTTTTTTAAAATGCAAGTGGACTGACTTGCACAGAATGGAATGGCTTTCGATTAGTTGCTATGTTGTTCTGTTGCTATGTGGTCTAGTAGAGGCTGCAAACAAAATCAAGGCGATCACATTTCCTCTGCCTCAGCCGTTTATAAAGCTTCATCCCCCTAATAGTCCTCCTCTGCCGTTGTGCACGGAGTGACCAAGCCTATGTGAGGGTTTAAACTGGGAAAGAGAATGAAGCGGGAGCTGGGTGTTTTGGTTTGTTTATTGATTGTTGGATTTGAGAGAGGGGGGAGGAGGGAGAGAGAGAAACATCGATTTGTTGTTCCACATACAGGGTATCCCCCCAAAATGTATACACTCCTTAACAGCTGATAGCCCGATTTCGAAAATGAAATTTGTTTCAATAAACACTGCCTCTATAATTATTCAAAGTGTATGCATACATGTGGGGGGGACACCCTGTATGTATGCATTCATTGGTTGATTCTCATACGTGTCCTGACTAGGGACTGAACCCCCAACCTCTAACCAACTGAGCTACCTGGCCAGGGCGTGTGTGTGTGTGTGTGTGTGTGTGTGTGTGTGTGTGTGTTGGAGTTTTGGGGTTTTTTTTTTACTCTGAGTGCCAGGTTGGGTGCTACACCTGTGTGACCTCTTTAATCCCCACAGCAGCCCTTGGCATTAGGTCCTGTTATTTATTATCTTGATCGGACAGATGAGGAAACTGCAGCCCATAAAGGATTTCATGCTTGCCCGTGGGACATGGCTAATCGATGTCAGAGTTGGGATTCAAACTGGGGGAGATTGAATCCAGAACCCAAGTTTGAGCTATTTCTAGGCAATTAGTGGCAAAGACAGAACCGGGTCTCTTTGTTACAAATTAAAGAGTGACTTAACGTTGAAAAAGATGTGTACGGGCAGGAATGGGTGGAAGAAAACTGTAGAAGAGGGCCTAGAGGAAAGACAAAATGACTGTATTTGCGAAGAAACAGAGTCATGCCGAGAAATAAGAGCATTCCAGGCTGGGCTGGGGTGTCCCATAGAAGCCAACTGTGCGCAGCGCCGGAGCAGCCAGGACCGAGAGATTTCCCCCGGTGCCCTGAACCCACAGAGCTGAGGTGCATGGGCCGGTGGGCTTCCCAGGAGAAACTCTCAGAAGACTGCTTCTTGTGTCAGGGCACAGAATAGGAGAGTTAGACGCCCCGCTTAATGCCCAGAGCCCTTAGTCAAGTTCATTCCAAAATTATAAGAATAATTATAGTTGCTACCACTTGCGCACTCAAATGCCAGGCACTGCCGTAAGCACTTTACTTGTCTTCACTCACAGAATCTTCATGACGACTCCATGAGGCGAATACCATGTCTACCACCTGGGAATTTGACGTGCTGGCCCCTCGTGTAAGGCATGTGTGGATTATGAGGGAGAATGTCCATCCTGAACGCAAACTGGACGTTTTAACCACCCTCCCTTATCTTTGAGCAATACAGCCAATTCTGTACAGCCCACTTCTGAGGACGGAGGGCAGGAAGGGAATGCCAGGATGGCAGCTGATAGGAAACAACCCATCCAGAGGGGAACAGGTGGGTGGCAGGCTCCAGGACGGAGGCACCAATGAATAAAAGAAAATGACATGTTTGGGGAATGTAGAAAATAGGATCCAGAACATGGAAGCACTTGGGGGCGGGGGGGGCGGAGGGAAGGCAGGGCAGGTTAGCAATTGGTATGTAGAATGCTAAGAAAATAAAAAAACAAAAATGAATTATTAGTTCCAGGAAATACATGAAGAAAAGTATTATTTTTATAATAATAATTACAAAAAGTTCCAGGAAATAAACTCACGCAAAGGACCTAAGGTAGAGGTGAGCCTAATGCATTCAAGGGCTAGAAAGGAGAGCGGGGCTGGAGCAGAGCTGGGAGGGGAGAAGACTGGGTCAGAGAGGAAGGGGGGCCAGAGGGAAGGGCCTGGGGCCCAGGGTGGGGACTCTGGCTTCACTCTGAGTGAGATGGGAGCTGCTGCAGAGCTCTGTGCTGAGGAGTGATGTGGTCACACGTACGTGTCAGAGGGTGATTCCATGGATGTGCTGAGAATAAACCATGGGGAAGCAGGGAGGGAGGAGCAAGATGCTCTTGCAGCTAGAAGGCCCTTGCAGTGGCCACAGTGAAAGACAGCGGTGGCGGCCCGAGAGGAGGATGGTGGGTTGGATTGGGGTGTAGCACTGGAAGTGGTGAGAAGTGATGGGATTGAGAGTAGACTTGGAAGGCAGGGCCAAAATATTTCTTGACATATTGGATGCGAGGTTTAAAAGAAAGAGAGGAGTCAGGAATGCTCCAAGCTTTCTGGTCTAAGGCACTGGAAGGAGGAAGTTGCCGTCGAATGAGATGGGGAGACCTCAGTGAGAGCAGTCTTCCCCTTATCTATTGCTGAGCTAACCCAAACTTAGCGGCACTAAACAACAACAACCATTTACTATTATTATTAGCTCTGGTGGTCCTGGCAGTGGACTGGGCTCAGCTAGGCACGTCTCACTTGGTTGGGGCTAGGGTTCTGGGAAGATTCAATGAGCTGAGGGATGGACCATCTGGGGCTCCTCTGTCTCTCTCTCTCTCTCTCTCTCTCTCTCTCTCTCTCCCCCCACCAATCCCCCCAACCCCCCTCCCCACCACGGTCTGTCCACATGAGCTCTCCAACATGGTGGCTTCAGAATAGCTAGACTTCTTACACGGCTGCCCAGGGCCCCACAGGGGTACTTCCCAAGACAGAGGGAAGCCATGACTTCTTTCATGGCCCTGCATCCGAGGCAGCACAATATCACCTCAGCTGCAATCTACTCCTTAGAATCAAGTTACCGTGTTCAAGTAGGAAGGGGATCAGGTTCCCCCACCTCCAGATGCAAAGAGAATCAAAGAATTTGTGAACATGTTTTTAAACCACCACAGCAGGTTTGGGGAAGAAGATAAGACTCCGTTGGGGAACATTTTTTGTTGTTGTTAATCCTCACCTGCGGATATTTTTCCATTGATTCTTTTTTTTTTTTTCTAGAGAGAATGGAAGGAAAGGGGAGTCAGACAGAGAGAAACTTCCATGTGAGAGAGACACATCGATTGGTTGCCTCCCACACGCGCCCTAACCAGGGCCAGGGGTCGAGCCTGCAACCCGGGTAAGTGCCCTTGACTGGGACTTGAACCTGCAACCTTTCAGTGCACCGACTGATGCTTTAACCATGAAGCCAAACCCGGCCAGGGCCCATTTGACTTTTTAATCTCCGTACATGTATTACTTTGATAAAGGAGTAAATTTTAAAAGGATGTAATTCTGTTTCAGTGAAATTGATGCTGTAAATGTGTAAAAAAGAACACCTGGTCCATATGGCAAGGACAATTTTAGAAAATGCCCCGACCCAGTCCCCCTTCCACTTTGTGCCTCTCCTTCACATCTCTGGTCCTGAGAGTGCTGGGACCCGCAGGGCGCACACAGCGCACGGCCAGGGCCACGGTTCCCACCGCGCTGCCCAGCACTGGCCCCTGCAGATTTCCAAGTCCCGGATCATCTCACCAATCCCCCTCCCGTCCCTCTCCGGCTGGTGGGGTGAGGCTGATGCCTGTTTGAGGAAAAACCGTGGCCCTGTGAGTTCACATAGTCATTAAAAGATAAGGTGGAGATTAGAAGACAGGTCTCCTGGCTTATGGTTTAATGGTCTCACCCGTTAACCCATTAACCCGTTTCGCTGCAGATGATGCTGGCATAGGGGTGGGGGCGGGGGGAGAGACAGGGAATGTCCTTGGAAGGAAAGTCCAGCCCTCTAAATTAAGTGCATTATGTTTCCGGGATAAAAACACACCTGTTATGAAATCCACTGTCCTAACAGATACTTGATACAGCGACTGTGGTGGCCCCTGGCTGGAAACACTCCATTCCCCTTAGTCACGCCTCTCAGGTCAGCGTGGCCTGCTGGGTAAAGTGACAGGACGAAACAAACAGACCTTTGGAATGGAATTCCTTGGCCCAGAGGAAAGCTGCTGCGAGGGGCAGGGGGCACGGTTCTGGGCAGAACCTTGGGGTTTTTCTCTTCAAAACGAGCCCTTATCAGGGGTGGGCCCGGTGCACCTGGAGCCGGGAGCGGGCCAGGTGAGCTCGCTGCAGACCAGTTCACCCCACAGACCAGGAACCACCAGCAGAGCTGATCACCCCGCCGACTTGTAGCTCGTTATGCAAAGAACCCTGGTCTGATTATGTCAAAGCCCTTGTTAACGTGGTAATGTAGCCTGGTAAATGGCAGCCCCCAAATTTGCCAGCATGGGGTGCAATGGCGACCAGGTGGCAGAGCAGTGCCAACAGGGAGGCAGCTGACCCTGCCACAGTCAGGGCAGCAGAACCCACTGAGCACCTACTGGGTGCAAGCTCTGTCTGACGCCTGGGGTGGCAGTGCCAACGGACAGAACGACGCTGCCTCTCTGTCCCCGTTGACACAGTGGACAACTAAGCGGCTTGGGAAGCCTTCACCAGCGCAGCAGTGTGCTCCGGTTCTGCAGCCTGGCCTAGCCATTGGCTTCACCGCTCCAGGACAGGACCCAACATCCACTCCGCGGCAAGCAGGGCTTCAGTCGCTGGGAGGTGCTGCCCCGGGGACCATTCTGTGGCCCCTCACCGGGCCCGCACTGGCACTGTGTTCACACTGAATACAGGGTCACTGGCCGGTTCTAGGCACTTCCCTGCTCTAATCTGACTTGATTTCCTTTTTTTCCGATCTCAGGACAGCGATGACTAAGAGAGGGAGCCCGGTGGTCTCCCTGTGGCACTAATCATCCCTCATCCCCGGCAGTGACGCTGTGCTCTGGGGGCTGGAATCTGCGCCTGCCGACCAGTGGCGGTTCCGGTCAAACCTGGAGAAGCTAAGTTACAGTTCGTTACCTTTGGCTTTATTTACCAACCTCTGAACAAACATGCTGCCGGGGCTGCCTCCCATGGAGGCCTGGTGTCTGGGACTGGAGTTGAAACAATTCTACAAAGAATGTCCCCCTGGCTAGAAACACAGTGGCACCTGATTAATTCTGAAAGCAAGCACTTAACCTTCAGAAACTTGGTCGGGGTCCACGAAGCCCAGAACAACGGACTCATTCAGCCCGTTCCGCCTGTGTTCACCTGGCGCGGGGGACGTGGGCCGTCTATTCAAAAAGTACTAACGGAGAACCTACTATGGGTCAGGCACACACTGGGCCCAGCGGACCAGCAGGGTCCCTTGTGGAGCGTATGATCTAGTGATAAAAGAGTGGTGAGTGATAGGACTAGTAAGTTCATGGCGCTCAGGAAACAGAGATGGGGCACCACCAATAAAGGCCTCCCTGAGGAGGTGATGTTTGCACTGAGCTATGAGCACACAGAGGGATTCAGGTCAATGGAGCAGAGGGGAGAGGGGAGAGGGGAGGACCAGGGCAAAGGTGAGAGTTGGGACTGGAGGCACATGGCCAGGTTCGCTGGTCTCCAATGCCCCGTTGAGGAACTGCTAATCCTGAAAACCAGGGGGATCCATTCGACGGAGGTGAGATTCACAATTTAAGAAGATCGTTCTGGTTGGAGTATAGGGAGTGGGTGGGAGAAGGCCAAGAGTCGAGGCCTAGAAGCCAGTCTTAGGAGTGAACTGTTCTAATCCAAGTGAGACGTGAGATGAGCTAGATATGTTATAAGGCAGAGCCGAAACAGAACACTGGGATCAAGCGATACAGAAATCTTCCTCCTATAGAAAGGGCCCTTACACTTTATCAAGAGGAATAAAAGTTAGAAAAATGGGCAAAAGACACGAACAAAGAGTTCATAGGAAAAGATGTACAAATGGCCCGTAAGAGTGAAAATATGCTCATCTTCACTTATAAGGGAAACACACACTGAGACCATTGACGCTACACTGAGACCATCTGTCACCTATGAGACTGACAAAAGTTCAAAAGTCTGACAGCACTCGCTTAGGGGAAAGGTGACTGGGGGCGAACAGGTCATTCACACGTGGCTGGTGAGAGTGCACAATGCCGCAACCCCTACGGAGGGGAATTTGACATATTGGACAAAACAGGTGTTTTCCCTTCAGCCTGGCCACTCGCTTCTGGGATTTCACCCTGAAGATACACTCCTGCAAGCATATGCCCAAGGCTGCCCACTGCAGCCCTGTTCGCAATAGCAAAATATTGAAAATAATCTAGATGCCCTTACACAGGACACTGCAGAAAAAAACCAACCTGTCCATGCAGCCTTTTTTATTTTTAATCCTCACCTGAGGATATGTTTGTCTCTTTTTTATTGATTTTTAGAGAGAGAGAAACATTGATTGGTTGCCTCCCATTCACACTCCAGTTGGGGATCGAACCCACAACCTAGGTATGTGACCTGACAGGGAATCCAACCCCCACCCTTTTGGTGTACAGGGCACTGCTCCAACCAACTGAGCACCTGGCCAGGGCCCATGCAGCCATCCTTAGGGATAAGGAAGAGCTCTATGAAGCAATTTCACTTGTTAATGAAAATCAAAATCAAGGTACATAGCGAGCATACGCTATGCTCTCTTTTGTGTACGGAAAAAAGGAAAATGAAAACATAGGTATGTAATTCCTTAATGCTGTGGAAGGAAGGAAGCGGGGAGGGAAGGAGGGTAAAAAGCAGGAGAGAGAGGCAGACAGGTGGAGGATGAACCGAGACTGAAGGAGCGAGCAGGAAGGACGGGGGGCTGTGGATGGGAGTATGCCTCTTTAGATAGTTTTGACTTTCGAACTAGGTAAAGAATTTACATATTTATAAAATAATGGACATAAACCCTCAATCGAACATAAATAGAAACAAGTGAACAATATGTCAAATTTGTAATATAACTTCAAAGGGAAAGAAAGGATGTGTTCTAGGGGGAAAGAGGGCTGCAAAGAAATCCTGAACTTTATTTAGTGGGTTATTGGCAGTAGCATCAATTTTTAAATTATGAAACTGGCCCAGCCGGCGTAGCTGAGCGGTTGAGCATTGATCTATGAGTCAGGAGGTCATGGTTCAATTCCCAGTTAGGGTACGTGCTGGATCACAGGCTCAATCCCCAGTAGGGGACGTGCAGGAGGCAGGCAATCAGTGATTCTCCCTTATCATTGATGGTTCTGTGTGTGCGTGCGTCTCCCTTCCTCTCTTAAAAAAATTATTACTTTTTAATTATGGAACTGTTGTCTGTGTATTGCAGTACGGAAGAAATGTATAAATACAGGGGTGGGCAAAAGTAGGTTTACTGCGCCATGTGACATTCTTTTGAGTTAATAAAAGCTCTGGTAGCCTGCACAGGTTAAAGCAAAGAGAGTAAAAGGTGCCAGAAAGTGAGGAAGTGCTCAAAGGCAGGAGCTGATTTCTCGACCTGCATCAACTTTGGACAATTTGAGCATCAAAAAGAATAATGACCATAAGAAATTATAGCACAATGAATTAAAAAATAAAAAGAATCCATAAGTCCATAGTAATACTCACAAAAGTAATGTAGGAAGAAGGAAAGGCCTTCTTTATAGAGGAATGCCAACTAATAAATATAGGAAAAATAATAGAATTTTAAAAATCAGCATTTTTGATTCCTGATATAATAACAGTTCCAGGCAGAAAGTCATCAATTGATAATCCTAAAGGTGTTTCAGGTCAGGATCTCACAGGGTCTCTGACCCTAATTACCTGGGGA
>NW_006289391.1:62162-68926 GCF_000327345.1 Myotis davidii
GCCAACAGTGGGCGAACCCGCATGTGGAAATATCTGTCACCTGGGTTGAAATCCTGCCAGACTCGTTTCACTCAAGTCTACTCAGGAGGAGACAAACAAAAGCAGAGTTGGGGGCAGTCTCCAAGGCAACCAGCCGGGCTCTTCAAAAGGGACGAATAAATGAAAAGGAGCCAGTAAACAATGGGGAGGGCTGTTCCAGGTTCTATGAGATAAGAGAGGCACACAACCAAACGCAATGTGTGTAAACTGATTGGATGCTGGACTTCTAACACTTTTTTAAAAATATATTTTATTGTTTTTTTACAGAGGGGAAGGGAGAGGGATAGAGAGTTAGAAACATCGATGAGAGAGAAACATCGATCAGCTGCCTCCTGGACACCCCCTACTGGAGATATGCCCGCAACCAAGGTACATGCCCTTGACCGGAATCGAACCTGGGACCCTTGAGTCCACAGTCCGACACTCTATCCGCTGAGCCAAACCGGTTAGGGTCTAACATTTTTTAATGACCCTAAAAGTCATGTGGGAACAATTAGGGAAATTTAAGTATAGACTGTACAGTAGATGAGTGAAGGTCCCCTTTCTCCGGTATGCTAACATATCGTGCTGACGTAGGAGATATCTGCTGAAGTATTTAGGGGTGAGTGTCATGAAAACTGTACCTTATTCCAAACAGCTCAGGAAAAGGAGTGAGACGGGACGCAAACGTGGCAGAATGTTCACAACCAGAGCGAAGGAGTGAGCCTGTTCACGGAACTCTTCTTTCAACTTTTCTGTAAATTTGAGAATTTTCAAAATAAAACCGTTGGGGAAACCAATAGCTCTGATGCTTCAGCACTCAATAGAAGAAAAACCTCTAAAACCCTTCTATTGTCAGGGTTTTGCAGATGCCTAGCTCCCAATGCATGAAAGGAAGCGAGTTGCTTTGCAGGAAGGCCGCAGTGCCCAGGTGCAAAGTAACACCCAGGTCTCCAGCACGGACAACAGGTAGGGGCCACGCTGCCATCTGCTGAGGTGGCTGACATGGGAGAAGGAGCCCGTTTTAGAGGGGAAGTGGGGAATAAAACACTCAATTCGGGCATCCAGAGTCCCAAAGCCCACACTAGTCCTGGGTTATGGACCCCTGATGTAGAAGACAGACCATAGAGTGTGAGATGTAGAAAGCATAAGGGTGATGGATAGAGGAAAAGGAGACCATGAAGGAGCCTGGAAAGAAACAGCCGGAGAGTGTGGGTGCCTACGTGACAGCCCTGAATCAGCCCAAGGCATGGAGGTGGGGTGTCGAGAGGGGGGCTGCTTGACATCAAGGCAAGTCCAAGAACCAAGAGATAAGAGATCAAAGGCTCTAAAAGCAGGCCCACACCAGATCTTAAAATCAGGAGAGATGAAGGATAATAATCATACCAGGGACATTTATCACTCAGCAGAAGCCAATGATCGATGACCGTGTAGATATGAGAGCAGAGCTAGGAGACGGGGAAAAAGAGGAAACCAGTTGGCCATCTCACCGAGCAGAATCAATTCATCAGCATGAGCTGGCCACCTGTCACGGTTGAGAAATGGCCCCACTTAATCAGCGTTTCTAGCCTGCCACCCCTGCGCCTGGAGTCATACAGCCCCGGGGTGGCAGAAAGCAGCCTGTGGTGCCTGCCTCCTCCGGTTACTGCGTCCTGACCACTGCAACTGGGAAAGCGGAGAGCTCTTCATCATCTAACACATTTGCGAAACTCGTTGGCTCTAACAAATTGTTCCCCAAACACCTGGCCTGTGTGTTCTCCTCTAACCAGCGTGCATGTATCACATTCAGAAAGTGCCTCTAAGCTCTCGCTTGCCTTGAGAAATAGCCATCAGCCGTCAGAAAAGCTAAAACCCCTCTTGGCTCTGGTGAAACGCTCACTGCAGGGAAACACACAAGCCAATTTGGGCAGATTTAATAAGTTTTAACAAAATCCAGGTGAAGAAATGTATCTGGAAAAAGCAGAAGAATCTTACAAGCAGCTCTGAGAAATGATTCTCTCAGGAGGGGGCGGGGGGGAAGATGTGAAAGCGTTTATACCATGGTAGAAGGCAACCTGAAATCGAGTTTCACAAATGGGAACCTGCGTGTAACCGTCATCTAATACAGTGGTTTCCAAACATCTTGAGATCATGTGGCCTTCCTGCCCTTCTCCCCTATGGCTTGGAACCCGCGGGCTTTGTCCTAGAGGTAATCAAGTTAAAAGCCCATCAAATCTGAGCCCTCCCCCAAGGCCACAGACAACCACCTTGCAGAACCTACTTTTAAAATATCAAGTCTGTATTATTCCGATTGTGAGACATGAGGGACACGATCCCTCAAGTTTAAGAGAAATCGTTCCTTATTCTGGCAGGACCTGCTCCACTTTATGTGCGGAGGTGCAAGGCCATGTCTGCAATTCGGGAGAGCTGCATGTAACATGTGTGAGTACTCGGTAACATAGGCGGGCTTTTTATAGAACCCTCGTGTTCCCAAACTGGCTTTGGGCCTGAAACCCTAAGCTTCAACATGACAGGACCAGGCACTGGGTCTTCGCTAATAGGAATTGCCCTCTTGAGCCTCCGGAGATGAGAGCTGGAAAGGGAGTGGTCCCCACTGTGGGAGCATCCAAAGGACTGAACAAGACTGCTGAGCCATGGCTCACCCACACGGCAAGCTCCGCCCCAATCCTCCTGTCACCCCAAAAGAGCTCTATCCCAATACACAACATAGTAGAAACCCACGTGACTCTGAGCAGGCGTACAGGTGTGGTGTTTGGAGCCCATTGTCTGAGCTGAAGACACATATTCGTTCCTTAAAAAGAAGTTAAAACCCAACCCAAGTGGAAATGGTTCTTGAATAAGAGCAAGCTAATGGCTGTGGCTTTAAAGAATCTATAGATGTTCTATTAAAAGCCTACCACCGCCCGGCCGGTGTGGCTCAGTGGTTGTGCATTCACCTATGAACCAAGAGCTCAGGGTTCCTTTCCTGGTCAGGGCACATGCCCGGGTTGCAGGCTGGATCCCCAGTGGGATTTGTGCAGGAGGCAGCTGATCAATGATTCTCATCACTGATGTTCCTCTCTCTCTCCCTCTCCCTTCCTCTCTGAAATCAATAAAAATATTTTTCTTAAATTTAAAAAGCCTGCCACCAAACAGCTGTGAAAATAAGCCCAGCATTCCTGGATGGGCTTCCTTCGCTGGTGGGTCCTTCCCAGAACCTGCTGTGGTGGACCCCTGCTTGTCAGCCAACACGGATCCACAAGGGGAGCGCTCTGTCCATGCTCCTTCCACGGCTGAGCTGAGCAAATGTGACTTTCAACCTTTCGGCGAGTGATTCAGGTACCGAAACAGAAAAGGGGGCATGTCAGCAGAACCGCCTAGTCATGGGCCCCACATCCCCCAAAAGAAAGAACAAACCCCAAGGGAAGTTCGACACATCTTTTATGTACAAACGGTCAACGGTACAGATGGAGTTACTTTTTATAAATATCTGCAGCAAATCCTCTAAAAAAAAGCTGTGAATACAAACTACCTCTCTACACCAAGGGCCTGTCCATCCCCAAAGTGTTAACTGCACGACAGCCTATTCTTAGCCAAACACTTGCGGGGCCTCCCGGGAAGGACCGGAGCCTCTGGGACCAGGCGAGAGCCCTCCCATCTCCCTGGAGAGCCAAGGTGACTTGAAGGTCATCTGTAGCCCAGGACCTGGGAGTGATTAAACTCTTGCTTCCCAAGACTTCGGTCTTCTTTGTCAGGCTGCTGATTAAGCGGCCTCTCTGTTTCCTGGCCTTGGCCCAGAGGGAGGGAGGGAGGAAAGGAAACTACAATAGTGCGAGGAAGTAAAAAACTCTGGGTATTTTGATAAAAAAAACACTTGGTAATCAACGTAACCCTGTGAAACCAACGGATCAGACTCACCAGAGGGAAACTTGTGATTTAGCATTCGGGGATCTACAGACAAGCATTTTTTTTAAAGGAAGATAATTACTTAGCACCAATTTCTCTCTCTCTGGTAATTTTCCCTTTTCCTTCAAGCCCCTGGCTGTGATCAACGCAGTCGGAGCAGGCTCAGGGCGCTTTAATCAGTAACACAGCTGGGCGGACGGGCGCGGTCACACACCACGGAGCACGCAGCGCCCACACCAGGACGTGGCTTCTCGCCTGCCCTGGCTCCGGGGGCTCCTCCTGGGGTTGCGATGCGGTGCTCCAGGCCCACGGGGCTTCATTCAAAGCGACGCAGGTGGTTGTACAGCGACTGGACGTAAGTGAAGACACACATGGGGTCCGGCTTGCGGCCCATCACCATCATGTCCTCCACCTCGATCAGGCGCTCGCAGTTGGCCAGGTTCCTGAAACACAGAAGCCCCATCAGAACGCAGGTCCTCGGTCCTCGACATCCGCCAGCCCCTGGCGGTCAGCCCCGCAGGAGAGGGGTACTCAGCCTGGAGCTGAAGGCTCCCAAGCGCCCCTCGCCCCCCAGCAGAGAATTCCAACCCCCTCAGGAGAACCTGTGTAGTCACTTGGTCTAACGCAGCGTTTACCAAACTCCCACATTCGGGAAGCACCCATGCAACTTAGATTTTCATCTAGGTAGACTTACATCAATTTTCAGTCAAATTAAACTAAATTTAACTTAAAAAATTCACTGTATCCCAGCAGTATATGGAAAATCAGCATAAACTATAAAAATAAATGCAGGGAACGTCCTTATTTAACCATGCGGATAGGTTCTGCAACTTTAGCAAAAGGATGTACAACGAAACCAATTTTACCAAAGGCTAACTGCTATAGAGTCCTTACCCAGGCATGTCAAACTCAACGGGCCGCATGCAAGGCCCGCTGGCCACGAGTTTGACATGCTTGCTCTACATCATCTCATCAACGTTATAACCAAACGACGTTGAATGAAACATTATTCAAGGGCCTGCTGTCGAAAGAATAAAGTAAAAACAAATCACCCCTATGCCTCCTGAAACAGCGATTCTAAACTTTTTCTAACTGTGATCCATGGTTAGAAAGAGATTTTTCATCATGATTCCACACACACATATATGTGGAAATAACATTTCACAAAAATACCCCACTACCCATATTTTCTCTATAATATTTCACCTTTATTTCTCCCCCGCCTCTTTTTTTTTAATGCTGGTGATGAGCCACTGCATTGAGTTTACCACCTACTGATGGGTTACCACTCAAAGCTTAAAACATTGCCTAAAATCACCTTGCCTCCCCTCCCCCCAGGCCCTGTGCCTCATGCAACGGGAGACACTGGTTTAATTTTGGCCACTGGCACAGACGCGTGTGGGAACTGGCGCCTTTCGCTGGATGTAACGGAAGCTGTTCCCTCCGCCATCCCAGCTGGGAGGCGGCTGCAGGCCTCGGCTCCATGGAGGTAGGACAGTGAGAACCCATAGTTCAGGGACGACCGCTACGCACCTCAGCACTGAGTCTTTAAATGACGTCTTCTGTGATGCCGAGTGACGCCTCCCCGGGGCACCAGGTGGGGCTGGCCCAGCGGCGCCAGGCAGACCCAAAAGGGCAAAGACAATTGCACTTGGTCCAGCCATCAGTGTCCTTCCTTCAACATCTGTGTGCCCTTCTGCAGTCCCAGGGGTCCCCGGTCTTCCTCACCCACATCACTAACTGCACGGCTGTCAGGGTTCCCATCCCACCTCCGTCCTTACTAGCCATCGGACTTGGGGCAAGAGACTTAAATGCTCTGAGCCTCAGTTTCCCCATCTGGAATAACAGCCACTTCACAGGGTGGTGTGAGGATCAGTGAGCTAATCCACGCAAACAAGATGGAACAGTGTCTGGCACATGGAAAGAGCTTCAAGAAACAGCAGAAAATCACCCTCCTGCCTCTGCTCCCCCTCCCAGTGGGCTCCCCCCAGCCCTGCTCCTTTTTGGGAGGTCGTGTGTCTTCATGTGCCTTGTACCCCAGAGCTGCGGCCCCGTTCCCGTGGCTCACGCAGCACTTTCTACTGGTCCCCACTGACCCTGGGCCTGCGTGCTCCAGAGACACGGCCCATGACATTAGCACAGGGCCCTGCTTCGTGGTGCTGGCCAGACGCCAGGCCTCCTATCAGAAACCAAATGTCAAGGCGAAATGGAGACAACTGTCCCAGATCCCGTTGCCGCCTCCCCCCTCGGTTTGGAGCGGGCAGCCTGTAAGAGAATCCCACAGCTTTGTGGGGTGGCGAGTGGTTTGGCCCAATGAGCGGGCACCCTTGCTCCCCAGGTCGGGCCAGACAGGGCTCAGTGTCAGGAAAGTCGGCGCTCTGACAAGGGCAGGCATGCAAAGGTGCTTTGTCCACGGTCAAGGTCTGAAAATCGGAGTTCTCCCGAGGGTTCTCCGGGGACCTGAGTTCACCTTCCTGAGCTATCGTGTAGCATCTGGCGCCCTCCTCCTCACCTGCAGCCCAGGAGAGCACCTCCCCTCCTCCCTCCCTCCCGGGGCGGCTGCCAGAAGACCTCAGGTGTGTGTGAGCGGACGCCGCCTGTGTGCCCAGGGCATCACCACCAACAGCGTGGCCTCAGCAGCCCCCTATTAAATGTGGGCAGCATTAGAACCCGGGACCTCGGCCGTGGAAGAGAACTGAAATTCCATTCTCCAAACACCCCCATCAGAAGCACCAGCCATCCCTCTGAAGGCCCTGCCTGGCCCGCCCACCGCCAGGTCCAGGAAAGGGGCCCTGGAATCCGAGGAGGACAGTGCGGATCCCTCTACAGGTGGCACTGCCATGAGAGGTTTCCCTTCGTTT
>NW_006289391.1:69134-73814 GCF_000327345.1 Myotis davidii
AGATTTTTTTTAAACATTTTTATTGATTTTAGAGAGGAAGGGAGCTGGAGTTAGAAATATCAATGATGAGAGAGAATCGCTGATTGGCTGCCTCTGCACGCCCCACACTGGGGATCGAGCCCGCAACCTGGACATGTGCCCTGACGGACAATCAAACCGTGACCTCCTGGGTCATAGGTCGCTGCTCAATCACTGAGCCACACTGGCTGGGCACTCTTTGCCCTCTTGACTGTTTACACCTATTGTTCTCACAGGCTCTTCTCAGGTTAAAAATTTTCCCCCCACAAAGGAGCCCTGTTGGAAGACAATTTTCATATCCATGTCTTTCCCTCACACTAAATATTGTGGTGCCTTCACTGCTCCCAAAGGGTACTGGGCCCTGTCTGTTGAGCTTGTTCTGATTTCTTGTCCCCTCATGGAGCGCATCCAGAACTGCTAGCACACCCCAGGTGTCGTCCAACCTGTGCGGACAGGGCGAGCTGGTCCCTTCTCTATCCTAGAGGTGGCACTGACCCTCGGAGCAATGACATCCCTGCCCAGGCAGCGAGTCTTTGAACTCAGGGTGCAGGCAGGACTGGCGCTAAGGCCTCACCCTTGGCCATACCCTCTCCTACCCAGGCAGGAAGCGGTGGGCAAGGTGCTGGCTTCCCCAACAAACAACGAGGATGACTGGACCATATCTATCGGGCCCCCACCCCAGCTGACCCACCACAATAGTAATGACGAGATTGCCCGAAGCTGAGGACACAGTTTATGAGACAGGAGATGAGAAAGGTGATGATCAGTGACTTTAACAAAAATGTTTAAGTCTCGTCCTAACTGGTTTGGCTCAGTGGTAGATAGAGCATCGGCCTGCGGACTGAAGGGTCCCAGGTATGATTTGGGTCAAGGGATGTACCTTGCTTGCGGACACATCCCCAGTAGGGAGCATGCAGGAGGCAGCTGATCGATGTTTCTCTCGTCGATGTTTCTCTCTATCCCTCTCCCTTCCTCTCTGTAAAAAAATCAATAAAATATATTTTTAAAAATGTTTAAGTCTTAAATATTAGAGGTCTTAACTGCCTTTTAAATAAAATTTAAATTTTGCGTAAATGATACAAGCTTGTTTTAACTAATGTAAACAACATGGAACAGTCCAAAGGAGAAAATACAAATCACTCCCAATGCCCCCGCACAGCAAGAACCGGGGATAACATCTGGGTACCAGCCATGTTAAATGCATTTACCAAGCCACACCTTGGCGGGGGTTAGAAGAGGTTTATAGCAGGGCTTTCTCCTGCTCCAGTCCATCGTGGTCTTCAGCCACCACAGGGCTGGCCCGTGAGGGAGGTGGGGGAGGGCCTGCAGGGGTTATTTTTACTTATTTAAGCTTCTCTAAGACCAGGATGCCAGAGCTCGGGCTGCAGCCTCCTATCTGGTTTTAGGCAGAGACACATGGACACTACAAATAGCCTGGAAGCCCCTTCTGCTCCGAGTAACCCGAGAGCGGGGCACATTCCGCGCAGGGCAAGTGGGAGCCTCGGGCCGCATGTCTGGCTCCATGGGAGATGAGGGGGGAAAGGGTGCAGAGGGTCAAGTACCCATAAAAGGGGCTGGCCCTCCGCTTTCCAAGTCCTGAACACCTGTCCGACAGAAAGAGCTCGTCTTGCTGTCAACACCGCATCCGTTCACACGGATTAGGCCACGAGGAATCTCTGGGGCTGTAAATTATTGGGGGCGGGGGGGGCATAAGTCACTTCTACTCTGCAGACCCTGATGCACCTCTGTGCTTTTTAAATATATATATTTTTTTATTGATTTCAGAGAAGAAAGAGGGAGAGAGAGATAGAAACATCAATGCTGAGAGAGAATCATCGACCGGCTGCCTCCTGCACACTCCCTACGGGGGATCGCGCCCGCAACCCGGGCATGTGCCCTGACCAGGAATCGAACCTTGACCTTGTGGTTCATAGGTCAACACTCAACCACTAAGCCACGCCGGCTGGATGTGCATCTCTGTGCTTTTAAGGAACTCGCTCACAGAAGGATCTGGAAACTTTTCCTTCCTGATGTGAGGTGGACCCAATGTCGGGAGGCCCCATTCCTGTCCTCTTTGCCCTTCCAAAGCCTGTAACTTCCTCAGAGCCCAGGCTCCTCTCCCCCCAACACTGCCTGCTCCTAAACTGCCTTTCTTAGCTCCGTCCACTGCCTGTACGGCTCTTGGCGGCCTCCAGCAGCCCCGCACGCCGGCTTGGCTTTGGGTGTCGAACCTAAGGAATACGGGGTGACGCTGGTAGACGGGATCTTCAAGCAGGTGTCTCTGTGCTTCCTTTCCATCTCCTCTAACCAGCCAGGAAACGGGGTGACCAAGCTGCTGTCCCCCCAGCGCCTCAGACAGCCAGGCCCACCTCCCAAGCCCTCTGCAGTAAGTACCTTCGAGATAACCTTCCGGATGACTCATGAGGGGAGGCACCTTCCCAGACTCTGAGCAAGCTCCCCACACAGGCATGCTGGCCCCCTCGAGTCAGCAGAAAAGCAAGAATGCATTTAGGGGCCTGGCAGACCATCCTCCTGTCCCCAGCCAGGAACAGGCTGGGCTGCAGGGAGGCAGGGCCAAGTTTCTTACCCCCGCCGTTTGCTCTGGGGAGGAGGGAGGAGGGAGGCAAGGCCTGCAGCAGCCTCCGCCACTGCTCCCCAGGCTGGGACAGCAGAAACATCTGCTTGGAGTCTGGAGGCGCCCCGCTCAAACCTCATGCTGGGAAAGCAGAGCCACCAAGCGCTCCGGCTCTGGCTGCCAAGGGAAGCTGTGCTCCCTGGGAGCCGGGGTGCAGGGCCGCCCCCTGCCCCCCGCTCCCGCCATGGCCCAGGGCCTCCCTCTCCTTGCCACAGGCCCAGGGCTGCGGGGAGCCAAGGCAGCCAGGGCATGAGCTGGCCCCGCCTGGCCCACTGGACTTGATGGAGAACTCGGTAAGCCAGGTGTGGCCTCACCCAGCTGGGGTGGGTCCCGGGGAGCCCACGCAGAGACCCGGCCCTGCAGACTCTGACAGTCTGAGTTTGGACGGTCCTGTTGCTGGGCTTCGGGCAGCTGGGCCTCATCCCGCGGAGGCGCCCCTCCCAGCCTCCTGCACTTGGCTCTACTTCACCATGGTCTGGATCCAGTTGCATAACACACTCCATCCGAAGCTGTTTCTGCAATTAGGATGACAGCTAATCCCAAGCAGCCAAGAAAGAGAAGGCTTTTAAAGTATACAAGGAGTTCTTATGACCCCGAGGGGGCCGCGAGTCCAAGCGCGTCATCCGAGACAACACAACAGGGGCAAGACTCATGTTCCAACAACTCGGGCCAGGAGCAGGGAGCCAGGTCTCCGTTCGGCCCCCAGAGCAAGAGCTGCTGCTCGGAGAGGGGCCGCTGCCTCGCTGCCGCCGCTCGAGGCGAGCCCTTCGGGACCAAATGTGGGTCCCGTCGCCTGCTGGCTCCCACTCCTTCCCTGGCCAGGCTCCAGTGGGTGCGGGGGCCGGAAGGGTAGGCAGGGAATGGAGTGAGGAGGCCTTGGGGTGAGGGCTCCTCCAACTCGACAAGCACAGGAGAGCACCTCCTAAACATGGGCCCTCGGCACCGACCACAGAGCAGAGGCTTAAGCCACCGGCACAAAGGCAGGTGGGCGGCTGGGCGGCTGGGCAGGAGGCAATGAGAACGTTCCCTCCAGGAAACTGCGCTTTGGGAGGCCTTCCTCCCGTCAAGGCCACCAGGCTTAGCATCAGGCGGCCCTGCACACGCTCATCTGTGCCTGGTGCTGCTCCGGGGCCTCGATGGAGGCAGCAATGGCTCCCCTGCGCTCTGCCTGTGCTCAGCCAGGAAGAAGCCCTGGCGTGGAGGGCAGGAGGAGAGCGAGGGCAGAGGGTCCATCCCCCAGCTCCCGCCCTGCCAGGTCACTGTGAGCCGGTCAGAGCCACTGCCCCAAAGCGCAGCTCCTCTCAGCCAGCCCTCTGCACAGCTCTGCTCCCCGGTCCCCATCACTTCAGGCTGACTAGCCGAGGGCCCTGCCTGGCCCCTGGCCCCATGCCTCACTCCCGCCCGCACCTCGTGAGGAGTCCCTCGCTGACCCAGTGCGCACGCACGCACGCCCGCAGAACCCTGGCAGACGACTCCCGCTTCGCCTGCTCCTGACGCTCGGGGGGCTGCCCTCCTACAATAACCAAACCTCCACTGGCTTCCCAAGCGCCTCCTGATCCCAGAGCTGCCCCCACTCACCCTTCTCCCTAAAAGTGGGTAGGGAGAAGGTAGACAGTGTTCTATGAGACACTAGAACAGTGGTGGCGAACCTATGACACGCATGTCAGGGGTGACACGCGAACTCATTTTTTTGGTCGGTTTTTCTTTGTTAAATGGCCTTTAAAATATATAAAATAAATATCAAAAATATAAGTCTTTGTTTTACTATGGTTGCAAATATCAAAAAACTTCTATATGTGACACGGCACCAGAGTTACGTTAGGGTTTTTCAAAATGCTGACACGCCA
Source organism: Myotis davidii (assembly GCF_000327345.1). Taxonomy (NCBI): domain Eukaryota; kingdom Metazoa; phylum Chordata; class Mammalia; order Chiroptera; family Vespertilionidae; genus Myotis; species Myotis davidii. Next base: position 73,635 of record NW_006289391.1, read on the forward strand.
AGCTCAAAAGGTTCGCCGTCACTGCACTAGAATAATGTTTAGGGAAGTAACATCTATAGGGTGTATCAAAAGTCACGCAAGATTTGCAATTGAATTGAATTGAATTGCAAATCTCGGGTGAATTTTGGGACACCCTATAGAATCTTATCAAATTAAAGCCACTTTTGAATTGTTTTCTCT
>NW_006289391.1:73852-82760 GCF_000327345.1 Myotis davidii
GATCAATCACAGCTGTGGCTCACCCAGGCGGCTGCATCTTTCCACCAGCCCCTCAAGGGCAGTCTGTGCTCTGGCGGTGTCATCCCATTGCCCATCATGCCCTGTCTCCCCGACTGTCCGCCAGAGGCCAGCCACCCAGCAAAAATGGGAAGGTGCGCCAAGGAGAGAGCCCGGCTCCAAGACCAAGTGCTGGGGACCCAGGCAGCTCCCCACCTCCAGGACTCAGTCTCCCCATCTATCCGGGGGAGAGCAGACTGGAAGGCCTCAAGGTCCTCAGCCCTGCGTGGGCTGCACCATATTCTGCCGGCCCCTGTGCTCCACCCATGCAGTGTTGGGGCTCCGGGATGGGGCCAGGCCGGGAGCCAGTGGGACTGCCATCTACTCACTCAGCCATGGTGAAGGCCAGCTCGAAGTTCTTCTGCCGCTGCGTGGGGCTCAGGGCGCTGTAGTCGAAGGCGTCGGGGAAGAAAGAGTGCACCAGGGCGCAGAAGGCCATCCCGTCACTCCAGCTGGAGGAGAAGTTCTGCAGGTCCACGTGCTGCGAGCAAGGCGAGGTCCATGCCGCAGGTGAGGGGGTGTGGCCCACTTCTCCAGCCCCTGCTCCAGGGCCAGCATCCACTCAGCTCAGCCACAGCCACCAGCTACAGTCACCGGACCTCACGCCACAAGGGGCACTAGACCAGTGATGGCGAACCTTTTGAGCTCAACATGTCAGCATTTTGAAAAACCCTAACTTAACTCTGGTGCCGTGTCACATATAGAAATTTTTTGATATTTGCAACCATAGTAAAACAAAGACTTATATTTTTGATATTTATTTTATATATTTAAAGGCCATTTAACAAAGAAAAATCGACCAAAAAAATGAGTTTGCATATCACCTCTGACATGCGTGTCATAGGTTCGCCATCACTGCACTAGACCAATCTACATGGGTCCAGACACAGGACTCCTGGGATCTGCTAGGGACTAACTGGGGAGGCACAATTTCTCTAGCTCCTAGCCCCACCCCACCCTGCCAGGTGATGCTTAGCCAAGCCCCTGGCCGGGGGCCCAGGGGCCAGGGTGGGACCAGGGCTCACCTGGTAGCCCAGTGTCTTGTTGCGACACCACTCGAGCAGGATCTGCTTGATGCTGCTGGCGCTGGCCACCCCGAAGCTCTGGGACCGCTTCAGCTTGGCCCGGGCCTCGCCTTTGCCCCTGTGGAGGGAGTGCAGGCCTGCCGTGGGGGCCGTCATTTCCACTGAGAAGCAGGGGAGTCCCCAGCCACCCCACTTCGCCAGGTAGGTGGCCCCACCGCTCTGCTCACCCAGGGAGACGCTCTGTCAGTACACAGCCTCCCTCACCCCCGTGTCCAGGCGTGAGCCCTGCGTACCAGCTACACAGCCGCCCTTGACGGTATCTGGAAGGACCATCGCCCCTTCCGGCCTCCAGGTGCCCCTGGGAACCCCTCCTTCTGAGCCTCCCTCTGAGGCCACCCATGCTGATGGCTCTTTCCTAACCTAGAAGGATGGTTTCCTCTTCTGGGCCCCAAGGACACCCCCTAACAGCCGAGATGGGGTTGTCTGGGCCCTGGGGACACTCCCTGGGTCTGTCTCCCTCACTAGAGTCGGAGCCTCGGGAGCCAGCACTGGGGTCCTGTGGTCATCACAGACCTGGGCTGCCCCCTGCAAGCAGCAGGTGTCACTATCCCGCACTGACAAGAGGGCCCGGTAAGTGCAAGGGTGGGTCCCGTCTCTAAAGGGAGGCATGACAGCAGACCGGTGGGCGCTTGGGTCCTGGGTGTCACCTCCCAGCTCCTGCTGGGAATCCCAAGGGACTGTCCTCCTGGCCTTCTGGTCTCTCCCAGAAACCACAGGGACTACAACTCACAAGGAACTTGGGCATGAGGGCAGCCCGGGAACCCCCCCTGGGGACTGGGCAGAGAGGAGGACTCTCATCAGGCCGTGCCCGGCTCCCAGCCCACCTGTGGCCAGGCACTGACCTTGTGTCTCACCCAAGAGGTCACACCTTAGGGAAGGACCCCAGGGAACAGCTCAGGGCCAGCAGTCCTGCCTGTGCCTTGTGGAGCCCAAGCGGGGTCTGGGCCTACTCTGGGGGCCCAGCCTGACCTGAGGACTAGTGTCCGTACTTGCCCACTGTGTCCTGCTCCCACTTCTCAAACAAAGCCTTCCGGGCCTGCGCACTGGAGGTCCGGGGCAGCGTCTGCGACCTCACCAGCTCCCGGCGATGGGCCTGAGTGGCGGCTGGCGGCTGCGGGGATGGGGGCGACTGGGGCGGCGTCACCAGAGGGGGGCTGAGGAGAGAACCACGAGTCATCACCCCCTCCCACAATCACTAGCTCCCATCACCAGCCATCACCCCCTCACCCAGGCCCGGGCCCCTCCTCCCACTGAGTGTGAGATGAGGCAGACATGGGGGCTTGGTGGCAGGCGGAGGAAGAAAGCGCCACCTGCTCCAGGCCCTGACCGGTTAGGCAGGTTTTCCGAACTGAGTTGCTGTCTGAAGCAGGAGGGAGAAGGGCCCCTCACTGGGTGAGGGTGTCAATGCCCACGGCAGGCAGGGGACACCCTTTGGGGTAGGAGGTGCGCCCAGAACCGGTCCCACCAGAACCAGACTTCCCTCCTCCACCGCCGCTAGATAAGCCCCCCTTTTGTCCTCCTCCTGGAACAGCTTGCCAGAAAGTCACAATTCTTGTATTATTAAAAGAAAAAGGAAAGCCAAGCCAGTCCCCCATCCCCATCTCCAATCACAGTCCAGCCGGCCTGGGGGAACACGGGGACTCCCGCAGGGCAGGAAGGAGGAGGCCTGAACCGCAGCCTACGGCCTCTCCAGGTGCCTTCCCAGGCCAGGGGCAGGCAGCAGCCGGCTCTGAGGGACCCTGGCCAGGCTGGGTGGATAAAGAGGAGAGTGGAGATCCTTCCTCCAGGGGAATGGAGACACCCCTCCCGTCTTTCAACAGACTTGTCTTGAAGGGTCCACAGGAAAACCAGCCTGCAGCCATATTTCTCTAAGCAAAACTCTCCACCGAACACCACTGCCTCACTTTCCCTGCTCTGATCCTACCCAGCATCCTGCTGCCTCAGTTCTCTGGAGGCCACAAGCCCAGGAGGGTGCCTTCCCCTGGAGTCTGCATGGGGAGCTCCCTGCAGGTGGCCTGGGCACCCTGGGTCCAAGCCCAGATGACACCAAGGGAGCAATGACCCCCATCCCCCCACCACCACCACCAGGAACACCCCCACTCACCTGTCATTGCTCCTGCCTGCTGTCACTGCGCCATAGCCAGAGCCCAAGGACCGTGGGAGAGAAGAAATCTTCTCTGCAGGACAAAGGGAGGGAGAGAAACAACAAACCCTGGTCTCAGGGAGGGCCAGCCCCCGCCTGCCTCCCTCATCTGACCCGGCTCTGCACTGTTTACCCAGCATCACTCCGTGGACACGGAAGACCCCTGAGCTAAGCTGGCCCCACCTCAGCCCACAGTTGTGAAGAAAGGAGGTTGGGAACATTGAGCGATGACATGAAAGGTCTTGTAAAGTGCTCCCACCTGCTTTTGGGAGCACAGGGCCCAGGGCCTCCCGTGCTGTGCATCCAGCAAACCCTCACTGTGGAGGCCCATGTGGTCCCCCCCCCGGGTCTACCACCGAGGCCTGACCACAGGCCCAAGTCGGGCCTGGAGGGGACTACGCCCAAGTGTGCAGGGTAAAGACCGCCTTCTAACCACAGCCTCGACCTGCAATGAAAGCCACGGCTATCACCTGCCAAGGACGCTGCTGCTTTATGTCCTCTCTGGGAGAGGATTCTGGGAAGGATGGAGGGTGAGGACGGGCTAAAGAAGGGCGTGTCAGGCGGGGGAGCTGGGGCTTGACCCCAGATTTTCTGAGTCTGTGACTAAACAACCCCCAGCCCCTGCCCACCCTCCCAGACCAGAGTTGGGGTCTCCCCTGCTCCTACCACTGGGACTTAGAGTCCAGGGTGTGGTGGCCTCACTAGGGCTCGAGCTGAGGCCCCCCAGGACGGCAGCAGACGTGGGCGAGAGAGCTGTGGCTGAAGTCTCTCCAGAGAACCTCTCGGAGACCCGCATGACGGCCGTGACTGGCTGGTGTGGCAGCCCCAAGGAGAGGCTCATGGGGCGAGGCTTGGGGGGCTCTGGTGCCCGGAAAGTCTGGGTGGCCTCAGGGGGTCCATCACCTGGACCTGCAACATGTGACAAGAGAGAGGTGGTAGTGTCAGCCAGGCATCCACTGGGGCTGGAGACTCCCTGAACCCCCTCCCCACCTCCTCCAAGAAGGCCTCCCTGACCACCTCTAATGGGATTTTTCACTGCTCCAACCAGAGCTGACATCGGGTCCAACTTCCCCTCACAGCCAGGTCAATGAACACTAGATGGCCTGTCCGTCCACTCTCTACCCTGCTCAGGCCTGGACAATCCCTCAGCCCCTGCTTGCATCCCTCCAGAAACAGGAGAGCTCACCCCTCCCAGGATCTCCCAGCTCCCTCTGTGTTGACATCTCCTTCTCTCTGAATGAGGCTGCTCTCCTGGCAGCCTCTCCATGTGTCAGGGTTTATGCTCAAGTCCCCCCACCCAGCCAAGGGGGGGCCTGGCACAGATGCATGGCTGCCAAGGCCCTGACCCCAGAGCTACCCATCCTCTGCAGCCGGCCCCTACCTGCTCCTGGCTGGTGCCCGTTCTCGATGACGCACAGGTTGGAGGACCTTCTCATCTCCGACTCGCTGGCTTCATCATGATGATCCACACTCTAGAGAGACAAAGAAACAGCAAAGGCCCAGTCAGCCAGGGCCCGCCGCCCCCCCAAAATCGCTCCCCAAAGCCCTCCTGATTTGGGCAGAGCAAACAACATTCATAGGTGAGGGAGGGAGCCCGCAGGACATACCATGAGAGGCCAACAATACACAGCAAACTGGGGCAAACCCAGCCCCAGCTGTTGAGCCCCTGGGATCCTGTGAGGCAAGCACCGCCTCCATTGGCCTCATCTCAGAACCCCAAAATGCTAGGGACAAAGGTCAAGACAGAGAGGGTTCCAAAGGAGTGCGCAAGATGGCCCCGCCCCCATCCCAGGCTGGACCAGATGACTGGGGTCAGGAGAGTGTGGCTCCAGCTCATCCCAGAGGGGCAGGCTGGCCGGGCTGTCTGTGTGGCAGCAGCTGAAATGCAGAGACATATGCAAGCTTCTTCTGGGCCCACCACGGGCACTGGAGCCCTGCTGCGGCCTTTGCATTGACACAGGGGCACAAATTCACCCAGAGGTCCAGGGCACAGGGCCTGACTGGCTTCACACTGCAGAAGTGGGGGAGGGGTGCAGAGAGCGTGCCAAGACCAAGAGCCAGCGGGAGTGCCTGGCATCCCGGCTGGGCTGCCAACCACCAGGTGACCTGGGTGAGGTCATGCCCCCCTTGAGTCTGTTTATTTGTTTGAAATATGGAAGTAGGCTATGCAAGTGCCACTTGAGATCTACCAAGTGTCAGGCCCTCTTCCCGGGCATGCAGCTTACACCAGCTTGCCCTGCCCTCCCAGATGGGTGCTACCAGCCCCATTGTACAGATGGGAGATGAGGGCAAGGAGGGGGATGTACACACGAGAAAGAGCTGAAGGTTATCAGCTCCGTGTTTCAGGGACATCCTTCAGAAGCCGGAAGGGAGTGGCATGGGAGGGGAAACCAGATGGCCAGCCACCTCACTAGTCCCAGGTGGGGTGATGGGACAGCGGGAGAGCGAAGGGCAAGAAGGACTCAGAGCTTTGCGGAGAGTGCGTGGACGTGGAGAGAAGAGAGGGCGCCACTCTCCTCCAAGCCCCGGCTTCCGGTGTGAGTGATGTGGCTAGGAAGGGAAGGGACGCTGGTGGGGACATAATGACTTCAGTTTGGGACATGAGAGGGTACGGTGCCCTGGGGCATCAGGGAGTTGAGGTCAGGAAGTAGCTGGATATTTGAGCGTGAAGTTTAGGAGGAAGGACGGACAAACAATGAGGAAGCAGGGGTCTCAAATCCAGGGCACAGCAGAGGGAGAGCTGGCCTGGGGCTGATGGGGCCAGGGCTGCGGCACCACATTTGGGGGGCAGAGAGACATCTGAGAGGGAGAAGGCACAGGCAGGCAGGCAGGGAGAAAACCAGAAGAATGTTGAGAAAGGCAGGTGGAAGTGTATCAAGAGGTCAGGCATGTCTGCAGCATCCAAAGGTGACCTGAGGTCAAGGAAAAGAAGGTCAAGATGAGATCTAAAAAGCAGCCGTTGGGTTTAGCAAAAAGGAGGTCACTGGGGCGGTTAGGGACTGAATCAGAGGTGAGGGCAGGGCACAGGAGATGGCCTGGGGGAGACGCTGGGGAGAAACAGAGACCACACCGTCAGTTTAGCCCTGAGGGGAGAGGAGCAAAGGGGTCTGAGGGGTTCCTTCAGATGGAAGGGGTAGGGTGCCATTTATAGACTGAGAGGGGCTCCAGAAGGTGAGGGGATCCTCTGCAGGGTGGGGTCTCTGGGGAAGTGAGAGAGGACAGGCCTCAAGAGACTGGCCTTGGAGAGAAGATGACTCCTCAACTTCTGATTCAGGGGGACAGAAGGGGAGGAGCCACACCTACGCCAAGGAACAATAGAGAAGGAGGGGGTGCATCTCCTGGCATTCCAGCATGGGGAGGGCACCCCTAGGGCCACACCATTGCTAACTGGAAGCCAGAGCAGCAGGAGGTGGAGAAACAGCCAGTCCCTCCTGAACCCCAGCCCCCACCTATCTCCGTGTCCCTCCATCCATCTTGCTCTGGTCCAGCAGGTTCTACAGGTCCAGGCAGGGGCTTGAAGGGACAGGCTGATGATGAAACCATTTTCCCAAGAAGGTGGGTCTCTACTGGGGGGGACCCCCATAGCCACCTGCCCCTGCATGTTGCAGGCCCACACCCCATGATGCCCCCGGGGACCAGATGTCACAACCAGACAGGAAGGTGGCCCCGAACCAGCCAGATTCCTGCCAAGGGTCTCAGCAAAGCGGAGGGAAAGGGGTCGGGCGAATGCATGCTGGGAGGGCCCACGGCAGCTGCCCCGAACTCCCCATCCCTGTGCCTGGAGCCACTCCTCACCCAGGGAAAGGGCTCGCCCACAGCTCAAGCCGAGGGTGGAGAAGGTCACCCCTAACTTCAAGCCTGGACTAAAGGTCCAGCAGAATTAAGGGTTGGGACTCGTGTCTCCTGCCCCAACACAGAGCTCTGGCCTTTGGAGGGCAGAGGGGACACTTAAGACAAACTGTCTCCCAGGACCTCGGGCAGGGAGAGGCATCTGCATCAGACGAGGGGGAGGAAAAGTGTGAGTGTAAGCACCCTAGCGGGACCTGAGCCCTTACGCCAGCGGTTCTCAGCCTGTGGGTCGCGACCCCCTTTGGCCATTGAATGACGCCTAAGACCATCCTGCATATCAGATATTTACATGACGATTCATAACAGTAGCAACATGACAGTTAAGAAGTAGCAATGAAAATAATTTTTTGGTTGGGTCACAACATGAGGAACTGTATTTAAAGGGCCAGAAGGTTGAGAACCACTGCCTTAAGCCAAGGAGCCGAGAGGGGCCGGAGCAGAGGCAACCAATCGTGTCTCTCTCACACTGATGTTTCTCTCTCTCTCCCTCCCTCCGACCTCCAACCCACTCTCTCTAAAAAAAAAAAAAAAAATCAATGGGAAAAAAAAATATCCTTGGGTGAGGATTATTTTTAAAAGGGGAGGCTCCCTGTGCGGGAGCCCGGGCCTGGGAATGTTAGAGGCATAGGCAGGGATGCGATAAGTCTGATTTCAGAGACTCTCACTGAGGACGTTTTAAACACTTTTGTGAGAGCAGGAGCAGTATCTCAGGCACCCTCGGTGCCGCGTGATCCCACACAGGCCCATGTGTGGACACGGGAGCCCAAGCATGAGCCCATGCGTATGTCCAGCCCAGCCCAGACGGCCAGAACCGCCATTCTAAGCCAGTTAGCACGGCTGCCCGCTCTCCCCCTCCTTCACACCATGGTTTTAAAGACTCAACTCAAACTTCTCCCCAAAGCATTTAACTCCCTTATCACACAGTGTGTCTGGGAAAGGAAGGCAGATAAGGCGAGTCTGGTTTCTTTCATGATCAGCCTGACACCTCGCTCCTGGCAGTGGTTCCTAAGGGACTCCACCACCTCGGCCATGAGGACCCAGCGGCTCCAGCTCAGCCGAGAGGGCATTTCCAGGGAACAGCTGTGGCCTGGCCTCCAGCCTGGCCTCGGCCGCGGCCATCCACCGAGGCCCCCAGCCGGCTTCCTTCACCCACTAGATCACAGCTGTGGCTCCACAGACACTCTGGTGAGCAGTCTGGGCTGATGCCCCTGTTATAATCACCCACCCTGCTCCGTGCGAGGCCCAGCTGGGCTGGGACAGTGCCCCCTGGTTTAGATACAAGGCAACTGAGGTCTAATTGGGAGGAGATGTCCTCAAGGCCTCAGCAAATGCCCCCAAACCAGCTCCACCTGCTCCAGGGACGCAGGCCTCCTGCATGGAGTGTTCCCTGGTGACTCCGACCCCACTGACCTGCCCTCTCCCTGTCCTGGAGCCTCCCTGGCTGCTCTTCTGTCTCCTCACTCCCTGGCTCCCATCGGACCTCTGTAAGCCTGGCGAGCAAGGTCCTTAGCAAGGTCAGGGTTTTCGTACTCAGGGTTCAGGGCACACTGACATGCTGAATATGACCCACTTCCCACCCCGACGGTCCCCACTTTAAAACAGCGGGATGCCAACTGGTCTCCCAATCTCAGTGCTGTACAGATGGGCAGCACAGCACAGCCTCCACACGCCTGCCCACAGCCACCACTGGCCAGAGTGTGCGAACGCGACCCTCACACCCAGACTCCCCTGGGACAGAGACACAGTGACGGTGTGTGTGTGTGTGTGTGTGTGT
>NW_006289391.1:82893-85533 GCF_000327345.1 Myotis davidii
AGCAGCAGCCCCTGCACCCAGCCATGACCCTGCTCAGTCTTGCCCTGGAACCCTGATTCCCTATTCATGACCCAGTGCCCAGGAACACACCATCGGTCACAGCACAGGAGTGGGAGCCTGTGGGTGGCTCCACACAGCCCTCCTCACTGCCAGAAACTGGGTGGGAGCCTGTGTCGGGGCTTCTGAGAGGGGGGCTGCAAGAGAAGGGGGCACCAGTGCTCCTAGTCAGGTGGGGGGACGCTGCCTCAGGCCAGGAAGCCAGGCTCAGGGGGCTGCAGAGCCCCTGACCCCACTGCAGACTCTGGCTACCTTCCACCCCATACTCAGCTATGCCTGCCGTGCCACCTCATCCCAGGCCTCTCTGGCGTCCACAACCTACTCCCAAACCGAGTCTCCATCCTCTTCCCCCAGCTGCAGCAGCTTCCCTGCTGACCCCAACAATGGAGAAGGCTCCCCTCTCTCCATGTCTAAGGGTGGGTTCTCCAGCGCCTCCTGACCCCCTGGCAGCTCCATGCACAAGGACATGCAAGGGCTGCAGCGCGCTGTGTGGCCCCGAGGCCCTGTGCCTCCCCCCTTCTCCCCCGGGGTTCACTGTGGCCAAGCTACAGCGTGACAAACAGTGGGTACAGGCACAGCGCTGGAGGTGGAGCCTCTGCCCAGGGCTCCTGCCCACCTTCTCCTTCTGCACAACTGAAGACTTCCCCACCCCCCACCCGCAGGGCTTCAACTACCAGCTCTGCCCTGATATCTCCCTAACTGGCGGCCTTGACCACTCTCAGTGCAACAGATCCGTGCCTCTACCTGCTCTGGGGCAGCTTCACCCTGGGTGTCCCACAGCCCCTCACACTCAGCACGACCCAAACGGAACCTGTGACCCAGCCGTCCCCCAGGCAGAGCGCCTCCCTCTGCTTCTCTACTAACGTCCAAAGACTCTCTACCTTACTGATTCTCCCTCTTCGATCCCTCTCCAAGGCAACCCCAGCTCTCTATCCACCCACCACTGCCCCAGCCATGACTGTCCTCTCTCCCTGGACCATCGTAATTAAGTTAGCCTGTCTCCAGCCACCCGCCAGCCCGCCACCCATCCTTAGGAAGCTGCCAGATACAAGGAGGACCTGTCCCTCCCCTGCCCAGTGCCCCTCACCGACCATCCCCACAACCGAGAGGACTCGTTCACCCCAGGTGATCGTGGCCAACTCCCGCTGAAAGACTTGGATGACTGGAGAGAATGCTCTCACATATGTACGTGTACGCATGTACACATACATATTCATACATATACGGCTCTGGGAGTAATTTTGTTAAAACTTGGGCAGCTGCTTCCACAAGCAGACAAGTAGCACATGCATGTTAAAATGAACCCTCAGAAACAGCGGATGGCACAGCTCACTAGGCACACGTGAGCTCACTATGGTGACTTTACACCATGGACATGTAGCATATCGTGCTCATAGGACAGAACTAAACGTGTCCATATTTCCAGACACTTCATATGGATCACTGGGACACCCAGGGACTCTCACCAGCACGTGTGTAAGGACCTCTCATGGCCCAGAAACAAAGCCCCGGTCCCGTGCCCAGCATCCAGGGGGCCTTCACAACGTGCCCCTCCGCTCTCATAGCCACCAGGCACCCCTCTGGCCAGAGAGTCCTTTCAGCCTTCTGGAGGATGCTGCACAGCCCCCCCACCGCACCCCCATCCACACCAGCAGCAGCAAGCCCTGAGCCCGCAGCTCAAAGCCTTCCTGGGACACGCATGGGAAGGGATGATCGCTTGGAGCACATCTGTTCTGGCTGCCTGTACTGTTGAAGGGGCAAAGGCTAATCTGATCCCCCACCCCTGCCCCACTGCGGTGCAGCCCCGCCCCCAGGAGACCTGAGTGCCTGATGGACTGACCGAGGGGCAGCAGGTGCAGACTACTCACACCCAGACCCTGGAAACCCAACCCAAGAGCACATGTCTATGCAGAGGGGGAAATCTCACCTGAGGGCCACTGCACACCCCACGGAGACATTCTCACCGGCCTCCCCAGGCCCCGTGCTCAGGGCAGTGATTGGTCCACACCGGCCTCTGCCCCACCCCCACTCGGTGTGGGCCTCCGGCCAGTCACGGAGCTCAGGAATCTAGACGCTGCTCCAGTCTGGTTTCTCCATCTATCCCTTCACGGTAAGGGATTTGCCCCCTGCAGTGCGAGTTCCAAAACACGCCTGCTTGGCTGCACCTGACCACAGTGCGCCCTCCCCTCCCCCACAACGGGGCTCAAGTCTCAATCTGGTTAATCAATAACCGGAACCGTCGGGCCTCAGTGAAGCGGCAATGCCGGGGGCGCGTGAATGGAGGTGGGGGAGTCGGGGATGCTGACCATTCCAACGTGAGGGCGGGGCCCTGGTCAGGGGCCGGACCTCGGCGTCCAAGCCCTTATTGTCATGGGGCAGTGGAGAGAGGGAGACAAAACTTAGGGCAGACGAGGCCCGGCTCTCCAGAAGGGAGGGGGCCCGAGACAAGTGTCGCAGGCCGGCCGAGAGAGTGCTTCTCGGCGTTCTCCAAATCCAAAGTGGGGCGGCCTCCCACCACCAAGTCCTCGCGGCCGGTGGAGGCACAGCCCCCAGCCCCCAGCCCCCAGCCCAGCAGACGTTCGC
>NW_006289391.1:86084-89678 GCF_000327345.1 Myotis davidii
CCCCAGAGGCACCAGGGAAGGGCTCGCCCCGCCTCGTCGCTCCTTCTGTGCGAGTCGCGGGGGCAGTGCCGAGTCCGAGCCCCCACACCGACCCCGAAGCAGCGGCGTGCGGCCTGGGAGAGGGGCTGCAGGCCCACCCAAGTGGGCTTTACTTTGGAGATCACGGACCTGGGTGAGGGGAGTATGCACTCTCACCCCAGGTCAGGGTCCTACTGGGGGCGGAAACTGCCCCCTGCCCTGGGAGACTTGAGAGGAGCAGCAGCAGTCCCCAGAGCTGCCCCCTGACCCTCACCCTGTGCCCGGCAATGCCCTCTCTGTTACCTGGGCACGGCTCTCACACAGCCTGTCTATTACACGGGCACGGTCCTCACCTGTGGGGTCTTGGCCTGGGTTGTGTTGCACCTGTTGTAAGACCTAAGGAAGAAAAAGACAAGTGGTGAGGTTTGCTCGCTGCCTCTCCCCTCCCGGCCACACTCTCTGCAGCACGATCTTAGGGCCGTTCTGCCAGTGGTCAGTAGGGGCTCCAGGCTCACCGAGGGGCTCCAGTGAGAGGTCAGAACTGGCTAAAGTCAGGCAGAAAGGAAAGGGTGTGCCGAGGGCCTGCTCTCCAAATCCTGGGATGGGCAGCTGTGGGGATGCCTCGGGAAAGCATCATCACCCCCTCCCTCCATCCAAGTCTCCGTCACTGACCTCTGTCCACAGGCCAGGCTCCTACTTCTATTCCCTCTCATGCCCCTTTTATACCTGAACCCAGACACTCCTCACTTTAGGATGATGAGATATGTAAATTTCCATGTATACTGAAACTCATTTCAAATACAGGTGGGCACATAACATCTTGGTCCGTGCAAAACACCTTTGCTGGTTAGCCTTCTCCTTCCGGGCCTTGGCCACCTGAAGGAGCCCGGTGACTGGGCAGGCACCACCAGACGACCGCAGGGACAAGAGAGCTGAAAGGCTTGTTCCTGTTGCATTTGGCTTCCAAAGGTGTTTGGAGCCACAGGCCTCCTGGACGGGCCTGCATTGCCCCTGAGGAGCTGGGTCAGCCTAGCAGATGCTGAGTGTGATCCCCTTCCCCCTCCACCATGGGGACAGGAAGGAACGCTGGGTTACCTAATCCAAGCAGCCTTCCAGCAATTATTTCATGAGAAAGTCAAGTGCCAAAAGGCGTGCATGTTGCATGTGTGTGTGCGTGTGTGTTCCAAATAGCTGTCTGGACAGGGTAAGCCAAACCGCTCCCTGCATTCTTTCCCGGGGTAGAATCTTTGATAGAGACCGTGGGAGACTACTGCGGCAGCTTCCACCCCAGATTGCCCTTGTAGCTCCTTCAGAGACCCTGGTCTCGGCCAGAAAAGCCCATTCCCTTTGCAGGACCCAAGGAAGGACTATGTGGGGAAGTCTCAGGAGGCACCATCCGGCTTGACCCCTGGCCCACAGCCCATGTGCACCTGGGCCTGGGCCTGGGCCAGCAGCAGAGGTGTGTGTGTGGGGAGGGGGGCGGGGGGGAGAAGGGCAGGGGTCCAGCCTTCTCTCCTGTTCTCCAGGGGAAGGAAGGCTGGCCGGGTCTCTAGGGTGGAAACCCTAATAGTACGGGAGAGGTGTGAGGCTGTAGAGACTGGCTGCCCAGGATCCATCCACCCTCTCCCACCTCACAGAGGTTATCTGGTCTCCCTTGATCCACCGTGAGACTATCTACTAGCAAGAGGGGCTGCTTAGGGGCAGGATTTTGTCAAGGGCAGAGACAGGGCTCCCTGTGGGTTCCAGGAAGACAGACAGTACAAGAATCAAACCATCCCCCTTGGCTCCTCTCCCTCAGCAGTCAGACCATTGAGTCAGCTGGAGATTAGCCTAGAGATAGAAGATGAACCAGGAACGTGAAGAAGAGGGGCAGAGGGCCAAGGGGTGCAGAAGGGGACAATTCTGGGTGGAGGTGGGGTATGAAGACCAGTGCCACCCAAGAGCTGGCTCCATACCAGGTGGAGAGAGGCGGTGAGGCCTCCAGCCCCCCTCTTCTCCCCGCCTCCTCCAGCTCGGCTCCTGCCTGGTACCAGGCTGTGAGGGAGGTGAGGGCTGATGAACCTGATGAACTCCCTCCACATTCACCAGCCCTGATGTCAGCAAGCCTGCAAGGCTGGCCTCCCACTGAGTCCTGGGGGCTCTGGCGCCTGCCCTCCCAGCTCCCCCTCACCGGGCTCTGACCCCTCAGCCGCCTGCTGGTCCCTGATTTGCTCTGGCTCTAGGCCTTCCTGCATTGCCCTGCCAGTCCCCTCATGAGAGCAAATCCTTGCCAGGCCAGAACCATGAAGTCCAGGGAGCTAAAGTCATGGACCTGAGATGGGGAAACGCCCTGAGCGGGACAGGGACTGGCCCCAGGACACACAGCAAGGCATACAAAGAACTGGACCAGGGCCTTGCCACAGATTTGAAACACTCCTTCCTGTGAGCAGTCCAAGCGCCCCTCCCAGGGCAATAGTCAAATTCAGCCACATCTGGGCAGCTCCTGCCTGCTCTCAGGTTGGTTAGAGACTCCGCTCCCCTGGAATTGCTCCTCAGAGGTCTCCAGTACCCCCACCCCATGTCCTGCGGAAGTGGCCCCCAGGACCACTCCTTCCTCCTCTCCCTCCAGACTCTCCTCACCTCCTTGCCCTCTCCTCCCTATGGACCTTCCTGAGTGGCTGTTCTTTCACTCATCCCTTAACATGGTGGTCCCCCGGGCTCTGACCTGGGCCTGTACCCCTTTCACCTGCAGACCTTTCCCACGGGGTGTCACCATGGTGATGACTCCCACTTCACCTCTCACCCAGCCCCTCTCCCTGTTCTACCCACCTCTGGCCTGCTACCCTGAAGGTCCCACCCAATCAATCCCCAGACTCCTCAGGTCCTGAGAAAGCACACAGGGAGAAGGAAAGGACGTAAGAAGTGGGACGGTTCAGTCGTCTGCCATCTGCCCACCTACCTGGTACCCCCTCCGCCTCTGCACGGGGTCCATGTGCATGGGCGCAGTGCATACACACAGGTGCACGCTCATGTCAGACCCCATCCTTGGAGAGCAGGGACCGTCTGCCTCAGCTGTTCCTCTGTCCCCACACCTGGAGCAGCAATGGCTTTAGAAAGTGCCCAATAAGCATTGGGTGACAGAAACCCGGGAAGGGGAGGCCATTAAAGAGCCAGTGGAACCAACAGGACTGCTGCATGGATGGACAATGGGGAAAGGCAAAGATGGCTCCAAAATGCTGGTTATCTGGAGGTACCGTACGGAGGTAGCACTCACTAAGACAAGTCACAGAGTGGGTGCCTTACAGGGCATGGGGAGCCATAGGGGCATCCATAGATGCTACACAGAATCTGTCTCCAAGGTCACATCAGCCTTTGCACTGCGTCAAAGACAGCTGCCGGCCTCACTGGTCACCTCACTCCTCCTCTGCCAGGAAGGGCTCAGGTTGGAGCGTCATAGGCCAGGTCAGACCCATTATCTGTCCGGCCCTGATTGGCCCTATCGCACCCTCCACGCAGCCGTCTGCTTGCAGGGGCAGCTGAGGGGCCTAGCATCCAGGCTTCAAAACTGGCTTGACCCCTGGCCCCACAGCCAATGTG
>NW_006289391.1:89736-90814 GCF_000327345.1 Myotis davidii
CTCATCACTAGGCCTCATGGGGCTCTGCCCTCTGCCCCACAGCTCTGGGAGCAGCTCCCCTGGGGCCCATCCTGGAACCCTGAGACCCCTGGGCAGTGAGAAAGAGACTTCAACCCCTGGGTCACGCCAACCCCTCTCTACTAACCCCTTCTTTAAATTTCATCCCTCCATCCCAGGGACACTGCCAGACACACATGTAAACTTGTGATGTTCTTCTTTTTCCCCTTACCTGAGGTTTTTTATGCATGAATCATAATGACACATACATGGGGCGGGGGTATCTGTGTGGAAGAAAGATGTGGTGGGTTACAGAATTCTAAGACCAGCACATATGCCTGAACACATATGGGACATGTCGGGTGTGTGCACATTTACAAGGACCTATGTTTCAAGAAAGGATATTTATGCATTTGCTAGTAGGTGGTGAATGTGTTCATAGACACA
The DNA here is from genome assembly GCF_000327345.1 of Myotis davidii. Classification (NCBI taxonomy): domain Eukaryota; kingdom Metazoa; phylum Chordata; class Mammalia; order Chiroptera; family Vespertilionidae; genus Myotis; species Myotis davidii. The sequence continues at coordinate 90,181 of NW_006289391.1, forward strand.
CTGTGTATGTTTGCCTGCAGTACACATGTCAGCACGGACATCAAGGTGTGACCTATGCCACTGATACTACACATGTGCCTATACATGTATGTCATGTGTCTACATGTGCTTACGGGTGTCCAATGTCATTGTGGGTATCATTGTATGAGTGTGAGTGTACGTGTGAGTTTGACCATGTGTGTCACATTTATTACTAACTGACCAGACCGAGAAGTCTGTTTCTAGAAGGTACAGATTCTGGATGCTTTGCCAAGACTCTTGCATATAAAATTCTAAGGGCGACCCTGACCTGGGGAGGTGATATAGAGAGCAGAGCTTCCCACCTTCCTGGACCAACACTACGCCCTGTTGGTCCTGTTAGCAGCGGGAAAATGGCACCAGGTGTTAGACCTGGGTTTAGCACCCTTGGTACTTGAGTTCTGGATAAGAAAGAATTCAGAGGCAAGACTCGCACTATAAGAGAAGGTTTATGTAGAAAGTCGCAGGGGTAGAAGTGAGTCATAAAAGAAATGGACTTGCCCTGACTGGTTTGGCTCAGTGGATAGAGCCAATCCAGGTTCAATCGAACCTGCGGACTGAAGGGTCCCAGGTTCGATTCCAGTCAAGGGCATTTCCCTTGGTTGAGGTCACATCC
>NW_006289391.1:90898-92359 GCF_000327345.1 Myotis davidii
AAAGGCAGGGGGGAGAGGATGGGAGGGGAGGGGAAGAGAGAGAGAGAGAGAGAGAGAGAGAGAAGGGAGTGGGGGCTTGGGCATGCCACGCTGGGTCCTCTATCCTGAGGGCTTGTATCTGAGGTCTCAGGGGCGGCTCTCTATTCATCAACTTTCCAGGTGTGCCCCTTCATGGTCTCCACTGATTGGTCTGAGTTGGGGGTCACTAGTCAGGGCAGCTGGTCCTGATGTCAGTCACAGCTTCACTCCCTCTGATTTTGCTGCTTCTCGGGCCTGCAGCTGAAACCCAGCTGAAGCCTAGATGTCACCTCCAGGGGTTAATGCTTAAGGGAGTGGTCTTGCAGGGCTTGTAGTTTTGCCCGTTGCTAGGCACCCAGGGCTCTCCACCCTGGTGACCCTCTGCACCTGGCCCATCCTTCCTGCTCCGCACATGTCTATCTAACTGCCTACTACAGTCCCCGTAGAGGAAGAATTTCCCACAGGCCCTTGCTGAAGCCCAGGCTACCCAGAGAGTAAACAGCTTGCATCCCTACGGGAAAGGGCCTGCGGTCGGAGGCTGCCGAGGGTGTGGAGTGGAGACAGCTGCCTCCAGCCCCGATAAGGCTGTTTGGCTCACATTTTCCATTTCCAGTATCCTCTGCCTCGGGTCCCAGCCCCTAAGCCCTGGCCATGGCCCCGAGAGGCCTCCACTGACTCACGCAGCCCCCCCACTCCCGACCCCCCACCCTGGGAACTGAGGAGCCAAGCGGGGAGACTGAAGTCCGGGAAGAGCATGCACCCCACCAAACCCACTGGGGACTGGGGACATGGTCTCTAGGGTAGGACAGGCCCGCCCTGGGGCTTCCGGAAACCCACCCAGAGATAGGAGGAAGGATGGGCCCCTCCTCTTACAACAACAGTCCCTGCCCAGCGTGGCTGGCCCAGCACACGGACCCTGAGACCCAGAGGGGCAAACTGGGCTCCAACTCTGGGCTCCTTCTTCCTTCTCCCTACCCCCTCCGCGACTGCCCACCCAGAGACCTGGCCCCTCCAGCCCTGCCTGGCCTGCCTCCCTTCCCCCTCCGCGGGCTATTTATAGGGCCTGGCTCAGGGGCCTCCAGGACAAGAGGAGCCAGAGCTCAGGACTGCCGCTCACCGGGCCTTCCCCAGGGGCCCCACAGCCTGGGCAGTGTCCGCTTTCAGTCCAGCAAAGCAAAAGGCCTGTCACTCAGAGTGATCAGTGGGGGTGGGGAGGCCAGGCTGAGGTGGGGGCTGGGCTGGGACCTGATCCAGGGCCCGGGGAGCCTTTTGCGGTCCATAGAGAAGCTGGGCTTCCTCGGCATTTTGGAGACTCAGTGGGGCAGGGGGCTTGTACGGGAGGTTTGAGGGGGCACCAGCCCCTCCTTGGGAAGGCCCGGAGGGCAAAGACCAACATCAGGCCGCCACCTCCCCGCAAGCCCCCAGAGTATCTTCTCTAACAAA
>NW_006289391.1:92416-120860 GCF_000327345.1 Myotis davidii
GGTGCCATTCAAGGTCCTTCCAGCAAAATGCACAAAACTCGCACCTCTGCGATCAGGCCGGTGCTGGTCCCTCTGCCAGAAGCATCCCTGACACGCTCCTGCTCGTTCTTCAACTCTTCAGAGCCCATCGTTAAGGCCGCCTTCTCAGGGAAGCCATCCTTGATGGAGCCATCACCACTCCTCTCCTTCCCTGGTCTCCCTCCTCCAATGCGGGGCTTGTGCGCTCTTGAGTTCTGATCTCTGTGTGGGTGTGGTTGTGAGGCTCCCTGCGCCCCTCAGGGCAGGGACTCCAGAAAGAGCAGGCCCCGGCTCACTCCTCCCTCTGCCCATCGCCCAGTTCCCAGCTCCATCAGCCATTGCTGTTAAATGAGTGAATGAGAGGGAGGGGGCTGAATGAATGAGCACAGGGACTAGTGGCTGGGCAGGCAGTGAGTGGAGGTGGGGAGAACATGGCAGAGAGGGAAAGCAGAAAAGACCCCTCTGTATCTCCTGAGCCCAAAGTCACCGCCTGGTGTCCCAGTGGGCGGAAGGCAGCGGGGCAGCCCAGGCCAGGGCTCGGTGACATGGCTTGGCTCTGGGAGGCAGCCAGATCGGTCACTCTCATTCTTTCCAGATCAAAGTTCCCCCAGGGAACAGCCTGGAAAACCTGACACTGGGGAGTAGGGGGGAGGCTGGGCCCATTCAGGAGGAGGGCGCAGAGAGGCAAGGCACCTGTCCCAGCTCCGGGACACCAGGCCAGCAGCCCAGGGCGGAGGCTGAACACACATTACTCCAGCCCAGCCTCAGCCCAGGCCCCGGATAAAAGGCTCCATCGGCAGGTAGGGAACCCCTGGCTCCAGGCCCTTCTGTTCCGGACTCCCCCAAGGACTCCAGGCTCCTCAGGACCCCAGGGGCTCAGCTCCTTGAATTTCACCCTCCATGTCAGTTTGTTTTTTTTAATATATTTTTATTAAGTTGAGAGAGGAAGGGAGAGGGAGAGAGAGATAGAAACATCAATGATGAGAGAGAATCATTGATCGACTGCCTCCTGCACGCCCCACACTGGGGATCGAGCCCGCAATCCGGGCATGTGCCCTGACCAGGAATCAAACCATGACCTCCTGGTTCATAGGTCAATGCTCAACCACGGAGCCAGGCAGCTCAGACCCATGTCAGTTCTGACTCACCCCTGCCCCGTCTCTCGCTTCCATCTCAGTCACCCTCCCGCCCCATCTTTCTCTGCCTCCCAGTCGCTGTGTCTGTTTCTGTCTTTGCCCCTTTCTGTCTCCCTCTCCACCTTTCTCTGCAGGTTTTTATGCCCTTGGTCCTTGTATCGCCGTCTCTTTCCATTTCTCTGTGTCTCCCCAGATGTGAAGAGTCACGATGGAGTGGCACATTCGCCTTTCTTCTAAGGAGGAGCTTGCACATTCCTCCCTCTCCAGCCTGGTCCCCACAGTCTGCAGGGAAAAGCTGGTTCCTGATGGTGGTACAGGGGTGGGAGAGGATGGGGGAGGACAGACCCATTGCCCCTGCTGCAGCCGGGCTCCCTGGTGCCCTCCAGCTGTGTCTGAGCCAGACCAAGGCCAGCCCACAGCCACAGGGCAGGCAGGAAGGAAGTGGCCAGGGCTGGGCAGCAGGCCGTGTCAGTGGGCCAGTCCTGGAGCCGGCCATTCCTCTGTCCTTCCTCATTCCACAGCGAGCTGTGGAAAGTCACACCACAGCCAGAGTTTGACCTCATGCCCCCCACCCCCATGTGCAAGCTAGCGTACAAACACGGACACATACACATACATAGCACGGGGCAGTGGCTCAGAGCACAGGGCTCCAAATGTCAGTCATGGCTCACTACTCTGTGTACCTCTGTTGTCTTATCTACTAGTATCTGCATCCTAGGATTGCTGTATTAAATTAATTCATGTTCGTAAAGCCCTTAGCAGATAGTGAGATATATATAGAGACTAAATATGCATACCTGCTTTGCATACATGCTTTAACCTTGACTCTCAAAAGCTACAGGTTGTTCCACCTTAATCCTGTTGCCTGAGGCTGAGCCAGCCCCTGGTCACCAACAGGTCCAGACAGGCCTGATGCGAGCGGCTGTAATTCTAGTCCAGGAGCAGCACGCGGCTCTGGGTGTGTGCGTTTCTGCAGGTCTGCTCGTGAAACAGCGTGTGGCTAACAGGCCAGACCACCCCTGGGGAAGTCACATCGCTTCTGATGGAAGACGGCTGAAAACATCTCCTTTGGATCCAAACACATAGACATGAGATTTTAAAGATTAATCATCACACAAATGCAGCCAGCAACACTCGAGGGACATGGTTGTAGACAAAAAAATGGAGACTTCTCCGTAAAAGAAAGGCGGTCCCTGGGGCCTGGGAAGTAACAGCCGGCTGTGCAAGGTGTGGCCATGATGTCAATGCTAAGCCCGGCTGGGGCCTGAGCCCGGTTGGTGTCGGGACCTGTGCTGCTAGTTGATGAACACAAACCCAAGTAGCCACAGGCACTCTTCAAGGTCACGGCAAAACCCAAAGCCACGGCCTGTGGTTGGTCCTCAGCAGAGCCACCAAGTTCAAAGCCACTGTCCCAGAAATACATCACTAACATGGAGTGTAGGCCACAGTGGACACTTCTGGGAAAATCCTGGCCTGGAGCCCAGCCACATGCAGACCAAGCTGAGGCCACTCGCAGAACCTCCAGATTCCTCACCACCAGGAATCACAGAGCACTGAGGAGGCAAAAAATAAAATAAAATAAATCGGCAAATGAGAGAACTAAGAGCTGAAAAAATGAAGTTTTAAGCAATTTGGAAAGCACTTTAACGTGAATATCTTTAAAGTCTTCAAAGAAATCAAAGGGATAGCAACCACAAAACCACAAAGGAGTCATGAAATAAGAATATTGCAGCCCTGGCCAGTGGCTCAGTCAGTTGGAACATTGTCCTGTACACTAAAAGATTTCGGGTTCAATTCCCAATCAGGGCACATACCTAGGTTGCAGGTTTGATCCCCGATGGGGGTGCATACTCGAGGCAACTGATCAATGTTTCTCTCATATCTCTCTCTCTCTCTCTTCCTCGCTCTCTCTTTCTCTCTTCCTCTCACTCTAAAACAATAAAAACACATCCCTGGATAGGGATTTAAAAAAAAATCTGGAAAGAATAGAACAAATGACAAAGATTCCATTAGAAACATGGGAAATTAAAATCAGAGAAAAAATACTCAAAGGATGAGCTGAATCCCTGACTGAATACAGCAGGAGAGAGACATAATGAACTGGAAGACTGACCTGAAAAAATCCCCAGTAACATGTAACTAAGAGATCAGAAATGGAAAATATGAAAGGAAAAAAATAGACACGAGGAGAAGAGAAACTGAAGTATCCAGAACAGAGAGGTAGGAAAAGTGACAGAGATAAATGGCTAAAGAGGTGATGGCTGAGGATTTCCCAGAAATTAAAAAAACAAAACGAAACATAAATCCTTACATTGGGGAAAGTTTTCACCACACGCTAAGCACGATAAACAAAGAAAAAGTCCATACTAGTTTCACTTCAGTAAAACTTCAGAACATCAAGGATCAAGACGGGGTAGGGGAGGAAGAGGGGGAATCCTAGTACCAGAAAAAAAAAAAAGGCAGATTACCTGAAAACAAGGAACAAGAATCTGACATCAGGGTGCTCATCAGCAAGGCTAGAAGCCAGGAGACCATAGAATAACGTTTTCAAAGGGATACAGGGAAATAAGCTTGAATCTAGAGTTGTGGACACAGCAATGCTATCCTTTAAGAGTAATGACCAATTAAATCCACTTTCAGACATCATTTAAAAGAAAAGAGCCGAAACCGGTTTGGCTCAGTGGATAGAGCGTCGGCCTGCAGACTGAAAGGTCCCGGGTTCGATTCCGGTCAAGGGCATGTGCCTGGGTTGCGGGCACATCCCCAGTGGGAGATGTGCAGGAGGCAGCTGATCGATGTTTCTCTCTCATCGATGTTTCCAACTCTCTATCTCTCTCCCTTCCTCTCTGTAAAAAATCAATAAAATATATTAAAAAAAAAAAAAAGAAAAGAAAAGAATGAGCCTCAAGAGAAGCTGTGGTTTGCAATAAGCACTAATGAGCAAATAAATCAGCTAAACATATTGGCAAACCCAACGAACCATCTTAATTGTATTATGCTTAGTTGCTGGTACTAAAATTTTGGAGAATATAGGAATTGGGAGGACGGAGTATGGAGGCTGTGCAGAGCACCACATATCAGATGTGCCCATCACATCCTCTCGGCCTCACTGCCGACGCCAGCCAGAGCTGCGGCCAGCTGCTCCTGCGCTCGCTGGGGAAGACAGGCTCTCTCCTCGGGTGTGTTTCACTTCCTGCTGCAAGACTTCTGGAGTTCACACCTCCAGAGGTGGCCCGCACCCAGGGTCATGACAGCGGATGGATAGACGCTTCTCCCACTAACTCTTCTCATGGACCATTTTGAAAGGGCTTCTTAGGCTCCTCAGAAAGTCCCCACTGAAGCTGAGCCCAAACTGCCCACAGTGGAGACCTCAGTAGGTGGCTTTCTCTCCATCTCTCATTCTCCTGGTCCCTCCCTCCAGCTTCCTGCCGTTTCCTGCCAATCAACTTTCTAGCTCACAAGGCCTTCCCCTGGCTTTGCCTTCCAAAGAACTCTGAGCTCACACACCAAGGTTCTGGTCTTCTTCAGTGGATCATAGAGACACGGGTTCTTTGCTTGTTTGTCTTTATGGAGACATAGTTCATTAAAGGAATTTTATGGATGTAAAGCCAGTGATTTTTAGTATATCCACAAAGGTGTGCAACCATCACCACTATCTAATTCCAGAACATTTTCATTACTGCAAACAGAAGTTCTATATCCATTAGCAATCACACCCCAATCCCACCACTAATCTACTTTCGATCTTTATAGATTTGCCTATTCTGGGCATTTCATATAAATGGAATCTTACAACATGTGGTCTTAAGTGACTGGCTTCTTTCACCAGCACAATGTTCCCAAGGTTCCCTTTTGATGGCTGAACGGTATCCCATTGCATGGCAGAGCAAAACATGGAAGGGTGGGTTTCAGCTGCAAGATTATAGTTTAATAATCAGGAAACAGTACACAAACAGGTTATTTAGAAACACGGCAATATTTTTAAAATCCAGTAAAAAATAAATTTAAAAAGTGATTCCTGTGGGGAAGAAGAAATGGAAAGGAACAGCATACAGATATTTTTCTAAACAAACCTTGAAAGAAACTAATTCTTTAAACTATGTGCATATAGAACTGAAGGGAATGAAAAATAAGGGAAAAATAAGAAAGAAAACACGGTAAATAGAAAAGAAAATAAGCCCAATGTTTCAATCCCAATACATTCACATGGCTTACACTCACTTATTAAGAAAAGCCTTTCAAAATGGATGAAATCCAACTATATCCTATTAACAAGAGACATGCCTGAAAAGCTACTGCAATACAGGAGGATTAAAATGTAAAGGATGGATGAAAATATCTTTCTCGGGCAACTACCAAAGAAAAAGGAAAGGTGATATGTCAACAGCGATGACAGGCAAAATTGAATTCAGTACCAAAGGCACTAAGATTAAGATGGTGATTTCATGCTAATAAAATGAGCAATCCACCAGTAGAATTCAGCTATCATGAGTGTAACAATGATATCCTTTTTTATTGTAGTAAAGAACACATAACATAAAATTTACCATCTTAATTATTGCTCAGGGTACAGTGCAGTAGCGTTCAGTACATTCATGTTGTGCAGGCATCATCCCCAGAATTTTTTCATCTTGCAAAACTGAAACTCTGTCCCTATTAACCAACAACTCCCCATTCCCCCTCCCTGCAGCCCCTGACAACCACCTTTCTATTTTCTGTCTCTGAATTTGACTACTCTGAGCACCTCATATAAATGGAATCATACAGTATTTGTCTTTCTGTGACAGGCTTATTTCATTTATTTCATAGATGTCCTCCAGGTTCACTTATATTATAGTACTAGAGACCCGGTGCATGAAATTTGTGCACTTGGCGGGGGGGGTCCCTCAGCCCAGCCTGTGCCCCCTTGAGTCCAGGAGCCCTCAGAGCCCCTCCAACTGATAGGCCCGCTCCATCAGTTGGACATCCTTAGCGCTGCCACAGAAGCGGGAGGGCTCCCACCACCACTGCTGTGCTTGCCAGCCGTGAACCTGGCTCAGGGCTTCTGGCTGAGTGGTGCTGTGGGAGCACACTGACCAACACGGGGCAGCTCCTGCATTGAGCGTCTGCCCCCTGGTGGTCAGTGCGCATCATAGCGACCGGTCGTTCGGCCATTTGGTCAATTTGCATATTAGCTTTTTATTATATAGGATGGATCAGGATTTCCTTCATGGTTTTGTTTGTTTGTTTGTCGGGACATGCCCTTGACCGGAATCGAACCTGGGACTCTTCAGTCTGCAGGCCGACGCTCTATCCACTGAGCCAAACCGGTTTCGGCTGTTTGTCGGTTTTAAATACGTTTTTATTTATTTTTAGACCGAGAGGAAGGGAGCAGGAGAGAGGGAAACATGGATCGGCTGCCTCCTGCATACCCTCTATTGGGGGTTGAGCCCAAAACCTAGGCAATTGCCCTGACTGGAAATCAAACCAGCAACCTTTGACTGCACAAACGACATTCAACCAACTGAGCCACACTGGCCAGGCTTCTTTATTTTTAAGGCTGAATAATATTCCTTTGTATGGATATACCACCTTTTGTTTATCCACTCAACTGTCTATGGACACTTGGGTTGTTTCCACCTTCTGCTGTGGTGAATAATGCTGCTATCTATGAACATGGGTGTGAATGAATGAGTCAGTCAATAGTCAACTAAAAGTCATTTATTGAACACTTACCACCTTCTAGGCACTACTCTGGGTGCAGGGAATACAGCAGAGAAGAAGACAGCATACAGCCCTCGGGAGCTCATATTCTAGTAGGGCAGTCAACACGCACACAAATGAAGCCATCATGTGACGGCAAGTGCTGGTCAGTGCCCGGAGAAACAGGGGTACAGACCTGTGGTCTCAGCGACTGGCGAGGTGGGAGCTGCTTTATCTAGGGTGGCCTGAGAAGACCTGTCCAAAGAAGGTAAAAGTTGAGTGAAAACCTGAAGAGTAGAACATTCCAGACAGAAGCAACAGCAGAAGCAAAAACCTCAGCCTGGATCCAGTTGGGTGTGTTTACGAGCAGAGACAGCAGTGAGGCTAGAGGGTTGCATGGAAGTAGAGAGACTTGAGGACCCAGAGGGAAGCAGGACCAGGTGAAGTGCGGGGCCACGTGAGGGGTGTCCTTAAGGGCAATGGCATGGGGTATGGGAGCTATGGAGGGTTTTAGGCAAGGGAAGGACATGATTCGCTTTAATGCCGTGGGAGAATGGATTTTAGTGGGGCCAGAGTGAATTGAAGGTAGGGATTCCAGTCAGGTGTGCACATAACTCATCCCTAAAGTAGGGAAACGCCAAAACTGGTAGAACTACAAGAAGCTGAGAAATCTATTAATCACAGTGTGGAGTTTTACCTCTAAAAAAAGGAGCAACTCTCTCAGCCCCTCCCATATTGTCCTATAGTTCCCACATTTTCCCAAGCCTTCTAGGCCATGCCCCCACTCCTCACCCCCACTTCTCATTACCTTCCCCCCAAGAACCTTCTAGCTCCTCCCAGTCCCTGCCTGTCACTGCCTTTCCTCAGGCCCCTTCCAGACCCTAATGTCCCTCCAATGACCTCCCCGCCTTCCCAGCCTCTTCTACTCTCCTCATTCACCCTTTCTCTTCTCCACCCCCCATTCCCCTCCCCTCAGCCTCTCTTACTCATCCCATTTTAAATTTCAGCCCTAACTGGTTTGGCTCAGTGGATAGAGCATCGGTCTGTGGACTGAAGGGTCCCGGGTTCGATTCCTGTCAGGGGCATGTACCTTGGTTGCAGGCATATCCCCAGTAGGGGGTGTGCAGGCGGCAGCTGATTGATGTTTCTCTCTCATTGATGTTTCTAACTCTCTATCCTTCTTCCCTCCTCTCTGTAAAAAATCAATAAAATATATATTTTTTAAAAATGTCAGCTCCTCCCAACTTCCTCAGCTCCTTCCATTCCCTGTCCCCTCTAGCAGCTCAAATCGCAAAATCATTGCCGATTATATGCATCCAGCCCCCCAGTCCCTTTCTAACCCTTCCAGATACTCAGTCTTTAAAAACCCAGGTCCCCAGGCCTGCCAACTTCCACCCATTTCCCATAATTCTTCCGCACCCCCTTTCTGGCTCAAAGCCCTGAGGATGTGACTTGCAGGTAAAACCTGTCCCCGCAATCCCCCCTCCCAACTTCCCAGGGGAAGAAATAGTTGAGCCCAGCCAACATGCTCAGTGGTTGAGCGTCGACCTATGAACCAGGAGGTCATGGTTTGATTCCCTGTCAGGACATATGTCCAGGTTGTGGGCTTAATCCCCAGGCGGGGGCGTGCAGGAGGCAGCAGATCAATAATTCTCTCATCATTGATGTTTATCTCTCTCTCTCCCTCTCCTTTCCTCTCTGAAATCAATAAAAATGTGTATTTTAAAAAAAGAAATAGTTGAGATGATAAAAACTGATCTCAGCCAGAGTTGGCATCCACGTTGACCTATGTTGCAGTTTTGAAGAGCTCTGCCCTCCAGATCACCATGACAGTCCCCAGGAAACCAAAGAAAGAGCTGCCATCCGGAGAGGAGGGACCAAGACAAGCTGCACCGTTGAGCACCCACTCAGCCTCAGAGACCACGAACCACACCCATCCCCACCCCTTGGCCATAGCTGATAAAAACCTCCACTCAACACCAGCCGGTGTGTCAGTGGTTAGAGCATCGGCCTGCACACTGAAGGGTCCTGGGTTCGATTCGGGGCACATGCAGGAGGCAACAACCAACGTATCTCTCTCTTATATTGATGTTTCTCTCTCACTCTCTCTCCCTCCTTCCCACTCTCCCTCTCTCCCTTTCACTCTCTCTAAAAATCAATGGATTAACAAAACAACAACAACAAAAACTCTCCACTCAGACCCCATTGGGGCGACACTTCTCTGAGTTCGCCCACACTCCCTTCCTTCTTGAGTGCGTACTACCGCTTCAGCAAATCTGCTGTACTTTGCTGAATCCATCTCCTTCCTGAATTCTTTCCTGTGTGGTGAGAAGAACCTGCACACAGCCACAGGGCTGAGGCCTCCCTTGGCCTCCCGTGAGCCCCGGCCGCCCCACACACACCTAACCCCCCGCCCCAATCACCTCCAGTCCCTTCCCAGGCCCCAGGCCCTCTTAGCCCTACCCACCCGCCCAGTGCCTTCAGCTCTGCACAGGGCTTCCTAGTCTCTCCTAAACCCCCTTTGCCCCAGCCCCTCTCTGCCCCCCAGTCCCCATACCTCTGTAAGGAAGAAGGCTAGGGACAAGGAAATTATGCTTTAAATTTTCTCTGCCTGAGACAAAAAGTAGAATAGATGCTACAAGGGGCTGGGGATAAGGGGGAGTGACTCTTGAATGGTTTCTGTTTGGAAAGATGGGGAAATTCTGGAGGTGGATTTGGGGGGGATGGTTGCACAACACTGTAAATGTACCTAATATCATCTAACTGCACAGTTAAAAATGCTTGAAATGGTAACTGTTATGTCTATTTTACCACAATAAAAAAAAGAAACAAATTATTTTCTCTATACAAGAAACAGCTGCTGGCCACTCCCAACTACTCCCCCCACACCCCACCCCCAGTCCTCTCCGGCTCCCCCTAGCTGCTATTTTACTTCATTTCTCTTCTCATGTGAAACCAATGTCCCCCCCGCCACTCTCCTGGTTTTTCCAGCCTCCCCAGCTCCATCCCTCCCGTTTCCCCAATCCTTCCATGACCTCCAGCCCCTCTGAGCCCTCCTCCCTGTCTTAACCACTCCCACTACCTCCAGGGTCCCTAGATCTGTGGGTCGCGATCCCTTTGGGGGTCGAACGACCCTTTCACAGGGGTGGCCTAAGACTATCGGAAAACACATATATAATTATATATTGTTTTTGTGATTAATCACTATGCTTTAATTATGTTCAATTCGTCACAATGAAATTGGGGGTCACCACAACATGAGGAACTGTATTAAAGGGTAGCGGCATCAGGAAGGTTGAGAACCACTGCCCTAGATCCTGTCGGTTTCTCTCAGCCCCTCAGTCCCTCCAAGTGCTCTACATCCCCATCCCCATCATATCCACCCCCCAGCCCAACAGAAGCTCGCTGTCACTCCCCTAACCCAGTCTCACTCAATTGCCCGAATTAGGTCAAAATTACCCATGTGTCCCAGGAGCTATTTTCTTCTCAAGGCCTACATGAGTTAGAAATTTCAACAGAAAACAGCCTGCAGTGGTTTAAACAGGTGTAACAAGACATGAGAACATGTCTCCACACTGACTAGACCCCAGGACAATGGGTGCCAATGACTCCTACCTTGCCGAGTGGGGTAACACCGCCAAGCGGGACTTGCAAAGGAGGTGGATGGAGACCAGTTTTGTGAACCTCGGCGGACCACCCCATCCAGCTCACAAAAGGAGCTGGAGAAGCTAAAAGGGGTTAGAAAGTAGAGATGGTATGTCTTTGGCGGGATCTACACAGTGATTCCCACCACCAGCCTCCCCCCAGTAATGGGAAGGGAGTGGAGGTGTGTTTGTCGCTTACCACACGTCCAGGGAATGGGGCTTCCATAGGACCACTCAGAAAGCTCCAGGCCCTAACTGGTTTGGCTCAGTGGATAGAGCATCGGCCTGTGGACTCAAGGGTTCCAGGTTCAATTCCAGTCAAAGGCATGTACCTTGGTTGCAGGTACATCCCCAGTAAGGGGTGTGCAGGAGGCAGCTGATCGATGTTTCTCATTGATGTTTCTAACTCCCTATCCCTCTCCCTTCCTCTCTGTAAAAAATCAATAAAATATATATTTTTTTTAAAAAAAAAGAAAGCTCCATAGGCATCAGCCAATTGGTCAATAAGCTGGCGATGGTTCCAGGAACTGGAGGTTCAGCTGAGGAGGCATAGGGTCCCTCAGTAACTCAGAGGACATAGTAGAATGTCTCTGATTTATGCCTCAGAAATCGATGAGGGGAACTTCCCCTTCTGCTATGAAGGATTACCTGCCTCAAGAATCGCCAGGCCTCCTGTAAACGATTAAAAATCTGGAGGAAATACACAAAGCATTTTCAGACATTGAACAACAGAGAGAAGACCAAATGTAAACACACTGGCTCAGAGCCTGGAGTTCAGAGGTCAAGGCAGCCCGGATTTGCAAGGCAAAGTACTGAGGAGGAAGGAGTTTCCTGGAGATAGAGCACCAGATGCCTGCAGGGGGCTCTCCTTGAGGGATGGAGTAAGAACTGATACATTCATGTGCGAGAGGAAACTACTCAAGGCAAGGGAGAGAACCACCATCAAATAGTAGACCAGCTCTAACCGGTTTGGCTCAGTGGATAGAGCGTCAGCCTGCGGACTCAAGGGTCCCAGGTTCGATTCCAGTCAATGGCATGTACCTTGGTTGTGGGCACATCCCCAGTAGCGGGTGTGCAGGAAGCAGCTGATCGATGTTTCTCTCTCATCGATGTTTCTAACTCTCTATCTCTCTCCCTTCCTCTCTGTAAAAAATCAATAAAATATATTATTAAAAAAATAAAATAAAATAAATAGTAGACCAAACAATGTCTGGAGTTCACACAGAAGTGGGAATAGTTCCTATTCCACCAGCCAGAGTGGAGAGACCTTGTAATACACCAGGCACTGCAGCAGTATCCACAATAGCCAAGGTATGGGTATTCATTGTTCATCAATAGAATAACGGATACATCAAATGTTTGTGTGTGGGCGTGCGTGTGTGTGTGTGTGTATAAACAGATCCAGACATGACAGAGATGACAGAATTAGCAGGTAAAGACTCTAGAACAGCTACTTTAAATCTTATAAATGTGAGGTTTCAGCTAGTGCAATAAGGCAAGGTTTTAAACAGGCATACAGATTGGATAAGTAAAACTCTTTCATTCACAAAGCATGGTTGTCCATGCAGAAAATCTTAAGCAACCTAGTTTAAAAATCTACTATAGCTGAGTGAAGCAAGGTCTCAGGATATAAGGATAAAGGTCAATATACGAAAGCTAACTGCCTTTCTTTATATGAGCAAGAAACTGTGGGACACTGAAATTGTTTAAAATACTACTTACAATGGTATTTACAATAGCAGAAAACTCAATACCATTTACAATAGGATAAAACTAAAAAAACACTCAAGGACATATTTAACAGAATATTTAACAGACTTGTACATGGGAAATGACAAAACATTGCAGAGATGAACTAAAGAAGTCCTAAATAAATGAAGAGATATACCGTGTTCACAAATCATAAGAATCAATGTTTTGTCGATTCACCCTAAATGAATCTATAGAGTCTTACTATCCCAATCAAAATTTCTGTAGGCTTTCTTTCTTAAAAATTGATAATTCCAAAATTTATCCCAAAATTTAAAAAATATATACGTAGGAGGACTCAAACTACTCAATTTTCAGACTCACTCTAAAACTACAGTAATCAAAGTAGTGTTCTCTCCGTTTAGGATAAACAGTGACATCACTGGAACAAAATTAAGTCACACACATATAGTTGATTGCTTTTCAAGAAATGTTGAAATGTGGGGAACGGAAAATCTTTTCTAAAAATGCAGCTAGAGCCCCAGCCGGTTTGGATCAGTGGATAAAGCATTGGCCCTCAAATGAAGGGTCCCAGGTTTAATTCCAGTCAAAGGCACGTACTTCGATTGCAAATTCGATCCCAACCAATCCATGTGTCTCTCTCATATCAATGTTTCTCTCTCTCTCTCTCTCTCTCTCTCGCTCTCGCTCTCGCTCTCGCTCTTGCTCTCTCTCTGTCTCTCCCCCTCCACTCTTTCTAAAAATCAATGGAAAAATATCCTTGGGTGAGAATTAACAAACAAAATAAGTTCTAAAAATGCAGCTGGAGCCCTGCCGGTGTGGCTCAGTGGTTGAGCGTCAACCTATGAACCAGGAAGTCATGGTTGGATTCTTGGTCAGGGCACATGCCTGGGTTGTGGGCTCCATCCCCAGTAGGGGGCATGCAGGAGGCAGCCAATCAATTATTCTCTCTCATCATTGATATTTCTATCTCTCCCTCTCCCTTTCTCTCTGAAATCAAATATATATATTTGATTCTAGTCAAGAGAACATGCCTGGGTTGCAGGCTCAGTCTCCAGTGTGGGGCATGCGGGGGGCAGCCAATTGATGATTCTCTCTCGTCATTGATGTTCCTATCTCTCTCTCTTCCCTCTCCCTTCCTCTCTGAAATCAATAAAAAGATAATTTTTTAAATAAATAAATTTTTTAAAAAATCTATGGGGGAGAGAGAAAAAAGGATGTGTGAATATCCATGGTCCAGATGTGAGCAAAGACCTACATAGAGCCCTATTAAAACCTGTCCAAGAGTGCCCCCTGGAGGAGAGATGAGACCTTAGCAGCAAGAAGCTGAAGCCTGAGCTACCAGCTGCGGATCCACCACATCCCTGGACTCACCTTGATAACGGTACCAGGCCCTAAAGGGTTTTGGAAGAACTTACAAGAACCCACTAGATGAGGAGTCAGCTTTACACACACACCAAGCCTGGGGAGACTGTGGCAGCTCACACAGAACCGGTCAGAACAAGAGCTTTCTTGCCCTGGTCCTCTCTCCCCCCACTTCAGCTCCAGAGGAACAAAAAGCAGGCTAGTGTGTGAGGAAGAGAGTCTCAGGGTGTATGAGCAGTGAGGGGAGGGGAAACTGAAAAGGAGTTAATCAGATGCACACACGTTCTCTCTCTCTCTCTCTCTCTCTCTCTATCTCTCTCTCTCTCTCTCTCTCTCTCTCACACACACACACACACACACACACTTGCACCCTTTTCCCCACTGCATGCTGCCAACCCAAAACAGACCAAGAAGGTGCTAGGGAGGAGTTTTTAACTGTAAAGGAACTTCCATTTTCTTGTATTTTTTATTGTGGTGAAATATAAATAACAATTTACCATTTTAACCACAACTCAGTGACACCACGTACACTTACGTTGTTGTACATCCATCTCAAGAACATTTTTATCATCCCCAACTGAAGCCTCTACCTACTAAAGAATGACTCCCCACTACCCCTGCCCTGCCCCCAGCACCAGCATTCTGCCCCTTGTCTCCATGAATTTGACCACTCTGTCCAGTGTGGTGTTTTTTTTCTAATATATTTTTTGTTTATTTCAGAGAGGAAAGGAGAGAGAGGGATAGAAATATCAATGATGAGAGAGAATCACTGATTGGCTGCCTCCTGCACACCCCCTATTGGGAAACAAGCCTGTAACCCAGGCATGTGCCCTGACTAGAATCGAACCATGGCCTCCTGGTTTACAGGTCAACGCTCAACCACTGAGTCACAATGGCTAGGCTCTGTCCAGTTTTTTATTTTATTTTATTTTTTAATATATTTCTTTATTGATTTCAGAGAGGGAGGGAGAAGGAGAGAGAGATAGAAACATCAATGATGAGAGAAAATCATTGATCGGCTGCCTCCTGCACACCCCCTACTGGGGATGGAGCCCGCAACCCAGGCATGTGTCCTTGGCCGGAATCGAACCTGGGACCCATCAGTCTGCAGGCTGACGTTTTATCCACTGAGCCAAGCCAGCTAGGGCTCTGTCGAGTTTTTTAAATTGCAGTTACTGGAATGAGACTTTTCTAATTTGAAGTGACCCAGAAACTTTTTTTTAAATATATTTTATTGATTTTTTTACAGAGGAAGTGAGTGGGATAGAGAGTTGGAAACATCGATGAGAGAGAAACATCGATCAGCTGCCTCCTGCACACCTCCCACTGGGGATGTGCCCGCAACCAAGGTACATGCCCTTGACCGGAATCGAACCCAGGACCCTTCAGTCCACAGGCCGACGGTCTATCCACTGAGCCAAACCAGTCAGGGCGACCCAGAAACGTTTTACCAACAGAGTAGCCAGAGAAGACACGGGCCCGCCCTATGTTCAATGCAAAGGGTGGCGACAAACCATCCCCACAGGACAAGTTTCAATGGAGATTGGGAGATAGAAATAAAATTGTGCTATTATGGCCCAGCCGATGTGGCTCAGTGATTAAGCATCGACCTATGAACTAGGAGGTTACAGTATCAGGGTACATGCTCAGATTGCAGGCTCGATCCCCAGTGTGGGCGTGCAGGAGGCAGCCAATCAATGATTCTCTCTCATCATTGATGTTTCTATCTCTCTCTCCTTTCCTCTCTGAAATCAATGAAACTATTTATTTTTAAAAATTGCGTTAAGATGGCACCCTCTGAGTCCTACTTTTTCAGCCTCACACTTCACAAATAAGGGGTTATTTTTCTCATGTGACAAGAAATCTAAAAACAGGCAGCCTAGGGCTCATTGCTGGTTGCTACTCCTCTTACTAGTAGCTCCTTACCATCCCATCCTTAGTGTAGCTCCCATCCACATGGCCTGGGTCTCTGAGTTCCAGGAACAAAGGAAGAGAAAAGGCAAAAGCTTTGGGAGGAATTGGGGAAATTTTCACTCAGTCACTTCTGTGCTCTGTGGTTCAGTGAGTAACTGGAGGACAAAACCTGCTCTAACAGATTATGAAGCCAGAGCGTGGCACTGTCTCTCTGTAGGGCCAGGCTGGTCAGTGAGTCTCATCTACAGTAATAAAAGACAAAGATGCTAATTGACCATACCTTCCCCAAGCCACGCCCACCAGCCAATCAGAGCGAGTATATGCAAATTAACCCAACCAAGATGGCGGCCAGCAGCCACGGAGCTGGAGCAAGCAGGAGGCTTGGTTGCCCAGGCCAAGGAGGAAGCCAAGCTTCCCACCTAACCTGAGCCGGCTGTGTGACCTCTGCTCATGGCAACAAAGTTTCAATTATAGAAGACAAATAAATCCCAGATACCTGCTTCCAGCCAGCCTCCACTGGGAGCTTGGGTGCCTGAGGGCCCTGGCCAGCCTGCAAATAGCCATCAACCCCTCACCCAGGCTGGCCAGGCACCCTAGCAGGAGCCCCCACCCTGAAGGGAGTGTGGCCAGCCTGCAAACAGCCATCAGCCCCCACCCAAGCTGTCCAGGCACCCCACTGGGGACTCCCACCCTGAAGGGGGTGTGACCAGCTGCAAACAGCCATCATCCCCTCATCCAGGCTGGCCAGGCACCCAAGTGGGACCCCCACCCTGATCCAGGACACCCTTCAGGGCAAACCAGCCAGCCCCCACCCTTGCACCAGGCCTCTATCCTATATAGTAACAGGGTAATATGCAAACTGACACAAATAGTCAAGTCCCTCACCCAGAGGAAAAGCCCTGAGGGCACTTGTCTAACTGGCTGAGCCACATGCATGTCCTTGCTCTACCAGCAGGGTAGGCGGAGGAGGGGTTTGCTCCCTCCGCTTCTGTAGTGGGAAGAGTGGTGGGAGGCAGGTATTGACAGTGTCCGCCTCTGTCAGATGAATGGGCTATGGCTGAGCCCTGTATACTGGCTCCAGCGGTGTTTATTTCTTCATAGCAGGCTGGGGCCTGATAGCTCAAAAGACCACGGAAGGCAGACTCAAATTTATATACATCCAGTTGCTTTAAGCATAGCCCTGATAAGCATATTTTTACCCATTTAGTGCCTGCCTGCTTTGCATACCTTGTAAACTTTATCCAGTGTCTGCTGGCCATAGATACAACAAACCTCGGGGCTGTAAGACCCCAAGCCACTGCTGCCCTTCAGAGCCCTCCGACCAGGGACTCCCCTCTTCCAGGGACCTAGACGCCTACGGAAATCCCCTCTCCAGTCCCTTCTCCCCCAAGAGGTCCATTCCCATTCCCGGAAGGTCTTCTGCAACTGGGGACTTCCCCTCCAGGCAGCCCTCTCCAGGCACCACCCACATACAGCTCTCTGGGTGCTACTGCCACCTGGTGGTCATGCTTTTTTTCCCTTGATCAGCCCCAAATCTTGGAACTCCACACAACAGGAAGGAGTTAGGGAGGGGAATAATTCCCCAGTAGAAAATCCCGATGCTATTAGGAAAGAGAATAGAGAGTAGACAGCTGAAAACCTGGTAAACACACTACAGTCAGTAGTGTCTACGTGAAATAAGGCCCTCAGCCCAGGATAGGACTGGGCCCAAAGGCAACTGGAACATTTTGGCAAAAGGTAAAAGCAGCCCTGACCCGTTTGGCTCAGCGGATAGAGCATCGGCCTGCGGACTCAAGGGTCCCGGGTTCGATTCCGGTCAAGGGCATGTACCTTGGTTGCGGGCACATCCCCAGTGGGGGGTGTGCAGGAGGCAGCTGATCGATGTTTCTCTCTCATCGATGTTTCTGGCTCTCTATCCGTCTCCCCTCCTCTCTGTAAAAAAATCAATAAAATATATTTTTTAAAAAAAGATAAAAGCAGTGAAAAAAGACCTAGATGCTGCCAGGAAAGGGACAGCATCCTACTTCAAAGCTACGTCCAGATTCAGGCCTTCTGCTTTAGGAATATTCAGACAAGACACGGACCAACGACCTCCTACTGGAGTTGAGCTCCCCATTCTAAGTCTGGGTGTGAGACACACTGCACCTGGGAGCCAGCAGTCAGGAGAGCACATATGGCCTCCTTGCCCTCTAGGTCAGTGATGGCGAACCTTTTGAGCTCGATGTGTCAGCATTTTGAAAAACCCTTACTTAACTCTGTTGCCGTGTCACATATAGAATTTTTTTGATATTTGCAACCATAGTAAAACAAAGATTTATATTTTTGATATTTATTTTATATATTTAAATGCCATTTAACAAAAGAAAAATCAACCAAAAGAATGAGTTCGCGTGTCACCTCTGACATGCGTGTCATAGGTTCGCCATCACTGCTCTAGTGTTGCACTTTCCAGATGTTGGGGTCAAACCCCAGCAGGTCCAGGGGTTCCCAAAGTTGTGGACGGAGTCGGTGAAGAAGGAATGACACGGAAGCAGTGTTCAGACAATCATCATAGTTGGTTCTCTAGCCAGGTTCTGTGGCCAGCTTCTGTGTTTATTGTCTTGTTACGTCTGTATTTATACCAGTTGATTTGAATCCTATCCATTCTATTCCAAAGGTCAGGGCGTTTCTTATCTCCATTCCAAGGTTACTCAATTGTTCTATTAAGCTACAAGGAAGTAACTGAAGGAGATTATCCTAAGTAAAGATTATGTAGCTTAAGCGTGATTGTTCATAGTTAAAGTGATTAATTACCCGCCTGGCACTTAGTTAAGAGGTTTTATTCCCTCCCTAACTCCATGGAAAAATCCTCACCTGGGGAAACAACCTTTCTTGGGGAGGTGATCCTGTTTAAAACACATAGCGTTAAGAGGGGGAGCAAACATATGCCATATACGCCAGGTCCCTTGAAACATAAGCTGTGCAGATGTTTCTTCCCTGCAGTGACTGTGTCAAGCAGCGAGGGTGGACCGGCTTCCGGCACTCTAGGTCCTCGGGGCCTTCGAGTCAAGGTCAAAGTGCTGCTTCTACCTGGCACCACCACCTCTCAAGTGCATGTGTCCACTGCCCTCCAGAGACTCCTAGCAGTTTGTGCCCCCATCAATGTCATCAGCTGTAAGCAAAGCCACACTTCTGCCTGAACTACAAAGAAATACATTTATGAACGGTCTCTGCGCACAGAAAGTGGATGCTGTCTGAGAACTGGCCCAGGCGGTATGCAGCAGGGACCAGCGCTCAGAATCGTGCTGCTGAGATGTCTGGTGAGGGCACTGCTGTCTCCCCCTCATCTGGGAGCGGATGCCACAGCGTGTACCCCTGACATGAACACCGGATGCTGTGTTGCCATAACTCTGAAGCAAGATTTTGAAGGTGTGCTGCTATCCCTACCAGGTAAAAACAAATGATTTCTGGATTCTCTGCCTATTGGGACAGAGAATGAAGCCTTTGCCAGGGGCTGTGTTGATTTTCCCCAATAAAGAATCACCTGGGATAGCAGCGGCAGTTTGACTTACCTCTTATTACTACAATTGACCCCTGAACAACATGGGTTGGATTTTCATTATTTTTTAATACATTTTGGCTATTGATTTCAGAGAGGATGGGAGAAGGAGAAAGTGATAGAAACATCAATGATGAGAGGGAATCATTGAGCTGTTGCCGCCTGCACGCCCCATATGCCCACACTGGGAATTGAGCCTGCAACCCGGGCATGTGCCCTGACTGGGAATCAAACCGTGACCTCCTGGTTCATAGGTCAATGCCCTGAGTCACGCCAGCCAGACGGATTTTCATTGTTTTTAACTGTATTTCCTACTGTTGTTTGGGAATCTGAGCATGTGGATAAGTTAAGAATTCGATCTGACTTACCAATTTCCCTGTAGCGCCTAAAGTCCCCCTTCTAGCTAGTGGACTGGTGGGCCACAGTGGCACTCGGGAATTAGCAGCTTAAAGCCAGCACCCAATAACCCCCCGGAAGGTTTGGGTACTTCTCCTCCCCGAGGGCACGTGCCCTAGCAAGCGGCCTGCACTCACTCTAATGCTGCCGCCTCTGTCTGCCGCGGCTGCTCCTGACTTGCTCAAGAGCCCTTTTCAGTGGTTTCTGCAACTGGATTCACCGGGAGTGACTTGAAACACACACACCAATATTCTGGTCACATCACACAGAGAGTCACTTTGCAAGGAAACACCAATGATTCGATCCCCAGGACACTTCATTGTCTCCAAATCTATCATCAGAGTCAAATCTCAGCCTGGCCCAGGGGGCCAGTTGTCAAGTCAACACACACAGCAGGTCTGATCCGAGGAGAGGATGAGTGGGAAAGTCAGCTGAAGGGACCGGACAAGAGCAGACTGCTGGCCTGCGGAGCCCTTCTGTTGGAAGGAGCAGCCAGGCTGCTGGAGGGCATGTTCTGTGGAGGGGGTGGGGATGGTCACATCCAACCATTAGCTGTTCCCAAGCTTCTCCCTGCCCTCCCACCTCAGGAAAGGTAGCCAGGGAACGCCCGAGAAATGCACCTGTGAGGGTATCACCATTCGCAACCCTGGGGCTCCCCCTAGAATCACGTGGGGAGCTTTACCAACTCTCATGATGGCCGAGGCTCACTTCCGGAGACGCTGATGCCGTTGGTGGGGACTGGGGGAAGGGGAAGGACCGGCATACTGGTTGTATTTTTTAATCACTGGTAGGGATTCCAGCTGCAGAAATCACTGGACTAGGAGTCTAGAGAAGGCAGTAGTTCGAAACCTTGGCTGCACATTGAAAGCACCTGGGAGCCCTAGCCGGTTTGGCTCAATGGATAGAGTGTCGGCCTGCAGACCGAAGTGTCCTAAGTTCGATTCTAGTCAAGGGTAGGTACCTCGGTTGCAGACTCCTCCCTGCCTGGGTCCTGGTCGGGGCTCGTGTTTCTTTCACATCAATGTTTCTTTCTGTCTTTCCCTCTCTCTTCCACTCTCCCTAAAATTCAATGGGAAAATATCCTCGAATGAGGATTAACAACAAAAAATAATAATAAAATAAAATAAAATAAACCTGTGCAGCTTTAAAGAAAATGCCAATGGCCCTAGCTGGTTTGGCGCAGTGGATAGCATGTCGGCCTGCGGACTGAAGGGTCCCGGGTTCGATTCCGGTCAGTTGTGGCCTCAGTCACCTAATAGGGGGCGTGCAGGAGGCAGCCAGTCAATGTTGATGTTTCTCTCTCCCTTCCTCTCTGAAATCAATAAAAACATATTTTTTTAAAAAAGAATTTGGCAATGAAAGAATAAAGAAACAGCATCAGGGTGAGAGATTGATTATTCAGTTAGTAGGAATATAGGTGTGAATGAGACTAATGGAAATGGCTGGATTTGAAATGATAGGAAAAGGGACACTTCTTCAGAAAATGAAGAGATAAGTTGTCTTCAGATATGGCTGCATCTACATGAGGAAAGGCGTTTTGTTGAAGTTGAAGAGTTTACTCCCCTCTCCCTCTCTCTGAAAGCAATAAAAATATTTTTTTAAAAAGAAAATACCAATGAAATGCCAACCTAAAGTGTCTGACTTAATTATTCAATTGATCTGCCTGGGTATTGGGATTTTCCTAGGTGATTCTAATGTACAGAAGCAGTAGGATGAGTTTGAAAACTAGTAGGATAAGAGAACGAATGAGTGATGAGGACCATTAGGATAAGACAGAGGTCAGGAAACTGCGGCTCGCGAGCCACATGCGGCTCTTTGCCCCCCTGAGTGTGGCTCTTCCTAAGCCTTAGGAGTACCCTAATTAAGTTAATAAAATGTACCTACCTATATAGTTTAAGTTTAAAAAATTTGGCTCTCAAAAGAAATTTCGCCCTAACCGGTTTGGCTCAGTGGTTAGAGCGCCGGCCTGCGGACTGAAAGAGAATGAATAAAAGCTAAAATGGGGGAAATGAATGAAGTTCATTCTATAGTTCTGTACTTCCCACTTAGAGCTACCCTGTGAGTGTGTGTGTGTGTGTGTGTGTGAGAGAGAGAGAGAGAGAGAGAGAGAGAGAGAGAGAGGGTGCAGGGGTGGGGGTTACCCACATCATTTCAGCATTGTGATACTGAAGCCCATTAGAACATGAGCAAGGCTTCATGTGTTTTGGAGGGTCCCCTCTGTCCCAGACAGTGGCCGAACAGCTTTAAATGTACTTCCTTGTGGAATCCTCCCAATAGCCCTGGGAGGATAGATATTGTCAGACACGTTTTTACAGAATTGGAGCCAAGACTCCCAGAGGTTAAATGACTTGCCTGCAGTCACGTAGTGAGTCAGTGGCAGAAACTAGATGAGACCCAGGTGTCCTAAAGCCAATGCCATTCCTGACTGCATTGAGATGACGGGCCCCATCTGCCTGGAAGATGTCTTGGCCTGACCACCATTCATCCCCAGAGCCTGCCTGGTGTCTAATTGAAGCTTAGCTGATAGTCATCTCCTGGGGCGTGGGCAGTGCTGTCCAGGCCCTGGGCTTCGGGAGTGAGAACAACCACCGAGGGAAAGGTCCCCATGACCCAATCATAGAGGCCTTGGTCCCAAAGAGCTGGCTGGGACATAGCTCTGAAGCAGAGGAACACTGGCTGGACAGGGGCCAAAGCATCATATCTGCTGGACAAAGGGAGCCAACGTGGGAGCCCAGAGGTCAGACTGAAGATGGGGCAGGAGATGGGGTAGCCCAGGCATGTTAGAGTCCCGGCCACCTTTTCTTAGGAAGGAAGGCCTGACCTTCATTCTGAGATTATATAACCTTCCCACATTGTGTTAACAGGAAGTGGGATCAAATCATTTTAATAAGAGCAATTTATTTAAACAGGGTTGAGTCCTCAGAAATTCCTCCCCTAGGTATGTACCCAACAGACATGTCCTAGAATGTTCATAGCATCACTAATTGGCACAGTCCCTCATTGGAAAGTGTCCACACACCCATTCTCAGTAGAGGGAGTGGAACTGTGTTCCTCCACCCGACCCTTGGCAAAAAGAAGAGGTGACAATCTATGCTGATCTCTCCACTTGGTTGGTTGGTTTTTTTATTGGTCCAAAAAAATCAGAAAATCTGGAAACCAAAGGTTTCTCTGGGGTTTTGGGAATGGAGAGCAGCTTGTGGGGAGGAAGGGGGAGGCAGGAAATGGAGACAGCAGGTGTAGGTGATTTTCTGTAGATCCGTGTGGTTCCAGGACTGGTGGCAGCGGCGTCACCTGGGAGTTAGGGAACCACACTCCTGGTCCCTGCTCCAAGCTGACAAAGCCAGGCTCTCTGGGAATGAGCCCAGCATCCTGACTTAACAAGCTCCCTGGGTGATTCCAGTGCACACCAAAGACAGGGCACCAACTCGACCTGCCTGTGAAGAGGCCGAGAGAAAGGATGTGGCTGGAGAGCCAAGTGGGACTAATGGGTGATGTTTGTGGAGGTTGCTTAAATGGAGAAAATACACAAGCTTTTATTTTTTTTTAATATATTTTATTGATTTTTTACAGAGAGGAAGGGAGAGGGATAGTTAGAAACATCAATGAGAGAGAAACATCAATCAGCTGCCTCCTGCACGCCTCCTACTGGGGATGCGCCCGCAACCAAGGTACCTGCCCTTGACCAGAATCGAACCCGGGACCCCCCAGTCCGCAGGCCAACGCTCCATCCACTGAGCCAAACCGACCAGGGCAATACTCAAGCTTTTAAAAAAGCCTTTTATTGAAATACAATGCACCTCCAGAGAAGTGCACGCGTCATGGATGAACAGCTGGAGGCATTTTCACAGCACATTCGTGTAGCCAACATCGGATTAAGACACAGAACACCGCCCCCATCCCAGCAGCCCTCTCATGCCTTCTCCTGTCACCACCTGACTTCTAATGGCAGAAACTCGTTTTACCTGTCCTTGTACTTTATATAAATGGAAGCAGAAGACATGTGCTCTTTGGTATCTGGCCCTTTTCATTCATCGGTGTGTCTATGAGATCGTCTGTGTTGTGGCATGCTATTGTAGATGCCTCATTCCCACCGCTGCCGAGTATTCAGAGGGATTCACCACTCCCGCCACTGATAATGCAGCGGTTCTCAACCTGTGGGTCGCGACCCCATTGGCGGTCGAACGACCCTTTCACAGGGGTCGCTTAAGACCATCCTGCATAGCAAATATTTACCTTATGATTCATAACGGTAGCAACGTTACAGTTATGAAGTAGCAACGAAAATAATTTTATGGTTGGGTCACAACAGGAGGAACTGTATTTAAAGGGCTGGAAGGTTGAGAACCACTGTTAATGGGTGTGCGGACACTTCCCAAAGTGGGGCTGTTCCAATTAGTGATGCTATGAACATTCTAGGACGTGTCCGTTGGGCACATACCCAGGAGAGGAATTTCTGAGGACTCAACCCTGTTTAAACGTCGTTGAGAAGAAACCAGTAGAGAAGATGTGAAGCTATCGGAGAGAAGGGGGTCAAAGGGAGCGAGGTCCCTGGGGAAGTAGGAGGCAAGCGGTGGGAAGGGTTGGGCCTGAACCAGAGGCAGGAAGTGGCAACAGGTGGGGAAGAGAGCGGTGGAAGGTGGGTTTGTAGTTGGGGTGGACCAGCCTTGATTTGCCCGCGTGACGTAGGAAGCAAGATGGTAGCCTGAAGTGTGGAGTCGCAGGGTTGGGGGTTTGAGGCAGGAGAGAGGGGAAAGGTTTGAGGTGGTCAGAGTGGTCAGCAGAGAGATGATTGGAGGACGAATGAGACTGAGTCCATAACCTGTCCGGTAGCACTTTGGGATTCTGGGATTTTGCCACAGAACAAGTCCTTGATGTGAGTCCCAGAGAGAAGGAATTCGGAAACCTGGTTTCCAGGCTGTGGCTCCCCAAGGGAGGGGGGCTGTAACGCCACCTGCTACAAGGCTGAGCCACAAGGCTGATACGACAAACCTCGGGGTGTAAGACCCCAAGCCACTGCTGCCCTTCAGAGCTCTCCGACCAGGGACTCCCTGCATTGAGCATCTGGCCCCTGGTGGTCAGTGTGTGTCATAGTGACCAGTCGTTCTGCTATTTGGGCCAATTTGCATATTACCCTTTTATTATATAGGAGTGCCTGGCCAGCCTGGGTGAGGGGCTGATGGCTGTTTGCAGGCTGGCCACACCCCCTTCAGAAACAGCCACATGACTGTTTCTCTACCTCCAGTTGCTCCCCAGATAGAGAAACCCAGATCCTAGAGCAGCGGTTCTCAACCTTCCTAACGCCGCGACCCTTTAATACAATTCCTCATGTTGTGGTGACCCCCAACCATAAAATTATTTTCATTGCTACTTCATAACTGTAATTTTGCTACTGTTATGAATCGTCATGTAAATATCTGATATGCAGGATGTATTTTCATTGTTACAAATTGAACATAATGAAAGCATAGTGATTCATCACAAAAACAATATCTAATTATATATGTGTTTTCCGATGGTCTTAAGCGACCCCTGGGAAAGGGGTCACGACCTACAGATTGAGAACCACTGTCCTAGAGGAACCAGCAAGGAGAGCCTTGAACCCAGCCAGACACCTACCTCCACTTAGAACCTACTCAGGTGCTGAGCCCCGATCCAAGCAGCAATGTAACTGCAGTCCCAATTCAAGCTCCACTGCCCTGCATTAGCATTCTGAACAGGCCTGGGGGTTCCGGGGCTGCATCCCCTGAACAGGGAGCCAGCAAGCAAACATCCTGGATCTCAGGGCCTATGGCAAGAGTCCTCTGCCCTGTGAGCCCCTAGGGCCCTGTGCCCTACTGGGCCAGGCTCTCCGGCAGCCTCCCGCCCGTGACCTGCCCAGACCTGTTCTAGATTCCACACCACCCTTCCCCAAGGCTGCCTCCACCTCCCACCTGCCTGGCTCAGGCAGGGCCTCCTGAGACTCAGCTGGGAAAGCTGGAAGGCAGGCAGCCGGGGCGGGCTCCGGGGCCATGGAAGCCACAGCGGAGCCAATGGTCTATCGGAAACTGCTGCTCTGGGAGGAGAGCTGGGAGTCTGGGGAAGAAGAGGAGGAGATAGCAGAGCCGCTCGTTCTGGGCCCCTGGACGCCCCAGGACTCCTCTGGGTGAGTCAGGGAGGGGTCTGGGCACCTGGCAACTCAGGACTGAGGCTGGGCATGTCCCTCCCTCTGGGGCCCCTAGTGCTTGGCTCGGCTCCAGGAACTTTCTGGTTGAATAGGAGGAACCCTTGCTGCAGCCCCAGACCTGGCCTGAACCAGTCAATTCGAGGTCTGTGTGTCTGAAGGGGCATTTGTACCAAGCCAGCCCTGCCAGCTACTCTGTCAGAGGTTCCCGATCCCACCCCCTGGTGCAGGAGGCACCTGTTGAGCAGGTTGGGGCCTGGCTGCACCTGGCCGGGCCCGCTCCTCAGCCTGCCAAGCTCCTGTCAGGCTGTCCTCCCACTGGCTCTCCTGCCAGGCTGTCCTCCCACTGGCTCAACCCTGCCTCTCCAACCTCCTCTCTAGGACGCCCTCCCTCGCTGTCCCCAATCTTCCTGTTTCTGTCCAGGCTGGGCCATCTACCGAGAAGCCCTTCTCCTTGGCAAACTTATATTCCTCTTGCAGCAAGGTCAACCTTGGGGGAAATATGCCCTGGGTTTTCTTGGGGCTCCTGGCTGGCTGCTGCCTCGGCCCTGGCTCAGGACAATCTCTCTGCAGGAAGAAAGTTGGTGCTCGGCCCGGGGCCTGGGCTCAGCTAGTGGCCGCCCTGCTGCTGTTGGCCGTTGGCTTCTCCCTGGCCGTGTGGCAACTCCACACCAGGGCTGGCGCTACAGAAACCTCGGGCTCTGGGGTCCCTCCCCCCAGCGGGCACTCTCACCGCCCTGGCGTCTACCACCACGGTGCCATCATCAGCCCTGCAGGTCAGTGATGAGAGCAGCTCGGGGAAAGGAAGGGCCAGGATCCCTCGGGCCCCGTCCCATGACAGTCCCTTCCTTGCTGCAGCCCCGTGCTCCGACCTGGGCCGAGAGCTGCTTGTTGCCGGGGGCAATGTCGTGGACGCCGGAGTTGGAGCAGCTTTGTGTCTGGCAGTAGTGCATCCTCATGCCACAGGGCTAGGTCAGTGACCCACAACCCCAGGGATCCCTACCCTGGGCCCAATCGGTGACCTGGAACCCGGGGAGTCAGTGGCCGTGACCTCAAGGCTGGTTGGTGAGCAGGACTGGGACTTGGCCAACCCTAGGCTGTGACTTTTTTTTTAATGATTTTTAAAAATATTTATATATTTTATTGATTTTTTTACAGAGAGGAAGGAGAAGAATAGAGAGTTAGAAACATCGATGAGAGAGAAACATCAATCAGCTGCCTCCTGCACACCCCCTATAGGGGTTGTGCCCGCAACCAAGATACATGCCCTTGACCAGAATCGAACCTGGGACCCTTCAGTCCACAGGCCGACACTCCATCCACCGAGCCAAATCGGTTAGGGCAGGCTGTGACTTTTAATTCTAGGTCCATGTGATCTTCACCCCAGGCGGGTCTCCAGGCCCAGTCAGTAACTTCCGGCCCCAGGCTAAGTCAGTAGCCCTTCACCAGGGGCTACTGCGTGGCCGTGACCCCTGTGTGACCCCTTTGTCTTCCCCAGGTGCCATGGTTTGGGGCCTCTTCCACAATAGCTCCTCGGGCAATTCAACTGCCCTGACATCAGGCCCAGCCCAGACCCTGGCCCCCGGCCTGGGGCTGCCCTCGGCTCTGCCTACCCTGCGCTTGCTGCACACACGCTTCGGCCGCCTGCCCTGGCCACAGCTGCTGGTGGGCCCCACCACACTGGCTCAAGAGGGTTTCCTGGTGGACACACCCTTGGCCAGGGCTTTGGCAGCCCAGGGCACAGAGGGCCTCTGTCCACTACTTTGCCACACTGATGGGACCCCCCTGGGCCCTGGGGCCCGTGCTACCAACCCTAAACTGGCAGCTGTGCTACGCAGGGCAGCACTGGCCCCCACCCCAGACTTTGCTGAGGATGCTCTACTGAGTCCGCTGGCCAGAGACCTGGGGCTGGAGAGACCCTCAGCTGAGCCTGTGCCCACCTTGGAGCCAGCACTGCAGCTAACGTCGGCCCAGGGCATCCTGTTCACCACCCCCAGCCCCTCAGCTGGCCCAGAACTGCTGGCATTGCTGGAGGCAGCCCTGCAGTCTAGAGGACTCAGCCCTGCTCCGTGCCCACCACCCCTACACGCTAATGAGACCCTCGTGAGCAGTGTCCTGGCCACCGTGGATAGCAGCGGCTCTGTGCTCCTTCTCGTCTCCTCACTCAACAGCTCCTTTGGCTCTGGACGCCTGTCCCCAAGCACTGGGGTTCTACTCAGCAACCTAGTGGACAAGTCCGCAATTAGTACCTGGGCCTGCCCCCTCATTCTTCGTGGCAGCCCAGATGGCACAGAGGACGATGTGTTGGGGCTGGTGGCTTCAGGGACCCCCGCAGTCGCCGGAGTGACAATTCATGCCCTGCTCAGCCACCTGGCCGGGTCCCAAACCCAGGCCCAGCACCAGCACCAGAACCAGCAAGGACCAACAGAGGCCTCCAGTGTTTGTGGCCAAGGGACCCTGCTCCAGGTGGCAGCCCATGCAGAGCACGCCCACGTCTCCAGTGTACCCAGCGGCTGCTGCCCCTTCCAGGGCTTCTAAGCGGGCAGGACAGAGTAGGCCCAGCTGTGATGGAGTTTGCCTGGATTATGTGCTCACGGCTGGCTGAAGCCCTCAGACTCTGGCCTGGTCAGTTACGGGGAAACTGAGGATAATAAGAAAAGAGCACCAGGGCCTGGGGCCAGCCCTGAGTTGGGGTCCAGCTCTGGGAAGGAAAGAAGGAAGAATGCCAAGTGCCTGCCTAGGCTCTGGGCTCCATGGGCAGGACAGGCAGAGCCTGGGGTACTGCTGGCATCTCCATCCTCCCCTTCAGGCCACCCTCTGCTGATCTCCCTCAATGAGGCTGGAAACAAAATAAAGATCAAATCCCACGGATGCCATGTGC
>NW_006289391.1:120890-121812 GCF_000327345.1 Myotis davidii
TCTTGGTAAATTCCCAGAAGTCTTTGAGGCACCTGTGTCAGGGCTTTCCCCAGGAGCAGCACAGGAGGCCCCCACCCAGAGAGGCAGAGCCTGCGCTGATGTCTTTCAGCTCCCCCTGCTCTGCCCACCTCTTGTCTCCTAGGGCACCATATGTACAAGGTAAACCTCTTCATCTCACTTCCTAAAACAGACAGCAGAGCAAGGAAAAGGTTAGGAGGGTGAGTAGGAGGTTCCCCAGGGCCTGGGTACAAAAAAGCTGGGTGTATGAAATTTAAATGCCAGGTTGGGCCCTGACCACCCCATTTGCCTCAGGGCTGGGGTCTCTCTGGACTACATCCTCCAAAGGCACCTTCTCAAGTTGACAAACGGGGTGACCAGTAGCACCTCCATATATACACATTGTAAAAGGTATCTCTGATGTAATAGAACTCTTGATCCTACCACCTCAATCTGCCCCCACCCCTGCTTAGAAAGAAAATTCTTCCCCTGCTCAGTAAATGGTAGCACAATCTACCCACTCATTTTAGCCCTAAATCTGGCATCCATCTCTCCCCCCCACCCCCGCCCACCCCCCACATCCATCACCCACTACCAGCTTCAAATTAGCTGGACTCTGACCTGTTCTCATATTACCTTGACCCAATCCACCATTGTCTGTTCCTTCTGCTTCTACCTCTTCACTCCTACAATCCACCCCCCACCTCCCAATACAGCTGCAGTATAATCTTTTTAGAGTATAAACAGAATCAAGACTTGCCCCTCCATAAAACCCTCCAACGACCCACCACAGTAAGGATAAAATTCAAACTCATTTACTGGTGCCCCAGAGAAAGGCCCTGACGGTCCCGGCCCCGCCCAGCCTCTCCCGGCCCCGCCCAGCTCCTCTAGGCCCCGCCCAGTCTCTCCGGCCCCGCCCAGCCCT
>NW_006289391.1:121915-127946 GCF_000327345.1 Myotis davidii
GGAGATGGAGAAGCGGGACGGCGCCGCGGCTATGTCTCCCGGAGAGGCGGCGAAGGGCGGCGCTCGGCCTGCCGACCGCCAGGACCTGCTACAGCACAGCCGCGAGTTCTTGGACTTTTTCTGGGACATTGCGAAGCCGCAGCAGAAGATTCGGCTGCAGGCCACGGAGAAGTTGCTGGAGTATCTGCGCGCGAGGCCGGAGGTATGGCGGCGGGGCCTGGGACAGGGCTGCGAGGGTCTCAGCAAAGAGGGGTTGGGGGTTGGGGCACATGGTCGCGAACCTGAGCATCCAGGTGAGCGCGGGCCGAAGGGCGGAGGCGGGAGGCGGGCGCGGTGCGATTCTCGTGACTGGTCGCCCCGGGAATGCCCTGGTTCCGCAGGGGTCCGAGATGAAGTACGCCCAGAAGCGCCTCATCGCTGGGCTCGGAATGGGGCGAGAAACCGCCCGGCCCTGCTACAGTCTGGCCTTGGCCCAGGTGAGATGGGGACTCCTGGAAGGGGACGGGCCATGCCGGTCCAAACGGTGGGGAGTGAGGAGGGCAGATGTCTCGGTTGCAGGAAGGGATGGAGTCAGTGGTCTTCGGAGGGAGAAGTTGGGGGAGGTGACATCTGAGCTGATGGGACGCGTCCCCACGTGGAGGTGTAGTGAGTGTATGAGCCAGACATGTCTGCAGAGAAGCCCTGACAGGTGGCTAGGAGGTTGAGCGGTTTTCTTCTTGGTACATGGATTGACCGACCTCTCAGTGCGCAGTTGACTGGGGGCAGTAAGCTTTGGAGTGGGTTCCCTTATCTCTGCAACGTCTAGGGCCCTCTGATCCCAAGTGCCGCTCAGCCGATTATAGGCCGACCACTTCTGAGGAACTTAAAGAGCTGGAAGGGTAATAAAGATCATTCCTTTAGGGTCAGCCTGAGGGGAGCTCCCAGCAGGCTGTGGGAATAGAGTGTCTGGGAATCTATTGTCCGAAGGAGGTACTTTCTGCAACCTGGGTAGGCATGGGGCAGGGAGGCAAGATTCAGCTCCTCTCCAGCAGCAGATGCCATCATCCGTGGGTAGCTGCAGAGGCATCCTCAGGGTTGGAGCAGGGGTCCAAGGCCTCTGAGCAGAAACTGAAGGGAGAAGCAGGAGGAGGTTGAGATCTGTTGGGATGTGGCTGGACCACCCCCCTGAGCCCTCTCCCTCCTGCCACAACTCCTGGCAGTTGTTACAGTCTTTCGAAGACATCCCTTTGTGCAGCATCCTGCAGCAGATACAAGAGAAACATAACCTGCTGACAGTTAAGAAGGTGAGAGCGAGTGTCCCCAGGGAGGTCAGCGGCCCTGGGTGGCGGGTACTGGGGGCCTTCTCACCGATGCCGGAATCCTTTTGTAGGTGATGAGGAGACCTGCTCTTTTTGCAAACCTGTTTGGGGTGCTAGCCCTCTTTCAGTCAGGCAGGCTGGTGAAGGTAAAAGCTTTGGGGGAACGGGATTGTGTGGACTGGCTGGGGAGTGCTGGGTGTCAGTGACACATCCTGCTGGAACCCTCTACCCTTTTGTGGGCACCAGGACTCAGAGGCACTGATGAAGTCCGTGAAGCTACTGCAAATCCTGGCCCAGCACTACAACCACTTGCAGGAGCAGCCCCAGAAGGCCCTGGTGGACATCCTCTCTGAGGTATGGGTTTATGGGGTGTGGGACCTTGGGTCGCGAGCGCTACTCGTTATAGAGACATGGAGAAGACACGAGTTAATGTTAACTGGTGGAGATGCTCTAGAGCAGCACTGTTCCATAGAAATACAAAAATGTGTAACTGACAGTAACTATATTACAAAGGTAAAAAAAACACAACACCAGCTAGCTTAATGGCATACTTAATTAACCTGATACATCTATTAGGTTGCCTAAATAACAACCTAGTGTTATTTCAACATGCAATCAATATAAAAAGTTGTAGAAGTACTTTACATTCTTTTTGTCATGTTAAGTTTTTGAAAGCCAGTGTGTATGGTGCACTTAGAGCAAGTCTGTTCCGATGAGCATTTCCCAGGTGTTCAGTAGCCACGTGTACCCAATGGCTGCCATATTGGACAGTGTAGTTACTAGAACAGCACCTGGCATGTTGCAACTATATTTAAACATGTTTCCTGTTGTTTGGGGGCAGAACTGGCCCCTCAGGGGGGACCCCCTCCCCACTGCCCTACTTGGGAAATGGAGATAGGCTAATACCTGGAACCTTTTGCTACTTGGGAATAGGCAAGGACAGCAAAATACTGGGCTCCAGCTTTCTGCACGGTTCTGGCTGCAGAATCAGAGGATCTGAATTTGAACCCCAGCTCTCCACTTGGGGTTCCTTGTATGAGAAATGGGCTAGTCCTGAAAAACACAAAAGAGGAATGATAAAAATGGTGACCCCAAACCAATTGGCATCAGTGGGATGCTTATTAAAAACCCAGCTTCCTGCCCTAGCCGGTTTGGCTCAGTGGATAGAGCATCGGCCTGCGGTCTGAAGGGTTGTGGGGTTGATCCCCAGTAGGCGGCATGCAGGAGGCAGCCACTCAGTGATTCTCTCTCATTGATGTTTCTATCTCCCTCTCCCTTCCTCTCTGAAATCAATAAAGAAATATATTTTAAAAACAGCTTCCTGAGACTTGGAAATTGGAGCTTTTTAACAAATACTCTGATTATTTTGATGCCTAGCAAGGGGGATTGTGGCTCCCCCACCTCAGATTGGCACTATACCAGGGCCCTCGAGGGAGCCCATTGGGCTTACTTCACAGGAGAAGAGACAGAGGGTGCTGTGTCTCCCCACCCCAGGTCCCGGAGGCCATGTGGCAGGAGCTCCTGCCGAAGGTTCTCAAGCCCGACTTGAATTCAATACTTGGCTCCCCTGAGCACCTGGAGATCTTCCTCTTGGCCCAGCAGAAGGTGCCCGTGCAGCTGGAGAAGCTCATGGGATCGGTCAACCTATTGTCGGATGAGAATATCCCCAGGTGTGAGGGAGGTGGGCGGGTTCCTGGGGCCAAGGGGCTGCATCTGGCCATTCATGGGTTTGCAGTATGGCCTGGGGTGTCCCTGCTTCCCTTGTCTGCTCGG
This sequence comes from Myotis davidii, assembly GCF_000327345.1. NCBI lineage: Eukaryota > Metazoa > Chordata > Mammalia > Chiroptera > Vespertilionidae > Myotis > Myotis davidii. Next base: position 124,987 of record NW_006289391.1, read on the forward strand.
TGGACACCGAGTCCCCTCTGCTGTCCACAGACTGGTGGCTGTGCTGAAGATGGCCTCCAACTCCGTGAAGAGGGAGCGCAAACTGCCCGCTGTGGCTCTGGACCTGCTCCGCCTGGCGCTTCGGGAAGACAAGTTCCAGTGGTTCTGGAACGAAATTGTGGAACAAGGGCTGCTGAAGAAGCAGTTCTGGCCGGCCAGGTGCCTGTGGCGCTTCTCCACTCTTGACCCCTCTTTCCTGTTTGTTAGGCTGAGGTGGGTTGGCAGTCCCAAAGTCCACCCAGGGGAACTAAGGGCTCTGACCAGGCTCTGTCACGCACCCTTAGCTACGTGTGTTTCCGCCTGCTGGGCGCATCCTTGCCCATGCTGTCCAAGGAGCAGCTGCAGCTGGTGATGCGAGGAGACACGATCCGACATTATGGGGAGCACGTGGTCACTGCTAAGGTGGGTGCCATCCCTGCAGCCCACACTGCCAGAAATAGCCAGGCTTCCTGCTAAGCAGGGGGGTGGGCCGCCTCAGGGATCAGTCAGCTTCTGGAATACAAGGTTGCTCTTTGCTCCAGCATCAGGGGTCTTCCTGCCCCTGGTCCTGCCTGGTATGAGTAAGCACGACTGCTTTTGGAAGGAGCCTGGGAGCTGGGTGTCCCTTCCCTCTGCCCCTCTGAGCAGAATTTTGGCAAGGTCGGCCCTTCTGCCCTCGGCAGAGGCATTACAGCCAGCAGCCTGCCCAGACCCCCATCCACCCCTGTGTCGATCTTAACACTGTCCATGCATCCTTCACTGAGCTAAGCACTCAACAGGAGAGTCAGGTGGTGGTTAGGACCATGGAATGGGGGACCAGACCACAGTCCCCGTCCTGGCTCCACCACTCACTGCTGTGTGAGCCCACACAGGGTGCTTCCCGGCCCCGTGCCTGCCTCTCCCTGTCCGAGGAGAGGAGCGGAGCTTCCTCAGAGCTGTTGTGAAGATGTTCTCTCAAAGCAGGAAGCATAGCTGGGTTTGCTCCTCGCCAGCGCATTTCACCCTCACAAGCAGCTTTGGAGAGCTGCCTCCTGTTAGAATTCGGGGCGGGCGGGGGTGGGGGCAGGCGGGGGCAGATCAGAAAGTAAAGAGCACAGGCTGGGAGGCCCCGCCAACCCGGCCCACATCCCAGTTGTACCAGTCAGAGCCCCCAGAAATTACTTCTAAGCCTTTTATTGGCTGCACAAGGGAGAGGCACTGGCTGGGCCTCGTGTACCCTGTGGTGGAAGAGGCTGGCAGGGCTGTCGGTCATGCAGTGCCTGACTCTTGCAGTCCCCGGGACATTTCAAGTTTGCTTCAGAGATGAACGAGTACGTTGGGACCTTCCTGGAAGGCTGCCGAGATGACCCCGAGAGGCAGTTGGCTGTGCTGGTGGCCTACACTTCCATCACCAACCAGGGCCTCCCCGTGGTGCCTACCTACTGGCGGGTCGCGAAGTTCCTGAGTTCCCCCGCCCTCAAGGGCTATGTGGCCTGGCTGCGGGACATGTTTCTGCAGCCTGACCTGGACTCCTTGGTGGACTTCAGCACCAGCAATCAGAAGAAAGCCCAGGATGCTTCGATCCACGGGTGAATGGGCCCAGCAGGGCAGGGAGGGGCCCAGGGCTCAGGAGTGGGCTTCCTGGGCCTGCTGAGCCCAGGGACCAGGACTCTCCCTCCTACACTATTGGGGTTCCATGGAAGGGGAGGAAAGATGATGGGGAGCTGAGCCATAGCTCTCAAAGAAGGCCTCAGTTTCCTCACATGTGTTCCCATGCTGGTGTTAAGAGGGCAGAGGTCTTGGTGTTCCTGTCTCCAAAATGGGCAGAGGAGTACCATTTTTACCATGGCTGAGTGGCTCCTGTGACCTGGCTTCTGCCCTCCAGGCCTGAGCGAGCTGTGTTCCGGCTGCGGAAGTGGATCATCCTCCACCTGGTCAGCATCGTGAACAGCTTGCACCTGGAGAAGGAGGAGGCCTTGATTGAGGAGGTGGCCAGGTGTGAGACGTGCTCAAACCACAACCCCCCATGGGTGGAGCAGCTGAAGAGTTGGGCCTCTTGCCTAGTCCTAGTTTGGGTCGCCCCTGGAGCCAGAAGTGTTGGGGTCAGGTTGTCCATGGGGAGCAGGCAAGCCATTCCTGTCCCTTAGGCAGAAGGGATTTGGGAGAAATTCCTTGGGAGCCTGTGAAAGGAAGGGACCCAGGAAGTGCAAGGCTGCAGGGGCCTCGCAGGCTCCGAGTGTCCCATGGGCAGCCTCTGCACATGGACAGGGCCAGGGAGGTCTCACCATTGGCCTCACCTTGCCAGGTGCTCATTCGGCTCTCACGGCAGTCCCAGGGCGGTAACCCGTGTTTGCAGAAACGATGGTGTGACTTGGTTGAGGTCACACAGCCTTGAGTGGGTCTTGGTTCCAAGGGAGGGATGTTGGCTCCAGATCTGAGAAGTGTCTACTTCTCGTCGGAGTGGCTCCCTCTTCTGCCTCTAGGGGTGCCATCTAAGGAGGGGCTGGTGAAACTGGGTGGCACTAACCGGCAACACGGCTTGATCTCCCACCTTCCCCAGGTTTTGCTTTTTCCACTCGTTCTTTGAAACAAAGAAGCCCACATCCCAGATCCCTGAAACTGAGCAGCGGTTCTCCTTCCCTGTGGACAGCCGGGCCCGATCGGTGGTCAGCATTGCCTTCTTCAGGTAGGTCGCGGGCAGCTCTGGAGAAGCTGAGGGTGGGCTGGCAGGGCTGGCAGGGGGCCTTGGGTGCTTCTTTGAACAGTTCTAAGCTGGGAGAAACGCTGGCGTTCCAATGGGTCAGGGTGTGGGGCTGGGACGGGCGGCCGTGTTCACTAACCCAGCCGGTGACCCTGCCCTCCCCCAGCCTGCTGCAGATCCTCAGCACACAGTTTAAGCACGCTCTGGAGCAGGCCCAGGACAAGCAGCCCTGGACCTACCGCCTGGTACAGTTTGCTGACAT
>NW_006289391.1:127963-133550 GCF_000327345.1 Myotis davidii
ACAGCCGCAACGTGTCCCCCCTGACGCCCTTCACTACGCAGCAGCGCCAGGCCTGGACCCGGTGAGGGGTGGGATTTCCAGAGGGTGGGTGGGTCGCTCTGGGGTCTGACACTGGCAGCCGTGGCCTGAGAGCATGCCCGTCTCCCACCAGGATGCTACAGACGCTGAAGGAGCTGGAGGCTTGCTCCTCAGAGGCCAAGGCCAAGGCCACTGCCTTTCAGCACCTGCTACTCCTGGTGGGCGTCCACCTTTTCAAGGTACGGCACCTGGACAGAAGGGGCGATGGGCGTGGGGTCGGGGCCCGAAGGCTTCCTCCCGAGCAGGTTGAGGGCTTTGCCGGGGAAGGCTCTGGGGAGCTGAACTTTTAGGGAGCTGAACCAGCTGGTCCCGGTGGAGTTTAGTGCCAGCAGCTCTTTTCACCTTCGTGATTTCTTAAGTCTGAACCTTCATTTCTCAGGTGACGTACAATATTCGTTTCAGGTGTACAACATAGTGATTAGAGATTTCTGTAACTTGCAGAGTGATCACCCTAGTAACACTAGTACCCACCTGACACCGTATATAGTTATTACAATTTACTGACTATACCCATCCACAGTGCTGTACTTTATATTCCCATGACTACTTTCTTATATCTGGCGATTTGTGCTTCTAAATTTCTGCCCCTTTTTCACCCATCCTCCCAACCACCCTCACACCTGACAATCATCATAATGTTTTCTGTACCTATGAGTTTGTTTCTGTTTGCTTGTTTTTTTGTTTTTTTAGGTTCCACATCTAGGGCAGCCGTGGGCAAACTACGGCTCGTTTGAAATGAATAAAACTAAAAAAAAAAAAAGACCGTACCCTTTTATGTAATGATGTTTACTTTGAATTTATATTAGTTCACACAAACACTCCATCCATGCTTTTGTTCCGGCCCTCCGGTCCAGTTTAAGAACCCATTGTGGCCCTTGAGTCAAAAAGTTTGCCCACCCGTGCTCTAGGGTTATTCATGTTACTGCAGACGCAAGATTTCATTCTGTTTTATGGCTGAGTCGTATTCCATTGTATACATGTGCCATCTCTTCTTTATTCATTCATCTGTTGATAAGCACTTAGGTTGCTTTCATATCTTGGCTATTGAAAATAATGCAGCAATGAACATATGGATACATACGTCTTTTTGCATTAGTGTTTTGGGTTTCTTAAGGTAAATACCCAGTAATGGAATTGGTCTCTTGTAGCCTTTATTTTAGAGTCTATTTTGTGTTTTATAAGTATTGCTACCCCAGCTTTTTGTTTGTTTTCATTTTCATGAAATATGTTTCCCTGTCCCTGTACTTTCAATCTGTGTGTCTCTCGATCTGAAGTGACTCTCTTGTAAACAGCATATTTATGGGTCATATTTTCTTATCCATTCAGCCAACCTATGTCTTTTGACTGGGCATTTAATCAATTTGCACTAAGAAGTAGTTTTTAGATATTGTTACTGCCATTGTATTCATATTTTTTATCTTTTTCTAATTAAAGAAGTCCCTTTAATGTTTCTTGTAATACTGGTTTGGTGATGATGCACTCCTTTAGCTTTCTCTTGTCTGGGAAGCTCTTTATCTGTCCTTCAATTCTAAACGATAGCCTTTTTCATCACTGACTTTTACTTGTCAGTCCCCTCTGGCCTGGAAAGTAATGTTGAGAAATCAGTTGACAGTCTCATGGGCACTCCCTTGTAAGTAACTAACTGCTTTTCTCTTGGCTGCTTTTAAGATTCTCTCTTTGTCTTCAACCTTTGGCATTTTAGTTATGATGTGTTTGGTGTGGGTCTCTTAATTCATCTTGTTCAGACGCTCCGTTTCCTGGGCTTAAGTGTCTATTTCCTTTGCCAGATAAGGACTTTTCTGTCATTATTATTTCAAATAGACTTTTTAATTCCTTGCTCTCTTCTCTTTCTGGTACCTCCATGATGCAGATGTTGGTTTGCTTAATGTGGTCCAGGGGACACTTAAACTGTCCCATTATTTTGTATTCTTTTCAACTCTGCATCTGGTAGTTGCTTGTCTCCATTTGTTTAATTATTTTTCTGAGCTATTGTCCTGTTCTTTCATTTAGGACATGTTTATCTCCTCAATTTGACTGCCTCCCTGTGTTTGCTTCTATATATTAGGTAGAGCCGCTGTGTCTCCTGGTCTTGGTAGAGTGGCCTTAAGTCGTAGGTATCCCGTGGGGCCCAGGGGCTCAGCCTCCCTGGCTGGCCGAGCTGGGTGCGCCAGGTGTGTCCCTAGTGTGGGCTGTGTATGTCCTGTTGTAGTTGAGCTTTGATCGCTGTTGGCAGTGGGAGGGATTGACCCTCAGGCTGAGTGTCTGAGGACTGGCCATGACTAAAGTGGAGGAACTGTTGTGTGGGGACTGGCCCCACAGAGCAGGATTCGCTGTCGCCAGGCTCCGATGCCTGCTGAGTCCACCTTTGGGTGTGCCATTTGGAGGTGGTTGGGCGGTGCTCTTGGGAGAGGCTGGTGCAGCCAAGTTCAGCAGTGGCCTTTGCTTTGCCTAGGGTTACCTGGTATGAGCTTCAAAGCGATCTGCTGACGGTTGCCACTTGGAGGTGCTGGGGAAAGGCTAAGCTGCACACTGCGGGCCGCTGCCACCAGTGCAGGCTTGGGACTGCTTAGCAAGAGGGCTGAGGCCAGAGGCTGCTTGTTAGGGTTTGTGAGCTTTTGTGAGATTTTAGAAAAGTCCACATCATGAGCCAAGACAGGCTGTTAGTGTGGAAAAGGCCCTGGAAGCACTGAGTGGGCCCAAAAGCTGGATGAGGCAGGGTCTCAGGGAATCCCCAGGCCTGGGCAGACCATGTTAGCCAGGTTAATGGAGGCTCAGATACGTTGCCTGCTGCCGGCTCTGTAGGGCCTCAGAAAAGGAGCAGTGGCCTGCGCCAGACAATTCCGTTCCTCCTGTATATCTCTGGCACTTTTCGAGCTGTTAGGGACTCCAGCATCCCTCTGTCCCATCAGCCACAACCTCCGCTGGTTTTCATAGTCAGAAGTTAGGGGATTTCTCTTCCCAGCGCTGGAACCCTGGGCTGGGAGCCCATTGTGGTGCCGGCACCCTTCACTCCGCAGCGGAGGTCTCCACAGCCGACATAGGCCTCCCGATTTTTAACCACAATACATGGGTGTAGGGCCAGCCCCTTCCATGTCTCTGACCTCCTACCAGCCTGGCTTCTTGTGTACATTCTTAATTCTGGGACTTCTGCTCAGCTAGTTTTCAGGCTGTTCTCAATTATGGTTGTTCTGTAGTGATACTTTTTTTTTTAACTTTTTAAAAATATATGTTTGTATTGATTTGAGAGAAAAATGAAGGGTAAGGGAGAGAGAAACATTGATGTAAGAAACATCAGTCGGCTGGGGATCCGTGGCCCTGGCCAGGTGGCTCCACTGGAGTGTCATCCCATACACACAAGGCTGTGGTTCGATCCCCAGTCGGGGTGTATATGGGAGGCAACAAATCATATTCTGTCTCTCCCTCCCTCCCCCCTTCCTCTCTCTCTCTAAAATCAATAAAAACATCTCCTCGGGTGAGGGTTTTTAAAAAAGAAAAGGTGCCTGCACAGCCAGGGGGCTGGAGACAAAGGTGGCCAGAGCGCTGGGCTTCTATTCTGGCCTGTTCTGTGACCCCTAGCCCCAGCATTAAACCCCCACTGCATGGCGAGGGAGAACTCCGCCACGTCAGTACCATGGATCACACAGGCTGGTTTTAGAGCCCCGCATCCCTAAAGGGTAGGTGGCTGGAGTCTGGGCTTGTCCCCAACAAGACGGGTTAAATGAGTTTAAATTACATTAGTTAAAATTAATGGTTTTCCATTTTTTCTATGTAGTAATGTTGAACTAAGAGTAGGAGGAACAACCTAGAATTGTGAACCTTAAGCATGGGGCCTGCTGGCTTCCTATGACTGCCCAGCCATCCTTGTCCAGCTCTTTCTCTCTGGTGTCCAGCTGGGGTCCTCCTGGCTGGTGAGGGTGACTGGCCAAGGCATGCTGCCATGTTCTCGGACTCTGATGATGCAGCAGCTCCCCCGGACTGGCCCCTCCCCTGGGAATGGGGATGGGGCTCGGCTCCTGATTTCTGCCCTCCCCACAGAACCCCACAGAGAGCTGCGAACTCCTAGGTGACATCCAGACCTGCATCCAGAAGAGCCTGGGGGAGAAGACCCGCCGGACCCGCTCCAAGGCCACCAGTGGGTCCTTGCCCCTGAGGGGAGCGAGGGGGAATGGGCAGGGCACATCCTGGGCACAGCGGGGACCAGGATGGGACAGCGGTGCCTGCCCGGACTCAGACCTCTCCCTGCCTGCAGAACCCCAGGAGCCGCCGTGGGTGGAGGTGCTGGTGGAGATCCTCCTGGCCCTCCTGGTCCAGCCCAGCCACTTGATTCGCCAGGTGGCCCGGAGCGTGTTTAGCCACATCTGCGCCCACCTGACTCCACGTGCCCTGCAGCTAATCCTGGACGTAAGTTGGGACCTTTGGGGAAAAGGGTCCCAGGAGGTGGCTGTCCAAGCACCAGGGCTGCCACATCAGCCCCTGGTCCTCACTGGAACCTGCAGAGTGCGTGGGGGCCTCATCACTCTGCTGCCGTGCAGCCCTGACCCAGGAGGTGCTGGCGTTGGGCATGGAGGGTGTAGCCTTACCTCCTGGGCTTCACTTTTCTGCCTTGACCTTTTGGCCGAGACTGGACTGGGAAAGGTCAGGGAAGTTAGTCAAGAGGGCCCAGTGGTCTGAGGAGTTCAAGTGTCAGCATCTGGGAATACCCTGCAGGTGCTAAACCCAGAGCAGAGCGAGGACGAGGACGACAATGTGGTGGTCACGGACGATTCCGAGAAGCAGCTGGAGAACGAGGAGGTACTTGCCAGCAAGGGGCAGCGCGGGGTGGGCAGGCACGTGGTGTGCAATGGGGACGACTACACACCAGCCACCCACAGGACAAGAGCTCTGAGAGTGAGGACAACAAAAACTCGGAGAGTGAGGACGAGAGTGAAGAGGAGGAGAGTGATGAGGAGGATCGCGACGGGGACGTCGACCCCGGCTTCCGGGAGCAGCTGATGGCCGTGCTGCAGGCAGGGAAGGCGCTGGTGAGCAGAAGCTCGGAGACTCCCGTCCCTGTCTGTCTGCATGTGCCCGGAGGCCAGGCTGCTCACTGGGCGTCTGTCACTCAGGGTGGAGTCGATGATGATGACGATGAGGAGCTGGGGGACGAGGCCATGATGGCGCTGGACCAGAACCTCGCCAGCCTCTTTGCCGAGCAGAAGCTGCGCATCCAGGCCCGGAAGGACGAGAAGAACAAGCTGCAGAAGGAGAAGGCGCTCCGGCGGGACTTCCAGATCCGGGTGAGCCGAGAACCAGCCTGAGCGCCTCCGACGTCGTCCAGCCCGGTCGCCTCCCACACCGCACTGAGCCCACCCGTCCTGCCACAGGTCCTGGACCTGATTGAGGTGCTGGTGACCAAGCAGCCCGAGAACCCCCTGGTCCTGGAGCTGCTCGAGCCGCTGCTGAACATCATCCGGCGCAGCATGCGCACCAGCAGCACCAAACAGGAGCAGGACCTCCTGCACAAGACGGC
>NW_006289391.1:133651-146221 GCF_000327345.1 Myotis davidii
GTGGGGGGGAGCCGGCAGGCCCCAACACCAACGCTCCGAGGAGCACTAGGCCTTCGGGGTTTCCCAGGTAGAAACCGTAGAAGTCAGGTTTCCAGAGGGGGCCCTCTCCGCTCTCGAGGTTCACTGCTCTGCCCTGAGAGCACGTGTCACTCAGCCACCCCCCCCACAGGCCGCATCATCCATCCATCTCCCACACGGACCAGCTCTGCGCTAGACCAGCAGTCCTCGGGGAGCCCCAGCCCTCAGGGTCCCTGCAGTTGGGAAACCAGACTGTCGATCCGGCAGTGACACCCTGGAATTGTGGGGGCGGGGCAGGGTAGTGGGTAAGAGGCGGTGGGGGCACTAACCCGGTCTCAGGGTGAGGGCCGGCCGGCTGGGGAAACGTCAGCAGTGCTGGGACCTGTAGAGGCCGTCATGCCTGCAGCTACGGGTGAGGCAGAAGGTCCAGCGGGGAGCCGGTCGGGTACAGCTGGGACGTGAGAGTCCTGTGGACCTCTAGCTATGTTAGGAGCCACAGACGTTTCACCAAGGGCTCGGGCAGGGGGCAGGGCTGGCCTGCCCTTTAAGGAATGGATCGCAGCATGGGCGGCACTAGCACAGGGAGCCCAGCCAGAGGGACGAAAGGGGGCAGGTGCCGGCCTGCCTTTCAGAGCGCAGGCGTGCTGGGAGACGAAGGCCCAGGGACGGGAGATGCCGGGTACACGGACTAGCGCAGGTGGGGAGAGTGCGACGGACGGTGCACCCCAACTCTTCCGTGCCAGCTTCAGGCCACACCTTCTCTGCTCCTCCTGCCACCTGCTTGGGTACCCTTGGGCTTGCTTAGTGTCCTAACCTTTCGTCCTACTGTGTTCCCAGCCCTGCGGGGCCGTGCAGGTTCTGAGTACATAGACCGTGGTCTTGCTTTATGAAGGGCCTGAAAGCCCACGAGAGAGAGGTGTAGACAGGAGATGTGGACCCGGTCGGGGGTGTTGAGCCCAAGGCCCAGGGGGCCCGTTCCGGAGCAGATCTGCAGCTGGCCCTGGACCTCCCACTGAGCCTTAGTCAGATCCCTTTCCTCTCTAGGTGTCGATTCCCCACCTGGGAAATGGGCTTGGGGTCCCTATTCGGGGGTGGCTTTGCTTGGGAGCAGGGGTGGGAAGAGAATGTTGTAACCAGTTGTGCCCCTTACCTCCCCGCAGACACCACCTGTGCCGCTCCCGGCGTTACTGCCGTGACGTGGTCAACTGCGTGGGGACACTGTCCACCCAGGTGGAGCGGCTGGTGCAGCAGGCTGCTCACCAGGCCGACTCCTCCGTCGCCCTCTACTACTTCAACGCCTCCCTCTACGTGCTCCGGGTGCTGAAGGGCAACACCGCTGACAGGTCCATCCATAAGCCCCAGGAGAAGGAGAAAGCTGGCACCAGCACCAACCCCAAGGGCCCCGAGGTAAGCAGGCCCTGGCCCGGAGGGCTCAGCCTACTAGTGGGAAGTGCAGTGCCGGTAGATGGGAGCAGACTCCAGGCAGCAGGCCGGGATCGCCTGCCTGTTTCACAGATGGGGACTTGAGGCCGTGACTTCCCAAGGGCCCAGCTTTCAGCTTCCTGGAGGCGGCCCAGGCTCCATCTCCCTGGCATTAACCAGTGCGCTCCATCTCCCAACCAGGGCTCCATCTCCCTGGCATTAACCAGTGCGCTCTCGCAGGTGGCCCAGGCTGCCAGCTGCTTGGATTTGAACCTCGTGACCCCGATCTACTCATCAGCACTGAGCTCCTTCCTGACCAAGCGCAACAGCCCGCTCACCGTTCCCATGTTCCTCAGTCTCTTTTCCAGGCACCCGGTGAGTATAGGGGCCGGCCCACCCCTCGGGCCCTGCTTACCCTGTTCCCCGTCTCATAGCCCTGCCATTCCCTCCCTAGATGCTCTGTAAGAGCCTGCTCCCTGTGGTGGTCCAGCATGTGACGGGCCAAACGCGGCCTCGCCATCAGGTAGGAGCCTGTCTGAACTACCCACTCGACTCACTTCTGGGTGTTTGTGAGGCCCAGGAGTGCCCTGGTGAGTAAGGGCAGGCAGGCTCACCGCACCCCTGTCCCTGTGACCTGGCCGGCTCCTGCCTCTGCCACTTCCCATGTGGCCTGAGCCCTCCGACTCCATAGTGCTCACACTCTGGCTACCCGCTCAGGTCCTAGCAGACAGGGCAGGGCGAGGACGGAGACGGGGCTGGGGAGGCTGGAGGAAGACAGTAGTGAGTAGCGAGAGGGCAAAACTTCCCAATCCAGGTTGCTACCTCTACCCAGCTGAGAGCCTTGCTCCCGCACCCCAGGCCTCTGTGCCCCCACCCCCCTGAGAAGAGGGGACAGGAGCAGGTGACTACTGAGCCCAGAGCTCTGTGGTGACAACCCAGGCAGGTTGGAGCCAGAGCAGCAGGTGCCCCTCCCCCAACCTAGTGTTGCCTTGGCCTCAGGAGGGGCCCAGCAGGCTGCCAGAGCTCTTGGGGTCCCCTGTGGTTCCCTAAGCCTTGGCCAGCATGCCCAGGCTCCTGGTGACCACTTTCCACCACCCCAGGCCCAGGCCTGCCTGCTGCTCCAGAAGACCCTGCCCATGCGGGAGCTGAGATTGCGCTTTGAGGACCCCGAGTGGGAGCAGCTGACCGGCCAGATCCTGGCAAAGGTCACGGAGGTAACAGCCACAGGGCTCCCCTTCCACCCCCCAGCAGGAGTGGTTCTCTCAGAGGAGGGAGGATTACCGGGACACTAAGCCTGGGGGTGGCTGTGGACCCCCGACCGGGTCCACATCTCCTGTGGACACTTGGTCACATGGGAAGCGCTCGAGCGGCTCAGCCTGGCCACCTTCTCCTTAGAATCTGCGGGCCCTGGGCGAGGCGCAGACCAAGTCGCAGCAGCTGAAGGACCGGTCCTCCTTGGAGCTGCTCAACACCCTCCTCTCGATTATTAACCATGAGGTGAGCTGGGGGAGGTCACGGGAAGGTTCTGGATGCCACTGGCGGGAGGTTCAGGCTGCCAGGGGAGGAACCGGGCTCTTTCTGTGTTTAGAGAGCCGTGGACACAGGTGCTTGATTGGGAGGGAGAGTGCCACCTGTGCCTAGCCAGGGTCAGGGTAGGAGGCTGTGCTGGTGTCCGTGCTCCGTCAGAAAGCTCAGGAGGTGAGGGTTCCTGGTGGGCTGCGTCAGGAGGAGCCGGTTCCCAGGCCTGCAGAGATGGGCCAGGGGCCATCAGAATGGGGCAGTGGCAGCTGTGGCTTAGTGTCTGGGTCCCTCAGTCTGGCCCAGAGGGAGAGGTCTGGGAGTTCCGGCATAGACACTGGCCAAGGCCCACATGCAGGGCAAGCTTGCTGAGGGTGCTGGAGGGAGCAGGTGGGGCCAGGGCAGGGCCTTGCCGAACAGCGGGGGACCTGAAAAGCAGCCGAGTGGTAGCAAAATGCCAGGAGGAAAGTGTGTTCTGGAAGCCAGTGGGTTTCACATAACCCATCCCGTCTGTGGCAGGGAGGGTGAGATGGGTAGAAGGGATGTGGCCATCCTCGCGTCATTGCATGGTGCCGCCAGAGGGGCGGGCTGAGAGGGAGGGAGGTGCGGGAGCAGAGATCGGAGCTTCTGGCTGTAGGGAGAGGGAATGAATGTGGCACCTGGGGCTCCTTTTCTTCCTAAGGCAAGTGAAACGTGACTCACGGGCAGGAGTGGCTGAGGGTACAGAAGGGGGCGCGGGGTCCCTGGAGAGGCAGTCATTGGGCAAGGGTGGGAAGACGGGGCCAAGAGCTGGCAAGAAGCCCCACTTCCCATCTCCACGCTGACCACAGCTTTCCCACCTCCCACAGAAGCTGACCTTGGACCTGACCGTTGTGCGGGGCGTGCTGCAGAGCCAACAGCAGTACCTGCAGCACAAGGTGCAGCAGAAGGAGCAAGTGGCCGGGTCCAGCCGCCTCTACGACATCTACTGGCAGGCCATGAGGGTCCTCGGAGTCCAGTAGGTTCTGGGAGGAGGGCCCACACATCTTGGGAGGGCTGGAGCGACCCCCACGCTGCACACATTCTGACTCGGCGTGCCCATTGTGGACAGTTGGGTCCCGTGGGCCACAGAGATGGAGGACACTCTTACCTCTGCCCTCACCAGATGCTTCCTTACTTTGCTCACTTCCTCCCAGGCGCCCCAAGTCGGAGAAGAAGGAAGCCAAGGAAGTCAGTGCCACGCAGAGCCCTGTTAGCATGAAACGGAAGAAAAAGGGATTCTTGCCGGAGACCAAGAAGCGCAAGAAACGCAAGTCAGAGGGCACCACACCAGAGGAGGCGGCCAGGCCTGCAGCCACCGGCGGGGACCAGCCAAGGAAGAAGGCTAAGCTTGCAGCCCAGGCCCAGGCGGAAGGGACGCCTGCTGCCAAGAGTCCTGCCACCGAGAGTCTGTCACCAGAGCCCCCGGCCAAGACCCCGAAGCGGCGGAAGAGAAATCGGAAGCTGTCCCAGGTGAACGGAGCCACGCCTGTGTCCCCCACGGAGCCTGCTGTCGAAATGCAGTATCAGAAGGAGCTGCCGCCCCCGGCCAAGACCCCAAAGCTACAGAAGAGAAATCGGAAGCTGTCCCAGGTGAACGGAGCCACGCCTGTGTCCCCCACGGAGCCTGCTGTCGAAAAGCAGTATCAGAAGGAGCTGCCCCCAAAGGGGGTCTCCGGCAAATCACCACAGTTGGCGCTGCCGCCCTCAGCCAAGACCCCAAAGCTACAGAAGAGAAATCGGAAGCTGTCCCAGGTGAACGGAGCCACGCCTGTGTCCCCCACGGAGCCTGCTGTCGAAATGCAGTATCAGAAGGAGCTGCCGCCCCCGGCCAAGACCCCAAAGCTACAGAAGAGAAATCGGAAGCTGTCCCAGGTGAACGGAGCCACGCCTGTGTCCCCCACGGAGCCTGCTGTCGAAATGCAGTATCAGAAGGAGCTGCCCCAAAAGGGGGTCTCCGGCAAATCGCCACTGCCGCGGAAAAAGGCAAGATCAAGGTTGTCTTTGGCCAACAGGAGCCCCAGCCTTCTCCAGAGCGGGGCCAAGAAAAAGAAAGCACAGCTGCGGAAGGCGATGAAGCCCTGAGTGCCGGCCCGCCCCTCGGCCCTCCCCGTCAGCCCTAGAGACTCCTATTTTTTCACCAGGATTTCAATAAACCAGCCCCTCTGAGGTACTGCCTTCTGGTCCTGCGGGGAGAGGGTCTGCGGGGAGGTCCTGCTGCAGCAGGGGCAACCCGAGTCTTTTCCTGCATGGCCTGGGCTGCTGTCCTTTCTCAGCCCAGAACACGTGTACGTTGTATGGGGCCGGGACCCTGGCTCCTGGCAGTGTGGGCCCCGTCAGGGCTCATGTTCAGGTGGGTCAGCTCATAGACCCCCTCCAGTGCAGGCCTGGCCACAGGCTGGCTGAGCACAGGTGTGACCACCCCTTGTGCCCTCCCCCCCACACACACTGCTTTCCTGCAAGAACCACCAGGGCCTGATTTAAATAGGTTTATTTCTTCATTTACAAGAGGAATATATTTGGCTTCTCTTAAGACTCTGAGATTCACAATCAGCAGCTCTAAAAAATAAAGGAGCAGTTTGGCTTCCGGAAGGAAGAGGAGGCAACACTTGGACCTGGTTCTTGTACAACAAGAAAACATTGCTGGGGCCCCAGTTGAGGCTGGGGTGGGGGTGGAGGCCAGGCTGGTCTTTAGGGATCCCACACCCTCGCTAGGCCCCCAGGGTGCCCCAGAGCATGGCAGGGAGTGGGGTTTCCAGTAGCTTCCACACCACTGAGCCACACCGGCCAGTAACTACAGGGCAGCGAGCATTGTCTAGGCTGGCTCAGAGGAGCTCCTGGCCACTAGGCCCAGCACATGTGCAGGGAGGGAGTGGAGCAGAGCAGACATGAGAAGCTGCACACTGGGGACCAGGGCTCGGGTGACATTTGGCAGCCGTACCCTGCATGTGGCTATGAGGGTGGGGTGGTATATGCAGACAGGACCACAGGGTGGCCAGCGGCTGGGGGCAGTAGTGGGCTGTGGAAATGCGTGTGAGCAGCGGCAGCTGATGTTGATGGTTCTGGGATGTCAGCCTCCACCAGGCTACTCCCTGGGTCAGGTCAGGAAGCTGAGTGGAAGGCTGCTTCCTCTGGCTGTCAGAGCCCTGGCCACTGCCCCGGGGATTCTGGGAATGTTCCCCCAGGGCCCCGCCCCTGGAAAGAGTCCAGAGTGGGGCAGGAGTGGTCTGGCTCCTATGCCCCCAAGGAGATGAACAGGTTTTCCAGGGGCTTCAGGGAGCTCTGTGGTGGGCAACCCTAATGATTTCAGGCCTGGGGCACAGGCGGCTTGTAGCAAGCACCAGGGCCTTCACCCCTGGTGATGCCAGCTCCTTGTTGGGGTGGTCCCCACCTGAGGGACCCAGGCTGTGCCCGGACAAAGCCACCGAGACAAGTGCCCTCTAGAGTGACCGCCAGGCTAGGAAGTTCTCAGCGACAAACTGCCCAGCTCTGCCAGGTTGAGTCCAGAGGCCCAGCCGAAAGGCTACGGTCCCCACACACCAGAGAGCCTCAGCGCCTGAAGGGCCACCCCGAGGCCTGGACGACCTCTCTGCGCAGTCCGGGAGCTGCTGGGTCTTCAGAGCTGCCGGTGGTGCCTTGCCCGGCCAGCTGCACTGCAAAGTCTGACTCCCTGGCCCCGCGGTCTGCGGAGGTCAGGGCCTGGCCCAGGATCATATAAGCTGGTGACAGGCCAGGCTCTCTCCACACGCTCACTGGGGGCTGTCTTCTCCCTGGGTCCCAGCGGCCCTGCAGGCCAAGCCCAGGGCTGGGGGCCTGTCTGACCACGTGGCCCCAGCACACACAGCCTTCCAGGTTAGTTGAGGACACGGCCTCTTGGAGCCACGGCCACTCGGCTGTCCCAGACCAGAGCTGGGCGTCCAGCCGTGGGTCCCGTGGAAAGCTGGACAGCCCAGCAGGACTGGGATGCTGAAGGACACTTCCCAGCCTAGGTGGGAGTGAGCATTCTTCATAGTTCCAGAGGCACCTAGAGGGAAGGGGGATCAGAGGTCAGAGGTGGGGCTTTGGGAGGCATTTTTAAAGCTTCCTTTCCCTTGCTGTTTGGAGAAGTGACTTCCTCTGGGCTCTGGGGGCATGAAAGGGGTGTGGGTCTGCGGGGGGGCCAAGGTATGGGGTGGTGACCTTGGGTCTTGCCCTACTAGGAAGTGCTGCCCCCAGAGGCCAGGTCCAGAGGAAGGTCAAAGTAGTCCGGCCCTGGCACTTTTAGGAAATTAGGATGACAGAGCAGGGAGTCGTGGCCCTGACCTGTGCCCTCAGCCCTTCTGAGGAAGGAAGGGGCTGATTTACTGGAAGAGGGAGCCTGCGCCCCTCCCACGATCCTCAGGAGGAAGTGCCCTGAGTGCCCCCTCCCTAGTCCCGCCTCCCCTCCCGGGAGCCCCCTCAGCTTCCCTGGCCTGCACTCACCGCCTCAGACCTTCATGGATGCGGGTGGCATCACCAGCTCGTTCGCCCTGGGGGAGAGACGGGCAGGGGTCAAGGTGGCACATCAGCGGGGGCCGGGCCCGGGCACTGCTCTGGCGCATCGAGTCACGGGGGCCGGTTGACCGGACGTGCTGGGCAGGGACCTCGTCAGCCCCAGGGGGAGGTGGGAGAGCCCAGGGGTGGGGAGAGGAAAGAGAGAGAAGAGTAAAGAGGAGAGTCAGAAAATGAGAGAAAAAGGAAGGAGAGGGGTCCCAGCTCTGAAAACCGTCAGCTCCAAGAAAAACCCAAGCCCCAGGCACAGCTGGTTCACCACGGGCTCCCACAGCTCCATCCAGAGGTCAGGGAGGCGGGACCCCAGGGGCCAGGCGACCCACCCCCCTCCCACCCAGGCAGGGCTGTGGCAGCGGAGGCAGCCGGCCCACCCACACCCACTCACTGCTGCTCGGCCTTGGCACGGTCACTGAGGAAGAAGAGGGCAGTGGCTAGGAAGAACATGCCACCCAGGACCACGACGAAGGGGCAGAGCATGAGGGCGTAGCCCAGGCTCAGGAACTCCCAGAGCGGGGAGTCCTTGGTGCTCTGGCGGATCAGGTCGGAGATCTGCGAGGGGCGTGGGTGCGTGTCAAGGCAGGCCAGCTCCTGCAGCCAGTCACCCACCACGGCCGCGCCCACCCCAGGCACTCACAAAGCCGATGAGGTAGGGGCTGCCAGCGTCCCCCAGCAGGTGAGAGGTGAAGCTCTGCAAGGCCACGGCAGTGGCCCGTCTGGTGGGGATGACCACGTACTGTGGAGGAGGTGGCAGGTCAGAGGCCAGGGAGCCAGGTCACCCCCTGGCCTCATCCCTGGGGTCAGGACACTTCTGAAGATCCTTTCTGCCTGGTGTCTTAGCACCTCACCCCCCTTAGCCTTTCTCCTTGCCCCCCTCTCCCTCCCACCTCTGCCCCAGGGCCCTCTGCTCATCCCCAGCTCACAGACCGGCCGCCTTGGATTCTGCACTGGGCTCTTGGAGAGCCAGCTGCAGTGGTCAGGGAAACTGAGGCCCAGAGGGACACAGGTTGCACACAGGTCAGGCAACGCTGGGCCCAGCCCCTGACTCCTCAGCCTCCTGCCTTCACCTCCTGCAGCTGCAGACCCATCTGGATCCCGTTCCCCCCACCCCAGGACCTGGCAAGGCCTAGGCTGGCCCGCGAGGGAGGGGGAGAAGGGCCCTACCTGCAAGAGCCTGCACTTTGACCCCTGGGCACCCTAAGTACCAAGTGCCTGGAGCTGCTGGGCCGGGAACCCTGTCAGACCCAGCAGGCCCTCACCACCGGCCGCAGCCCCGCGCCGCGAGGGCCCCGGCCAGCGGAGGAGCGTGGGCAGGCAGCAGCCCCCTTCCCCGAGCAGAGTGCCTGCCCTTGGACAGTCTGTGGGAGCAGCCGGTGCCCCCTGGGCACCCCACTACAGGGGCCAGGGAGGAGACCTGGACCCGATGGGATTGTGTGGCCCCATTTCCAACCATCGTCATGTGGCTGTGACACTAAATAAAATGGGACACGATTTCCCTGGGACCCAAACCCTGTCAGCAGCTGGGGCTGCCCCTGCGGGCAGAGGCAGGGAGGGCCTCCTGCCAGCACTAAGCACACTTGATTCAGACAGATTCCTCCTCCCTCCACTCCGGGCATGTGCAGTGACACCCCCACAACCCCTGCCACCCTGCCTGGCTCCATGCCTAGGCACAGTTGAGTCAGACCCCCCTCTACCCCCCAGCTCAGTCCCTGGTGTGGGTGAGAGAGAGACAGCCCGGGGAGACAGAGATGCAGGAAACTGGTGGGCAGGACAGCCTGGAGAAGAGGGGGTGGCAGGAGCCCAGTGCCCAGCCACCTCTGATCCCCTGGGCTGCCCCCTACAGTGGCACCAAACCCTGAGTGCCCCAGGATCGGTCCAGAGGAGCCCTCAGCCTTCTGCCCCAGGGCCTGTCCCTGCAGCTCCCCCACTTTCTCTAAAAATCAATGAAAAAATATTCTCTGGTGAGGATTGATAAAAAAACACTCAGGCAGGCACGCCTGGGACCCAGGCTGAGCTGGGTCGATGGAAGCTCAGACCCTGGGGGAGGAGCGCTGGCAGACGGCAAGCCCTCGGTGCCAGCCTGGCACTGCCAGCCTCCCGGCCACAGTCCTGAGCCTCCGGACATCCCCTCCCTATCCAGCCTCCTCATCCATCCTGCCTGCTCAACACTCCAATTTCAGGCCCTGCTCCATGCAGACCCCAACATCTCCGATCACCTCCCTGCCTCCAGGCTCACCTTCCCAGCCTGCCTCCCCCACCACCACACACACACACACACACACACCACCACCACCACCACCACCACCACCAAGTCCTGCAGCTCTTCCTCCCCTTCCCCCGCCCTCCCCAGCTGCCCGGAGTCAAGAGGCCTGGCCAGCAGAGGCGACCTCAGCCTGCCTCACCATGAGGATGTCTGCGGTGATGGCCCAGTTAGAAAACAGCAGCGTCTCCCCGACAAAGATGCAGATCTGCCCAGGAGAGACCAGAACAACCGTCAGGAAGCCCCCACTCACCCGTGGCCTCAGCTTGCTCCCTGCTCCCTGGCTGCAGGCAGGGAACCCCAAAGCCTCCCAGCCTTCCCTGGCCTGCAGCTCCCGGCCGTCAGGCTCATGAGGAGTGTGTGGCTTATCAAGATGCCCACAGCCGAGCCCTGGACAGGCCCTGGACAGAACAAGGGCAGGCACATAGGAGCCTCCCCATAAATCACACTGCTTCTCCTGCCAGGCTGCTCCCCACCACCCGTGAGCTCCCCACTGCACTCACATAGGCCCCCACGATGCTGCTCTTGGCGGCCACGAAGATGAGGCAGATGAAGATGGCAGAGCCCAGCATGCCCACAGCACACACCAGCGGGTCGGCTCGCTGGGTCCGCAGGCGGCACCAGCGAGTGGCTCCTGCCCCCGTGACCACACCCAGAAAGCCCGTAAAGCAGGTGATGGCCCCAAAGATGAGGCTGTGGGACAGAGGAGGCGGGGGATGGGTTGAGAGGAAGGCCAACGCTGGGGCAGAGGGCCGGCACCTCTGTCCAGCGTCCCTCGCCGCCCTGCCGCCCACCTCCCCCACCTGAGCCGGGCCCCACCTGTCCTTGGCCCCACAGGGCGGGCTGCTGCACGCCTCTGCCGTCTTCTGCACGACTTGGGCGCGGTACAGGTACAGCGGGATCCACATGCCCAGGGCCCCTGTGGCGAAGGACACGGCCGACGTGGCCAGGGAGGAGAAGACGTAGCTGCGGCTGGGGAGAGGCCGGGCAGCGACACTGAGTGGGGCCCAGAGGCAGCCTTCGCTCCCCACTCCTCCCGGGGCTGGAAGGCTCTGCTGTCTCCCCTCGCGGGCTCTGGGTGGGAGGGCTATGGCAGCAGAGTAATCAACACGTGGCCACCATGTCACTCCCAGCACTGCCGGCAGCGGAGACAGCAGGGAGGCCAGCCACGGGTGCTAGGTGGGCCCCCCTCTTCTCACCAGACCCACCCCCAGTAGGACTCACTTGCGGATCAGGGCCTTCATGTCTCGGAGCCACGAGGTCCGGGCCTTGAGCTGCCCCCCGAGCTGGTCGGCATGGCCTCTCTTGGTGGCTGGGACCAGGACGAGGATGAGCGTTCCTGTGATCATGCCCGCGATCGGGGACACCTGATGGCACAGGGAGCACCAGGTTAGGACGCCCGGGCCAGCCGGCGTTGTCTCTGCTGCACCAGGAAGGGGAGCGCAGGCAAGTCACACTCTGGACTCCGGGCTCCAGGTTCCTCTGGGCTGGCATCTGCCCAGCCTTCCCGATTGGGCGGCTGAGCAGAGCCGCTGGGAATGAGGTCGGCAAAAAGGGCTTGGGGGCTCAACCTGCAGTGTCAGAGCAGGGGCGGGATGGGAGGGGGGACCGAAGGAAGAAGGGAGGGGAGGGTGGTCAGATGGATGGGGGAGGGAGGACAGATGGCTGGATATGTGGACAGACAGATGGATGGAAGGAAGAATGGATGGATGAGTGAATTAACAGACAGGAAGATGGACGATGGGACGATGAATCACTGGGTGGGTGCATTAACACCTGGGAAAGCAGGAAGATGGCTGGATGGCTGGGTGGGTAATGGAGGGATGGAAAGAAGGAAGACAGGTAGGGAATGGACAGGCATGTGGAATGATGAGTGGGAGAGGAGAGAGTGCCTGTGGACAGGGAGCCAGACACCAGCCCTGCCCGAACCCCTGGGTCTGGGAGTTTCCCAGGCAGGTCCTCGCCCTGCGGGTCTCTGGGAAGGGACTGGCTGGCATGAAGCATCCAGCACATAGACCAGGCAGGTTATCGTGTGAGAGGAGACCATGTGGCCCCAGAACAGAGGCTCAGGGCCCCCTTGGGGTCTTCCCTGGTCCTGCCCCGTGTGAGAACAGAAGCTCCAGGCCCCAGCCTCTCTCCACATGGGGGGCCATTCGGCAGCCTGGATTCCACGGTGCCGGCTCCTCCGCCAGCTCGTGAGAACCGGGAAACCTGCTCCCACCCCCCAGGCCTGGAGCCTCCCCATGCGCTCCCACTCCCATTAAGGAATTCCACGGAGGCTGCTTCCTTCCTGCTTTTGAGGAAAAAACACTTTGTCTTAGCTTCCTGTCCTCTGCGAGACTGGGGATCTCTGTTTCCGGGGACAGGAAGTGGCTGCAGGCCCCCAAGAGGTCTTGTCTCAGCCTCGCCCTAGCACAGAGCCAGCGCTCACAGCAGGAAGTGCCATCGTGGATCTGGAATTTCCTGACCTGCTGGGAGAGTTTGGCCCCTCAGCCTGGGGCCCCCTGAGGGTGATGGGCCTGACTTGGGCTCTGCTCACACCTGGAGTCCCCAACAGAGTGCAGGCCTGCAGGGCGGGAAGCCTGGAGGCCCAGGCCTGCATCCTAGCCCGGGGTCTGTCCCTGGATCTCTGGGTGACCTGGGCACAAGCTGGTCTGGGGGTGTCCTTACCCGCAAGGCCCAGTGCCAGTCTCCGGCTGCCTGCTTCACGCTGGAGCCAGTGATGTAGCCCAGGCCGCTGCAGGAAAGACAGGCACAGTCAGCCGGACAGGTGGGGGCGGGGGTGGGGGCGGGGGATGCTCACTGAC
>NW_006289391.1:146441-156190 GCF_000327345.1 Myotis davidii
TGGAGAGCAGGGCCAGCGTTGCCCCCCCACCCCGCATGTTTAGGTCACCGAGGACCAAACCTCAGGGAGAGGCATGGTCAGAGCTGGAGGGGACCTCGCCGACCCTCACCTGCCCAGCGGGATGGCGAAGTAGAAGACGGACAGCATGAGCGTGCGCGTGTTCTTGGTGAAGAGGTCACCGATGATGGTGGGCGCGATGGTGGAGTAGCTGGCCTCCCCGATGCCCACCAGCCCCCGGGACACCACCAGCAGCCAGAAGTGCTGTGGGGGAGGGAGGGGCGGAGAATGCTGGGACCGTCCAACTCCTCCGCCTGCTCATCCTCTGCCCCTACTCTGCCCCCCACCTCTGCAGGGCCCGGAGGCTAGGGGAGAGGTTGGAGCCCAACCCCTGCCCCAGCAACAACGGCACCCTTAGGCCACTCTGGGCCTCAGTTTCCCCCTCCAGAGAGTGGGTCTGACAGGGCCTGGTTGGCCCAGTGCTGAGATGGGACTTGACTCTCCCACGTTGAGTGTTATAATTCTGGCCCAGACAGGCCCCCTCTGTCCTCGTAAGCACCGTGGACACAAGCCTGTATCTTCCCCACCACCCCAATTGGGAGACTTCCTCCCTGTGTTCTGGCCCCGCCTTGGGAGCCCGAGTCACCCCACTGTGTCCCACCCCCGGGCAGGGCGGCCGGGCTGGCCCTGGCAGCACTGAGGAGCAAGTGTGAGTGGGGAGTGGGCAGGGCAGCCCAGTGCTCGGTGCTCACCCCCCCCATCCCCCTCACACACACACACATCAAAGAGCTCAGCCCTGCTGATCTGGGAAGGGTGGGGCCGTGCCCGCTGCCAGTGTATGACCCCTTTGATGTGGACCGGTCCTCTCTGTCCCCAGCTGCCCAGGGCCTGAGAACCCAGCTGGTCATCTTTCCCCGGCCCCACCCTGACCACCCATCCGGCCAGCATCGCCCACATCCAGCCCTTCTCCGGGCTCTGCCTCCCTCTCTCCATCTGCCCGGCTCTTTCCCGGCCTTTCTCTGAGTCACTGGTCCTGCTCAGCCGTCTCTGCGCCTCTCATTTCTATAGCTCGTCACTGTCTCCATCCCCGAGTCTTTCCTGGTTCCTTACTTCTGCTTCCTTTCCTGGGGGCCATCTGCCCACAGCCCTTGCCTATTTCTTGTTGGACTGTCTTTCTTGCCTTGACTTCTGTTAGCTTGCTGGACATCCTGGGTAATGACCCTTTATTACGTATGTCACTAATAGTCCCCGCCATCTTTCTCTCCACTTCGTGCATGGAGCTCCTCCAGGCAGAAGCTTCACTTCGTGTTGTTTAATTTGAGAATGTCCGGTCCGCTCATTTCTCCTTAATGGCTTCTGGGATTTCACATCTCGCTCAGGAAGGCCTATTCCATCCCCAAATGAGAGAAGTGTTCTCTGGTATATAATTGTAGAGGGACCGCGACTGGGAGGGGTGTCCTCAGCCATTCTCCTCGGTACAGGAGCAGGCAAGCAAGCCCTGTCTGACCAGGGATCCTGTTGATCCCCACTCTTCCCCCCACCCCTCCCCCCAGACCACTGCTCTGTGCACTTGTTACTTGCACACCCACGTACCAATGAACAAACAGCATTTAGTGTCCCATGTGCTTTGAAAAAAAATGACCATAAAAGGAACCATTCCATGAATCTTGTCCCACAACTTGCTCTTTCCCCTAATTCTTATCTTTTAATATAGATCTAGTTCTTTCTTTTGTGATTAGGAGTCTCATAAGATGCCCTGGCTGCCGTGGCTCAGTGGTTACAAGCGCCGGCCCACGCATCCGAGGGTCTCAGGTTCAATTCCAGTCAAGGGCAGGTGCCTCGGTTGCAAGTTCAATACTTGGCCCCAGTCCGGGTGCGTTCGGGAGGCAACCAAATGATGTGTCTCTCTCACATCGACGTTTCTCCCTCTCTCTCTCCTTTCTCTCTCTCTCTCCCTCCCTTCCTCCTCCCTTCTACTCTCTCTAAAAATCAATGAAAAAAATATCCGCAGGTAAGTATTAACAAAGAAATAAGTCTCATAAGATGAAGACACCCCATTTTATCTGGGCTTCCCCCAGTCATGGTCCTTCAGTTAGTCTCCCTTTTGTTCTATTTTAAGATACAGCAAACATCCTCACATGCACTCGTGTCCCCAAGCTGGAGTTTCTGGCTTGGGCATAGACCTCAAAGTAAAAGGCTGGGCTGTGGGATTTACACAGCTAGAATTTTACAAAACCCTGCCGTGTTGCTCTCCAAAGAGTCTATCCCTTTACACTCCCACCAGCAGCTTGAATAACACTTAGTATTGCCAGCCTTTCTAATTGTTGCCAATCTGATGGGTGCGAAATGCTATCTCATTGTTGTTTTCATTTGCATCTCCCTGATTACTTGAGAGTATAGTCTCTTCCTACTGTCAATGCCCATTGGGTATCTGCTCCTGCAATTGTCTGTCGCTATCCTTTGCCCATTTTCCCACTGGGTTATCTGTCTTTTGCTTGTTGATTCATAGTTCTACACGGTTATAGTTTTTACTTTACTCTGACTTATCCGGAATTTATTTTGACGTGTGGTTCGAAATACGGGCTAAACGTTATGTTTTGTCCAGATGGACAGTCAGTTCTCCCGAAACCCTGCGATGCAACTTTCATGCTACAGCCAATGCCCACAGGAAGGAGGACTGTGTCTCCCGACGGCTTCGTCTGTCCCCCTGCTGTTCCAGGTAGAATAGTCATGGTGGATTAACTGACAGGGCAAGTCCCCTTTCACTGTTATTTTTCACCGTGTCCTTGGCTGTTCCTAGGCGTTTTCTCTGCCAAATTAACTTCAGAATCCCGTGGGACTCGGATTGTGCTTGCAGTGAGTTTATAGAGTAATTGGGGTGATCTGTCTGCTTCTCTCCCTGCCTCTGCTCATCTTCTCTCCCCGACCCTCCCTCCTCTACACACCTGGAGGGGCTCAGCCCTGGCATCCTGGTCCTGGACTCACTGGTCAGTCCCAGAAATAGCACCAAGGGTCAGAAGACCAGGGGCCTGGCCAGGCAGGGCAAGCCCAGCGAGACCCTAGCGGCTTCCGGTCCCGGCCCCATGGTTTACCGTGGGTGTGAGGTTGACACTTCGGCTCGGAGCTTTCCTGAGCCTGCCCTTCCTCTGAAGCGGCCCATGAAGCAAAGTTGTATCCCCAAACCTGCTGATTCCCTCTGCCCTGGCTTCCAACCTCCTCTCGATCGATGTAACTCTGAATCACCAGGTCCTTCCTCACACTCTTCCAGGGCTCTGCACTGCCCTCAGGAGGAAGCCCAGGCCCTCCCGCCTGGCATCTGAAGCTCTCCTTGACTTGGTCCCTGCCTTCTTTTCCAGCCAAAACACTCTTTTCCTCCATGTCTGAACACACCCCACCATCTGCACCCATGGGGTTGCTCCATCTGCCCATGCTATCTCCACCAAAAGGCCTCATCCCCCTGTCCTGCCTGCCCAGCTCAATGCCACCTCCTCCAGGAAGCCTTCCCTGAACCATGGATTTTAAGAGACTGCACTCCTCACATCGACTCTCAGCACTTTGCACATCTTGAAGGCTCTAAACATGGGACCTTCTGTCACATCTTCCCATGCCCAGCCTGGGTGCTCCCAAGGACAGGGCCAGGGTCTCCTCCTCTGTCCCCTAAGCTGAAACTTCTTGAGGACAGATCTGGTATTCTCCCCTTCTCCCACTACCTCCCTCTACTGCAGTGGTTCTCAACCTTCTGGCCCTTTAAATACATTTCCTCATGTTGTGACCCAACCATAAAATTGTTTACGTTGCTACGTCATAACTGTAATGTTGCTACTGTTATGAATCACAATGTAAATACCTGATATGCAGGATGGTCTTAGGCGACCCCTGCGAAAGGGTCATTCGACCGCCAAAGGGGTCGCGACCCACAGGTTGAGATCCGCTGCTCTACGGTGACTGTCCTTCTGCTTGAACATCCCTAGTGATGGGAAACTCACTACCTCTCAAAGCAACATATCTCCTTTTTGGAAGAAAGAGTAAAAGTAATGATTTGCTGAACACCCGCCATGTTCCAGGGCTTAGATATTCATTGGCTTATTATTTCTCACAATAACCCTTTGAGCAGTATTATCCCCATTTTATAGATAAAGAAATTGAAGCTCAGAGAGATTAAGTAAGTTTCTCCAGATCACAAGGCTGAGTGGGCAACAGAATTGATATATCCAAACCCAGAACTGTGGGAGCCGAGTAAGAAACATCTTCCTCATGTCGAAGTCACGCTGGCTTCCCTAAGACTTTGACCCAAGTAGTTAGCTGGCCATCAAACTGTGGGAGGCCGAGACAGGAGTAGCGGCTTACAGCAAGATGATGGTGGGGCCAGGACCAGAACCAATGGGTCCCAACTCCCAAGCCAGACGAGGGAACTCCTAGTTCCCCGTGTCCCTCGCATCCGCCCCAGGTCAGAGGCAGCTTAGAGAGTCCGGCTGCTGGGCTGTGGGTCCCTCAGCTCTGGCCAGTGTGGGGAAGGCCCTATTTGCAGGGCCAGTTTCTAAAAGTCCCAAAGACCCCCCATCCCACTGTCCTTGGAGGATACCATCTGGAGCTGGAGCAAAGGGGCTGGAACCCCCAGTCTAGACTACGACAGGCCAGCAGACCGCACCCACCGGAGGACCGGAGGGGACACTTGGGGTTGCGGGCGGGCCGTCCGGCCAGGCTCACCTGCTGGGAGATGAAGGAGCTGGAGAACGTGACTGCCGACCAGAAGAAAATGCCGCAACTGAGGATCACCTTCCGGTTGAAGCGGTCGCCCAGGTAGCCGAAGATGGGCGCCGCCACCATGAAGCTGCAGATGAACACTGTGCGGCAGAGGAGAGCGTGAGGGCCGGAGCAGGGTCCCTGGGCCTGGACCCACCTGCCCACACCACGCCAGCTCGAGGCCAGAGCCCAGGAGACAGAGCTTAGCCTGGGCCAGGGCCCGAGGCAGCAGCCCCAGAGAGGAAGCGCGTGTGAAGGATAAATGTTCACGATGATGGGGAAGCAGCCTCAGCCAGGCCTGGGCCCAGGGGTGGCAGGAAAGGCCCTCTGGGTTCAGGTGATTCTACGACCCCATCCTCTTTATGCAGGGCCCCCGACTTACCCAGCTGGAGGGGGGCCCTTGGGTACTTTTAAAACAGTACAGATGTTCTCGTGGAACAGGTTCTGTATGCCAGGAGCTGCACTAGGCCTCACCCCCAGCCTCCTGTGGATCCTTCCAGCCCGTCCCATCGCGCAGATGGGAGACAGGCTCGGGGAGAAGTGACTTGCCCAGGGCCCCACCAGTAGTGAGCAGCCCAGTGGGGATTTGATCCCGCCTGTCTGTCTCCATAGCCAGCAGTCCTGATGCTTGGCCACACTGCCTTCCCCGTGAGACTTGGGGAAGAGGGGAAGGGGACGACCCAAGGTCACAGCCATTCAGGGCAGAATGGGCCGGAACGCCAGGTCCCTCCCCTGACACATCACAGCTCCCTCCCTCCCAGCCGGCTGCAAGGCTTCCCTGACATTTGGAAACACTGTGGTTCATTTGTTCATTCATTCATTTATTCATTCATCCATCCATCCAACAAAACAGGCAGCCCTAGCCGGTTTGGCTCAGTGGAGAGAGCGTCAGCTGGGTTTCGGGCTCGATCCCCAGTGTGGGGCATGCAGGAGGCAGCTGATCAATGATTCTCTCTCATCATTGATGTTTCTATCTCTCCCTTCCTCTCTGAAATCAATTAAAAAACATTTTTTTAAAAAAATAAAATAAATAGAAGGGTCAGAGAAACTGACATTTCAACACAGACCTGGAGGAGGTGAAAAAAAACAAATCATGCATATATTGGGGCAAGAATGGCAGTACAAAGGCCCTGGGGCAGGAGTGTACTTAGTACATCTGAGAACAGCCAAGAGGCCAGAGTGGCTGGAACAAGAGGCAAAGGGGAAAGGCCAGATGGGTTGCGGCCTCACGGCCCATTGTGATGCTGTGGCGTCTGGGGGTGAGAGAGGAAAACACCGGAGGACCTGAGCAGAGGAGTGATCTGACCTGGTTTTGTTCTTCCAGAACAAGACAAGGGCAGAGGCTCAGAGGGCTCCGTGGGGATGCCACTGCCGGTGATGGGAGGGGCCTTGGAGGGCCCAGGTGGGGTAAAGAGGTCAGTAAGCAAAGGTAGATCTGGGTCAATAGGCAAGGCAGCCCCCCTTTTGCCCGTCCAGGCAGACAGTCCCACAGCTGATGGGCAGATGGCCAGACAAAGGCTGGGAGTGGGCAGACAAGGTGGCCAGTGACAGGCCTCTGACACCAGGCTGAATGTGCACATGGGCTGGGCTGCTCTCTCAAGACCCGAGTCCCCAGGGAGGCTGGACTGGTAAAGAGAAAGGGGGAGGGGAGGAAAGAGGGAAGGAGGTGAACCAGGGGAGAGGGCTGGCTGGCGGGTATGGCGGTCTCCTATCTCAGTGAGAACCATATGTATGGGGTGTAGGGGGTGGGGGGGCTGTTAATCCCAACTATGTGTGACTGGGACCTTGGATGTAATCAACATACAGATGCACAAAAGTGGGCACAAGGGACAAAGTGGGTGCTAAGTCCACTCTGTTCTTTCCCAGCTGGGTGACCTAAGCAGGTCACAGCCTCTCTGTGCCTGTTAGTGGTGTGCTGACAAATGTTGGACAACTGGCTCTCCTGATGTACACTGTGTGCCAATTTCCACGGTGTAAAGACTCCCACCCTGGCTGATTTCAAGCTACCAATGTGATGCCACTGTTCCACACAGCACTGTATAGACCAGTGGTCCTCAACCTTCTGGCCCTTTAAATACAGTTCCTCATGTTGTGACCCAACCATAAAATTATTTTCGTTGCTACTTCATAACTGTAATGTTGCTACTGTTATGAATTGTAATGTAAACATCTGATAAGCAGGATGGTCTTAGGCGACCCCTGTGAAAGGGTCGTTCGACCGCCAAAGGGGTCGTGACCCACAGGTTGAGAACCGCTGGTATATACAGTATTTCTACCAGATATAATAGAAGTAAGTAGCTTTAAGAACACAGATAAGAGTAAAACACAGTAAAATAATTAAGAAGTGATGAATTGTACTTAATATCTTTGTGTTTTTTTTAAAACATGTTTTTATTAATTTTATTATTATTTTGGAGGGTGTTAATTCTCACTCGAGGGTATTTTTCCATTAATTTTTAGAAAGCGTGGCAGGGACAGGGAGAGAAACATCGATGTGAGAGAGACACATCAATTGGCTGCCTCCCGCACACACCTGGACCAGGGCTGGGGATGGAGCCTGCAACCAAGGTACATGCCCCTGACCAGAATCAAACCCAGGAACCTTTAGTCCACAGGCTGACGCTCTATCCACTGTGCCAAACAGGTTAGAGCTGTTTTTATTGGTTTTAGGAAGAGTGGAAGGGAGAGGGAGGAGAGAAACATCAATGAGAGAAACATTGATCAGCTGCCTTCTGCACACCCCCTACTGGCGATGGAGCCCAAAACCCCGGGGAATGTCCCATGCAACCTCTAGGTGCACGGGACGATGCCCAACCCCTGGCCCGGGCTATTACCTTTGTTTTTAATATAAGTTGTTTAATCGTAAGTTTACATAATTTAGATTTTAATAATGGTTGTATTTAAAAAGCAGCTCGCACGATTCCCAAAAATCTAACAATGACTCTTAGGCGCAGGTAGGTCTAAGTCATTTCCAGCAGGCCAACTTCCTCATCTGTAAAATGAAGATAAAAGTAGCTACCCCCCACTTGCTCTTAGCAGAGGATGAGATAAGGATCGTAAGGTGCTTCAGCCACACCCCGCCCAGTCCACACTGGGCCCTTGTTTAGATTAATCAAGGCAGAAATCATTTCCTCGTCTCTAGAAAAATAATTTTTCCTGCTGGGCCTGTCTCCCAGGTCCTTTCTGAGATCAAACCAGGATACGGGCAGGAAAGAGATGTCGGTCTCATTAGGACTTACACACCTCAGGGGGGAGGGAGAATGTTCCCTCGGTGCCTGTCTGTGCTCGGTGGGGAGTGAGCAGAAAGAATCAGAGTGGGAGCTGCACCCTGTCTGGTCCCGGGGGCAGACCCCATCCGTGGGTTGCCCAGAGTAAAGGGCTAAAATGTCAGGGAGCCAGCAAGGAAGGCCAGCTCCTGCCAGGATAATGAAGGGAGGCTTCCTGGAGGGGGTGCTGTCGGTGCTGGGCATTGAGGGATGCACAGCAACTGGCCATGATAATAACACTTAAAATATAAACTACAAATCTGATAAGCGATCCTGTACAACAGGGAAGGAGGCACCATGCCTTTTGCTAACAATAACCTCAGCTATCATTTACGGGGTATTTATTACAGGCAAGGCCCAAGGATGTGCCCTGGGCATAAGCACAGGTTCTCGCATCTGAATCTCACTATGGTCTTCATCGCACAGAGGGGACAACAGGGGCTGAAAGGAGTGACGTCACACAACTAGTGTGTGGCTGAGCCAGAATTTAACCCCCAATTTGTCTGACTCTGGAGTCACTGCTCTCAATCACACTACGGACTGTCAGGCTAGGAAGGGGGGTGGTCCCGACCGATGTTCCCAAGGTCAGAGAAAGTTCAGAGTGTGTTGGGGACAGCGAGAAAGTGGGTCAGGCTGCAGCTGAGGAAGCTGTGGAGGGAGCAGCGGGAGATAAGGGGTGGAGCGCAGATGGGCCCTAAACACTAGGACCAGGTTTGGGCTTTAGTTAGCGGGCAGTAGAGAACCACAGCATCCTTCATGCTCCACCTGGTGGGTGGAGAGGGGCTGAAGGAAAAGAGCAGGGCCTTGGCCAGACCCCGACCCTCCTGGTCCATCCCCACCTGCCTGTCTGCAGCGGAGCAGGGAGGCAGCTGCTGGCTCCCCCCTGCCCCGCACACCCCACCCCACCCCCCGGCTTTCTGCCTGCTCACCTGGGTGGGCAGAGGTACCCTGGACTGCAGGTGCACCCCTATTGCAGCAGGTACTCCCTGTCCCCACCCTGACTCCAGCCTGCTCAGGTCACCAGGCACCATCCTAAGCTTCAGCCTGTCTGTCCCCTATCACAGCTGAGGCCACTGATACATGGGGGACTTGCCCAAGATGGTATCTGACCCTCCTGACCCCGGGCTCCCTCTTCCCTCAGTGCCTTTCCTTGGGGGCAAGGGAGTCCAGGGTCAGGAGGGTCAGTGTCACCTTGGGCAAGTCCCCCACAAACCAGTGGCCCCGGCTGGGAAATGGGAGACATGACCCATCTTTGCAGCCCGCCCCTCTGCTCTGCCCGAGGCAGGCGAGAGAGGACCTCTCCTGGCCCTCAGGGCTGTCCCAGGCCAGTGGAGGGGGCTGACCACAATCGATCACGACAGGAACAGGAGGAAAGATGCTGCTGGCAGGAGGAAGGGCACAGACAAAGGCAGGAGCCCGTGAGCCTGTCCCGGGCAGGGCACAGAGGCCAATCTGGCCAGCAGGGCAGGCAGCTTTGCTGCAAATAGAGACCAGCCTGTCTAGAAGCTTCCCTGTGCCCCACCCCCACCCCACCGTCTTTGTTTGTTTCAGGAGAGCTTTCTGGGCAACGGCGGCTGCCCCACCCCTCATCTCCCCAGGGCTGGCTTTCCCAGCAGCTCCCGCAGGAGGACATCCTGTGGTCCGTTGTGGGGAAGCCCTCCCTCAGCTCACGCTCAGCTCACGTGTGCTGAGCCCACAGGTCTGGGACAATGGAGTAGCCGCAGGGAGTCAGGGGGTGGGAGG
>NW_006289391.1:157593-158469 GCF_000327345.1 Myotis davidii
AACTTCACCGGCTTCCAGTGGGATGACCAGGCCCCCTCCTCCTGCGGCTGAGAGTCACCAGAAGGCAGGGCTGGGCACCATCTGTCCACCCCTTGGGGGCCCATAGAGGGACCAGCACCCAGGAGGTCAGGACAGCCCCACTGAGGTCTCTGTGCCCTGGCAGGACACCCCGGGACCCACCACAGGCTGCTGAGCCACCCTCAGTGCACATGCTCCCCGTTTGACCCCAGAGGGTGGTCCTGGAGCAGGAGTGGGCGAGGTCTGAGCTGGGGAGCCCTGGCTCCCACACTGTGGCCTTGGAGCACGCCTCCAGCACCCACCTCGGCCCGGGCTGAACCGGGACTATTTTTACCAAGTCCAGATCTGGCTGGCCTGTGATTTGGAAAAGATCCGCCTCCTCCACATCCTGCGGGCAGCGGTGCTTGGGCAGCATGGGGTGGGCAGGGGCCAGGCTCTGCCTAGTGCCCTCCCTGCCCGGGGGATGTGGAGGATGGCGGCCCAGGCCAGCCAAGATGAGGGGAGGACCCGGACAGCTGGACCCAGCGGTGCCTGAAAGCCACCATGCCCAGACTTCCTGCGGGAACCACTTCTCCTTTACAGTCTGCTGGGATAGAAGCCCTAGGTGGGCCCCTCAGGCCCCAGGAGGTCCTGGGGGAGTAGCCACAGGGGCTGCCCAGCTTTGCCTTCAGAACCAAAGCAGAGGATGTCACTACCCACACTGGGCCCGGAGTAAAGGTCCTGCGGCACCTGCCCTGCCCTGAAACCTTCTCTGGGTCCCCCCTGCCCCAGACCAAGCCCAGGTGCCTTTCACCATCAGACCCTGCCTGCTATCCAGCGCCTCCTCTCATCCCCCCACACTCCAGCCACAACCTTCAC
>NW_006289391.1:158481-158921 GCF_000327345.1 Myotis davidii
AGGAGACTCAGCCCCAAAGCAGATGCACTGTCTGGTTTCAGTCTGAGCTGGCTCTTCCTCTGTCCTCTATCCCCACTACCCCCTCAGCTCCATCTTCCAACTTGCTTATTTTCTCTTCAACCGGGTCTAGTCTACCTGTTAAGAATGCTAATTATTACCCTTTTTAATTTTAACCATTAGATTTTTCTCTAGTAGAATTTAAAATGTAGGTCTTTTCGATATCTCCCTGTTCTTTTGTAATCAGGGACTGTTCCTGCCTTATAAATCCTACTCTTTGCCGGAGAGCTTTGCAAGTTGAGTCTGCCTAGTGTTCAGGCCCCTCCAGGGGGTTCTGCGGTTCTCCGGGAGCTGGTTTTCCCACTGTCTGGGCCAGCTGACTCCCTCCCTCCAAGGTGGGTGTCTGTGTGTGCTCTACCCATTTCGCATTTGAGTTTGTCCTC
>NW_006289391.1:158939-170885 GCF_000327345.1 Myotis davidii
AGGAGTGGGCCTGTGTCCCCGGCAGGACCTGGATCGTTAAGGCTTCCCTAACGAGCACTTTTGCACCGGCCTCTGCTGGGTTCCTGGAAACCTCGGGTCTACACGGGAAAGGCAGGGGAAGTCTCAGAACTGCACAGAGCAGGGGATGGACGAGGCTCTGCCTGAAGCCGGAACCAGGGAGGCAATGTCTTCCACAGATGGGAACACTGCCTACCGGCCTGGGGGTACAGACTGAAATCAGGGAGCTGCCTGGGCTCCGAGTGGAAACCAAGCTACGCAGCCACACGAGAAGCCAAGCCTGCACTGCCCGCTCCTCAGAACAAAGTAATCCCGGAGCCCGGAGAGACCTGATGAATCTGGGTGATGGCTAGATGGACGGTCATTGTACTCTTCTCTCTACACTGTATGGATATTTAAATTTTTTTCATCATAAAAAATGTTTACATGAGCTCAGCCTGTATGGCCCAGTTGGCTGAGTGTCATCCCATGAACCAGAAGGTCATGGTTCAATTCCCATCGGGGCACATGCCTGGGTTGTGAGCTTGGATCCCCAGTAGGGGGCGTGCAGGAGGCAGCTGATCAATGTTTCTCTGGCATCGATGTTTCTATCTCTCTCTCCCTCTCCCTTCCTCTCTCTGAAATCAATAAAAACGTATTTTTTTAATGTTTACATTGAAAATACTGTAAGAAGCGCCTAAGACATACTTTCCCAAAACACTCCGCAGCACTGGGCTTCCATACCAGCTCCCACTCCTGTGAGTGAGTTCAGTTCTTTGCTTCTGGCCCCTGAGACTGTCCTGCTAGCTTCAGCGTCCAAGCTCAGCCGTGTGACTTAGGTGTTTCCCGGCATCTTTCATCCAGCGTGGAGGGGAAGGGAAGGCTTCTCACAGCCACGCAATCTGACTGCCTGAGTAGACGTTCTTTCCCCTGAATAAATTCTAACTCATCCTTCAAAGCCCCACTCACATGCCCTCCTTGGGGAACGTCTCCACCTGCGTCCAGGCAGAGCTGGGCCCCCTGCCCCCAGGCCTGGCTGGAGACTGGATGTTTTCTGTTCCCGTCATCGGAGGGGACTCCCTGAGAGCAGGGACTGCATCTGTGGCAGAGCCCAGTTCAGGGCCTGCTGTGCAGCTGCCTCTTCAGGTGTAGGGTAAGGAGGCCCAGGTTTCCCAAACAGGAGGAGCCAAGAGCTAGATTTCTGGAGACTCGGGGGTCAGCTCTGAGCTAGCAGCAACCTGCATGGGGGCTACAGAAAGCAGGCTTTTCCCAAGCCAGGTTCCCGCTCCGGTCCCAACCGGAAAAGCGGGGGCAGGCCCAGGCCTCACCCTCAGCCACATCCCAGCCTGTCTCCTGGCCCAGCAGCCCCTGGTGCCCAGAAATAAGCAGACAGCTGGCTCTCAGCCCTGGCCCTTTGATCCGGGCAAGCACCAACACCTGGCTGGCGCCCTCCACCTGTCTCCGACCTTATCAGGGCTTCGGGAAGAGACAGGTGCCTGCGGCCCAGGCAATTAGGTGATTTGCCTGGGTGCCCACTGGGCCATATCCTGGTCTAGCTCACCTGGCTTCTTGGCTCACATGGCCAACGGGGTGACGACACTCTGGGAACCACCATCCCAGCTGTGCTGGGGTAGGTGTTAGGGTGAGGGTCAGGGGTCTCTGAGAGTGCTGGGACTCTCATCATGGCCCAGAGCCCCCACCCCCATCCCCTCCCCCTGAGAACGCTGAGATCCAGACTCTCAGACACCTGGGACAAGACTCACCAATCCAGTGGCCATCTGGGCTCCCTCCCCAAACCAAGAGGACAGTATATGCAGAATTCCTGTTTCAGGCCTGCTACTGTCTCACCATGAGACCTTAAGCAAGTCACTTCCCCTCTCTTAGCCTCTGTCCCTTGATCTAGAAAGTGAAGCTTGGAGGAGGAATAATCAAACGAGATGATGCCTATGGGATATTTGTCCATCTCTGGCCAGGTCGCCAGGGATCGCAGGGACCACCACGACTTCTCTCTTAGCCAAGAAGGCAGCCTGGGACATCACTGTGGCAGCGCTACAGCCCTCAGAGCCCTCCCACCTGCTCACTGGGTGGCTGCACTGGCCTGACCTCACTGGTGGGGCTGAGCAGAGAGACGGGCAGAGCCTTGTTCTGTGTCAGTCAGCAAGGCCAAGGCCAGGAGGGAGGAAGCCCAGCAGCTCCCAGGGGCCCAGGGGCCCCAGAGGGAGGGTCTGGTGACTGGGCTCCCTCCTGTCCTTTCCTCCCCAGCTCAGCAGCCTGCTCCCTCCCGGCTTGAACTCTCTAATCAGTGGTTCTCAACCTTCTGGCCCTTTAAATACAGCTCCTCATGGTGTGACCCAACCATAAAATTATTTTCGTTGCTACTTCATAACTGTCATGTTGCTACTATTATGAATCGTCATGTAAATATCTGATATGCAGGATGGTCTTAGGCGACCCCTGTGAAAGGGTCGTTGGACCGCCAAAGGGGTCGCAACCCACAGGTTGAGAACCACTGCTCTAAGTGCAAAACCCAGGCTAGAGGGACCTGTCCCAGACCCCAGCGCAGGCTGACTTGCTCTGGCCCAGCCAGGGACACCCAGCCAGGGCCAGGGGAGGGGGTTTGGGCTCACATCCTGGGTGGAGGTGACATCTGCAATGGCGGGGACCTTAGGAGGTGCTGGACCACACCGCCTTGCCCCAGTCCTCACTCTGTCAGCTCTCACAGAGTAGGGATGAGCCCGGAGCTATCACACCCCCTCCTCTCTCGGAGCCCCAAAGACCCCAACAGGTAGCCAGGCTGTATGAACTCATTGTTCGACTGGAATGCCACCGAGACAGGTCAGGCAGGTTCCTGGACAAAGCCAGCTCACTCCGCCCCTCCCCCCAGGAGAGCCCAGGCAGGGGAAGGGGTTCGCAGCCTGGAATGCAGACTATGGACTTCCTCCCACACATCTGACTGGGCCTCAAAGTCAGGTGGACCCCTGGGCCCGGGGGTACACAGCAAGGCTGGCACGCGGTGCTGGCCCTGAGCCTCGGCCCAGGTCTGAGGGGCCTGCGGAGAACACAGCCAGCATGGCCACAACTAGTGAGAGGGCCAGGGAGCCAGGAGCTCAGACCCCACCACCACCCCCCACCCCCGGCCATGCAGTGGGCAGGGCAGGGACAAGGGAGACATGGACCCTAGAGGGAGGGTTGCCCTGGCCCAGGGGCTCCAGCCCTGCCTCCCCAAGAGTCAGAAGGCCCGGAGCCTCAAGGGAGACGGGGGGGCGGCGGGGGGGGGCGCAAGAACCTGAGGCCCGGACCTAGGCTCCTGCCCCAAGTCTGGGAAGGGTTCTGGGCTGACCAGGAGGGTTCCTGATTTGAATCTAAGCGATAACTCACATGTTGATGGCATTGGAAGGAGTTGGGGGTTGGGGGGTGGGGATATGGAAACAGGGCTGCCCGGGCCCTGAGGACAGCGCCCAACTTACTGACCCTAAGGAGCTCCTTTAAAGCCTCCAGATGAAACCTGGAGCCCTGGGTCCCCTGAGGCCCCGGAGCCGCCCGCAGGGACCTGGGAGCCACCCGCAGGGACCTGGGCCCTTGGCCTGCACTCGGCCTCCCACGGCCGCTCAGGGCAGGGGCGTGGCAGCTTGATTTCTTTTGCCAGAAGAGAAGCAGAGGCGGGGGGGGGGGGGGGGGGAAAAAAAACTTTGTGAGTGGCAACAGTGGGACCTGTACACAAAGCGGAGCCCCAGCAGAGAATGACCCCCCAGGAAGGAGGGGCAGGACCGGGCAGGGGTAGAGGCCTCACCTGACTGCAGCAACCCGGCTCCTCGGTCCTTGACCCCGAAGTGCTGCTGGATGTCCAGCAGGACGCCTGGCGGGGAAGACAGACGGTGCTTACTGGTGACGTCTGATGCCTGGTACCCCCATCCCCACCTGACTGGGTTACCCCAGTCCCACACCAGCCCTCTTTCCACCTTGCAGGGCCAGTCTGGTTCCATCGACACAACTCCACCCTGCCCAGGTCAGCCAGGCCAGGGGACCTTGGGGGCCAAGCTTCCATCCCGCCCCACTGGGCCTCCTGTGCTCACCCTGGAGAGAGGATCTCACCCCCTCCCTCCGCCACTGCAGGGGCCCAAGGCGCAGGCAGGCGGGGCTCCCCCGTGGTCCCAGTGAGGCCACTGAGCTCCCTACCTGCCCACCTGTGGCCCAGCCCCAGCCTCAGTGAGGAGCAGACACGGCCCCTCAGCCCAGAGAGCAGTGGAGCAGCCGCTGAAACTGCGAGGGAAGCTCTCTGGCTGGGAGGGGGCTGAGGAGCAATGCTCACACCTGCTCTCCTGCACGTGTGCACAAGCGCATGCGCACACGCACGCAAACGCATCCCCCGAGGTGTCCTCAGGAGTATAACCAGGACCTCCACCTGCTGGACGCAGAGGGAAGCAGGTGGGGCTCCACACTTGCTTTTCTGGGGGAAGGAGATTCCTTCCCCCAAGGCCCAGCCACCTCTGCTCTCCCATTAGCGCACTCATGTCAGGGCCGGGGGTGGGGCGGGGGGTGGGGAACCGGAACAACCAGAAACTGCCCCCAGCTGTGAACAGACAGGGCCAAGGCTGTCTGGGGGCCAGCGAGCTCCTGGGGCCCTCTCTCCTCTCTGCACACAACCAGGGCCGTGAGTGCGCACAACCCCAGCCCCGAGGACCCAGGGGCCCCCGCAGGCTTATCTCTAGGACACCAGGAGGCCAGGCCAGAGCCCCGCTGACCAGCACACACCTGCACCGGGGAGGGACGGGGGGAAAGGAGGAGGAGACGGGGCCTGCCTTATGAGCATCCCCAGCAGGGGACAGAAGAAGGGACTAGACCAGTGATGGCAAACCTATGACACGCGTGTCGGAGGTGACATGCGAACTCGTTTTTTTTGGTTGATTTTTCTTTGTTAAATGGCATTTAAATATATAAAATACATACCAAAAATATGTCTTTGTTTTACTATGGTTGCAAAGATCAAAAAACTTCTCTATGTGACACGGCACCAGAGTTAAGTTAGGGTTTTTCAAAATGCTGACACGCCGAGCTCAAAGGGTTCGCCATCACTGGGCTAGACCCTGCCTTCAGGGGATTCCCAGGCTCTTCATGATGATGATGATGATGATGAAAATGATGTCAGCATTTGAAATGCTGATGGTTCACAGTATTGAGCATTAAGTGCTTTGCCAGTTTCATCCTCATATAACCCCATTATGGTACTATTATCCCACTGGACAGAGGAGGAAACCAAGGCGCAGGAAGTGAAGCCGCACGGTCAAAGTGAAGTCATGCCTCGTGAAAGTGGAATCTCCACGCATTGTATGAGGGTCCCACCCGATGGCTGGGTGTACTAGGGGAGGCTCACTGTCTCTCCCAAGACCCTGGGCTGGGATGCTGGGCGGATGCCTGGGATGGGGTCAGCCCCAGCTGCAGCCTGACAGCCAAGAGAAGCTGCCTCCTCTCTGCTAATGCCGGTGGATTGACCATAATTACCGGGAATGAAGAGGCTGTGTGAGGCCCAGGTAATGACTTAATAACCAAGGTGGCTGTGGCCTTGCCTTGAAGGCAGAAGCCCAGGGCCCATCCTGGGCCTGTGGAATGCAGCCACCAAGTGGGACCTCCAAGGTGCCCTGACCTGGCCTCGGAGGCCCAGAGTTCCATCGGGGCCTGTGGGTGGCCCTGGTGGGCCTGATTTGGGGAACCACCCACACTCACCTCTCACCCCACAGTCCATTCCCAGCCCTGAGCCAGGACTTGTTCCCCTCCTGACGTGTGGGTCTGATCACATCCCTCTCTCGCATAGTAATTATCAACTGAGACTCCCCAGTGCTTCAGGGGGACACAGGCCCCTTCCCCAGGCCACCAGCTGCAGGTTCACCCTTATCAACCCCACCCTCCCACCTTCCAGCTCAGGAAACCACCCCTCCACCCCGTACTCCAGCCACCCCAAACTACTCATGGCCCCACAATTACACATGCTTCCTCTTCTACCCTGGCACAACTTTGTTGACTCTGCTCATTCCTGCCACTCCTTCAAAACTAGCTCAGGTACTTCCTCTTCTGGGAAGTCTTCCCTGATTTCTCCCCTCCCACCAACTTCAATGAGTTAATTGCCCTGTCCTTGTTTTAGCACTTGGCACACTAGGATTAGTTAGTTCTACAGGGAAGACACATAGGGATGTGGATATGAGCTCCTTGTCAGGGCTTGGGGTGGGGAACCCACTGTAGCCAGGAGCTAAGAGCCACCAGTTACTGGTTCCCACTAAGTTCCAGGTATCGTGTGAGGCTCTTCAGATGGTATTTCTACCTGTGCAGGTGTCTATGATTATCATCCCCTTGCTGCCTCTGCTAATATCTACAATTATTAACCCCATTTTACATAGGAGGACACAGGCTCTGAGAAGTTAAATAACTTGTCATGGAGCACTTCAGGTGTCAGAGGTGAGATCTGAAACAGGTCTATTGCCAGAATCAAAGCTTGTTCTTCGGCCACACTGCTTCTGTGTGGTTTGCTCTTGTCCCTGGCCCAGCGCCCAGCACGCAGCCAGCCCACCGTGACCATTTGTGGAGTGGCTGCACAGACGAATGTGTGTGTTTTCCTCCTCCCCCGCTAGACCAGGAGCCCCTGGAGCATTGGAGCCAGAAAGTCGCCTCCAGAACCCAGAACAGGGGCTGTTTAAGGACTGGGTAAGGATGGGTGGAGTGGGGAGTTGGGTAGGCGGGCAAAACTCCCCCTGGGTCCCTGAACAGTGGGTCCCCAACCACAGCCGAATGGAGGGCACGGATCTACAGTAACCATTGGCCACTTCCTAGGAAGAAGGCCATATCACAATCGGCATCATGAAGACGGCCTATGTGCACACAGCAAATAAAAACACTCTCGCCCTAGCTGGTTTTGGTCAATGGGTAGAGCATTGGTCCCAGGTTCGATTCTAGTCAAGGGCATATACCCAGGTTGCAGGCTTGGTCCCCAGCTGGGGGCATGTAGGAGGCAGCCAATCAATTATTCTCTCTCATCATTGATGTTTCTATCTTTCTATCCCTCTCCCTTCCTCTCTGAAATCAATAAAAATATGTGAAAGAAAGGAGGACAGAAAGAAAGAAAGAAAGTGCTTCCTCCCAAGGCATATTCTAGCCACCTGACCAGACAGTCTCCCTCCCATATCTTCATGGTCCAAAGTTTGCCTCTGCCTCCAGGCAGCTTCCCTGGCCTCCTCTACTGCACGGAGCTCCTGGGAAGGAGGAGGAACGTTTCTCCACATCCAGATGGCATCCAGGGTCCCAGGGGGCTCCCAGGCAGTCTAGACCCCAGGACACAGGAAGCTTTGGATGCCCCTGCCCATGCGCACCCCCCCAGCACCCTGGCTTAGGTCCAAGGCCTGAGCTCTAGGCAGAAGGCCCGAGGGAACCTTCCCAGGAAGCAGGGCCTCCTGCAGGCCCCGCCTGAGCCTTTCTGGGTTGTTGTCCCGCTAACGGGCCTGGAAGGAGCGATGGCCACAAGAGGATGAGATCCCGCCGGCCACTGGCACGGGAAGCGTGTGTCACAGCAGCCCGGCCGGTCGTCTCAGATTTTCCTCTGGGCTCCAGCCTGGCCTGGGCCCACACCCCCTCCCTTCTTAACCACAGCCTTATTTTTAGCCTCTTTCCTGGAGGCTGAGGTTTGGTGGGTCACAGGATGGGCCTCACGCCCAGGAGAAGCCTCCTACAGCTCAGGCCAAGCCCACTCCACCAGCCCCACCAGCCAGGGCATGCACGGTGGAGTCCCCACCCCACCCGTCCCATGGCCACAGGTCCCAATCCAGGCGTCTCCAGGCAGTCGCCCCAAATCCACAGCCAGAATCGCCCTCTGCCCACAGGGTCCTCTTCCCTGAGCCAAGGAAACATTCAGGAACAGCAGGAGCACCGGGATCTTCTCCTTCACTGGCCCCAGCTACACTCTCCGAGCCCCAAGGGTCTTGTCTCTTGTGTAAGGTCCCCTCTAGGCCACCTGTTCCTCCTGCCTCTCGGGGATCTTGCCCTGGGCCTGCCCCTGGCTTGAGCTTGGACTTTCAACTCCCTCACCTCTGTCTCCTGCACATCAGCCTAAGAAACCGCTCACATCTCTCATCCTGGTGGCGAAAGCAATCCTGACCTGTCCCCTCTGCCAACTGCTTCCTCTCTCTCCCCCTTTACAGCTAATGTCCTCGCCCCTCCTCAACTCGACGGCCTCACCTCCATCACTCCTCCTGGTGGCTCAGTCCCACAGACCCTCACCCCTCAGTGTTCCAGCCACCCGGACTCCACCCCCTGGTCCCCATTCCCTGAGTGGCACTCCCCAGGCCAGACACCTGGGAGTTAGCCATGATACCCCCTTGCCTCCCACAGGCCCATGAATGGGCCCAACAATTCTCTCCTTCACCACGTGGCCTCCTCTCCAGTCTCCCTGCTTCCTCTCTTGGTCCATCTAGCATCGCTCCCACAGCCTGACCTCACAAGCACGTATCGATCTACTAGGTCCTGGCTGGGTTCAGAGACTACAGACAGTGTCTGAACTCAGGGAGCTAATGCCATGATCCAGTGGTTGTCACCTCTGGGTAGAGCTCAGTTACCCATGTGTTCTTCAAAGTCCACCTGCCCAGGCCCCTGGTTCAGTATAACGACTACCAACAGCAACCATAATCTGGGTTTTAACATGTTTAGTGCTTACTATGTGCCAGACACTCTTCTCACAGGGCTACAGTATTAGCTCATTGGCGTGGCCACCCAATAATGTTGAGTGGCTCCCAACTGCCACCCAAATGAAGGCCAGATTTCTTCTAGCATCTGAGGCCTCCGTGATCCAGGTCTGTACAATCACCCCGTCTAGAGATGAGGAGCAGGGGCCTATAACACACAGCCCGGGTGTTGGGAAACCACGGGCCTGACTGATCTGAGGCCACGATGACTCTCACATAACAGCCTGTATGTAGGCCAGGACTTGACTACAGCCATGCTCTCCCCCTGGAGTGTCCATGTTCACTTGTTAAGATCCAACTGATCCAGAGCCCAGATCCAAGATCACTTCTGCCAGGACACCCACCACCACCACCCCTCCTCTCCAGCTCCTGTTGAAGAGGTACCTGTAACCCTGAGGGCACCCCCAGAGCTGGTTGGAATCTGGCCTGACTCACCCAGCTGGCTGGTCACAGATACTCACGGTGATCCCCATCACCGCTGGTCCCTCTGTAGCCACCAGAGGAGCCAGGTCCAGACCAAAACTGCTGACATCACAGAGTCCGCTGAAAGGCCACGGTGTACAAGGAAGCCCACAATGACCTCAGGAGCCCCAGTTCAGACCAGCCTCAGATGAAGGTAGAGATATTGTGATCCTGAGGTCTCTTCTTGCCTAGTCAGCCCGGGCAGGCCACTCAAGCCCACTCCCCAGGCACAGTCATCACCACCCCACAGTCCCTCTGCCTCTCTCAAAGCAACAAGGCAACTTAGCTGAATTCCCAAGAGCATGGGCGCTAGAGCCAAACCATCTGGGTTCAAATCCTGGCTTCCCAACCTTCCCTGCTGTGTGACCCAAGCAAGTTACTTAACCTCACTGTGCCGGTCTCATCTTCTGTAATATGACTTAGTTTTAAGATCTGCTTTCTATGGTTGTTATGAGGTTTGAATGGGTTGGTCCATGTAAAGTGTTTAGAATGGTGCCTGGCACACAGTAGGTAGTCAATAAATGTCATCACAGGTCATTAGCTCATGGGGCAGGAGTCCTAGTCCTGACAGAGAACAATGGGAACTCCCACCTCAGTGATTTTTTCTCCAAAATGAGGGCAGATGGCTAGAGAGACGGGGCCTAGGGATCTGAAGGGATGGGTCAGGCCTGCCATTGACTGGTCCCCCTAGGAGGGACCCTGGTCCCCCTGTGGAGGCCTCAGAGCTGGCTTTCTCTGCTTTAACACTGGGCCACAGCTCCCACCCCAGTAATTATAGGGCCTGAGGGCCTGGCTCTGCTGACCTGGCTCTGGATGGATGGCTAAGGCTGGGAAACCACAGCCTGGCCCAACTGACAACACCCCCCCTTAGCCTAACGGGACTGAGTCCCCGATCGGGGCCCAGGCTCTCCAGCACACACACGTCTTCCACCCAGAGCTCCCACCAGGGACCAGCTTAGTGACTGCCAGGAGCTTCTGGCCCCTACCAGGAGCCTCAGGATGAGAGGAACCCAGGATCACCCTACATCCCTGCCAGGTTCATCCTAAACCTCAATCACATTTGTTCTTCATATGCTGGCCCTCCTACCCACATGTTGTTCTACGAACCTGGGTCATTAATGTCAGGATAGCTTAGTGGTTATCTCTGCAGGGATCCTGAGTAAAAGGCCCCAACCCCAGTGCCCCTCAGAGAGGCCCTACCCCCTCCCTAGAGGATCTAGACTGCAAGCTTGTCCCCCCTAAAGGGCACTCCAACTGGAGACCATAGCACCCCTCCCTACCAAAAGCCCTGCCTGCCAGCCCTAGAGAGGACCCACCCCCAGAGCTCAGAGAGCCCCCCTTCTCCCCACCAAGTCTCCTTGCCCAGGGTGGGCGGGGACAGGCAGCCGGCCTCTGTCCTGTGGTTCTAGTCTATCATTTGGGGCCAGCTTTCCTGGAACCAGGCTCGGCCTTAGCAATTTGGGGGCTTTGCACCGCCCCTCCTTTCCCAGCTCAGCCTCCCTGGCCCTGTCCTGCCTCAGAGGCTCCCAGACCACTGGATGGAGGACAAGGTGGCCACACCCTCATCATGATCCTCCGAGGGCGTGGCCTGTGTGACCACGGGCGTAAGATAAGGGGAGTGTAGGGAGAGAGATAAGAGACCGCAGAACGGCGCAGCTCAAGCCACCGACTCCCAGCTGCTTCGGTGGCCAAGGGGACCA
The DNA here is from genome assembly GCF_000327345.1 of Myotis davidii. Classification (NCBI taxonomy): domain Eukaryota; kingdom Metazoa; phylum Chordata; class Mammalia; order Chiroptera; family Vespertilionidae; genus Myotis; species Myotis davidii. The sequence goes on from NW_006289391.1 coordinate 169,819, forward strand.
GCGGCTTCTGCTCCCACTTCTCGGGTGGAAAGTTGAGATTCAGAGGTGAATGGGACAAAGACCAAAAAAACAGGTGGGAAGTAAGGTTGAGCTGGCCTCCAAGGTCCAGACCTGGCCTGCGTTCTCCCACCTCACCCCAACAAAACCCAGAAAAGGGGGCGCAACCAGCCCCTTCTGAGCATCCACATCCACAGCCCTCACGTGGGCATGACCAAGTAGCACCACCCCTCCCCAGGCACTGCCCTGTACGGTTTTCAAAGCCTAATCATGCACCTTGCCTCCTGGGACCCCATTGGGAAATCCATGTTTGATGTAAAGGGACCACAAAGACCTCCATGAGCTACCAGGTTTGGGGGAGACCCCAGCCAGGTCTCCGTGATGGCAGGGGACTGAGGGGCGGCAGGAAGCCAGACCCCAGTCTTCCCTCCGAGCTCCAGGGAGAGCATTGTTCCTGCTTATTTCTGCTACGTCTCCCCTAGGGCTCCTTTCACCAACTTCCCAGCTAGCTACCCGGAGAGGGCCCGGCCCAGAGCAGACAGCCTCCCTGTGCACCTGGGCGAGCCCTTCACCTTTAGTGCCCTCTCTGCAGGAGAGACCGGGCATAGCCACCCCGTGCCCTCCGGAATGTACAGAAGCCATTCTTCCCAGTACGGGGCCAGGGGCCCCCACTGTCAGGGCTAAGAGCTGGGCAGGCAGGGACCATGCTGGCCACTTCCCAATTTCCTTCTGGGGGGGAGTGGGGGGAGAGGTCCCACGGATCATTGTGTGATCTGGTCAGGACGAAAGGGTTGGGTCGGCCACCTAGAGAGAAACCCTGGCCCCAGCCGCAGGGGCCTGTTCCTTATCTAGGTCGTCCAAACCTTTCAAGGCCCTTTCAGCTCAGAAGCATGGACTTTGGGGTCAGACAGGTCAGGGTCAACCAAACTCTGCCGTTCAAGTCAGTCAACAGGGGCCAAGCTTGTGCCAGGCCCTTGGGTATCGAACCCACAACCAGAGATGACCAGGCTCAGCCCCTCAAGGCTGGAGGGAGACAGCCACCCTACCCAGGGGTAGGTGTTGGGATGGAT
>NW_006289391.1:170904-176654 GCF_000327345.1 Myotis davidii
AAGAGTGCAGGAAAACCACAAGTTGGGTGCCTGGCTCAGCCCAGAAAGTTGGGGAGGACTTCTCGGAAGGAGGGCAGCGGCACCACTGCGACCCAGCCAGGGAAACTGAGGCCGGCTGCTGCCGTAACTGGGGAACGGATCTGGTTACCCTGGGGGAGGGAGGTGCAGGCAGAGCCAGGGGTCAGCAGACCAGTGTTCCTGTGACCAAGTGGCCCATGCTACCCCTGGGAGCAAGATGCTGACACAAAAAGAGAGGAGCAGCCCGACCCGCATGGCTCAGTGGTTGAGCATCGACCTATGAACGAGAAGATCATGGCTCAATTCCAGGTCAGGACACATGCCTGGGTTGTGGGCTCGATCCCCAGTGTGGGGCCTGTAGGAGGCAGCCAATCACTGATTCTCTGTCATCATCGATGTTTCTATCTCTCTCTCCTCTCCCTTCCTCTCTGAGAAATCAATAAAAATATATTTTTTTCTAAAAGACAGAGAGGCGCAAAATCACCTATTATGGATTTAGGGCTCAGAGGGGGGCAGGATCTGCATCATGTCACACAGCCAGTCTGGCAGAGCCCGGAGGTCAGCCCAAAAGACATTCAGAGCCCAACAGGGAGCCCAGCCCCAGGAGCTTGAAAATCAAACCAGGCTCTAGCCAGTTCGACTCAGTGGATAGAGCATCGTCCTGCAGACTAAAGGGTCCCAGGTTCGATTCCGATCAAGGGCACATGCCCAGTGCAGGGGGCAGGCAATCAATGATTCTCTATCATTTATGTTTCTATCGCTCTCTCCCTCGCCCTTCCTCTCTGAAATCAATAAAAATGTATTTTAACAACAACACTAAGAAAATCAAACCAGTGTCCCCTTTGCCTCCCTCCTCTCACTCCCTTTCTACTCTCAGGATTTCAGGACCCGCACACCTGGGCAGAAACAAAAGCCACTTCCTGTCTGGAGAAGTGACACGGAGCTCTCTCCTCTCTGAGCAGCTCTGACCCAGACAGCCTTACTCTCAGAACAGGCTGTAACCTGCAGCCTGCAGCCTCATGCCCCATTCATAAAATGGGACTCTAAGGCACAGGCTGGGGCATTCAATGGCCCTGGGTCCCAGACTAAGGTAGTGAGGTTCAGATAGCTCAGTTAGTCAGAGCATCGTTCCAATACACTAAGGTTGCCAGTTCGATCCCCAGTCAGGGCACATATGCAAATCAACCAACGAATGCAGAAACAAGTGGAACAACAAATCAATGTTTCTATCTCTCCCTTCTTCTCTCTAAGTCAATTAATAAATTAAAACAAAATTTTTTTAAAGACACTTCCTCCAACAGGTCTTACAGCACAACCCAGGTGCTGACGGAACCAACCGCAAAAATGCCTGAGGAGGAAGAAGGATCAAGGAAATGGGCAGCAGGCAGTTAGTCATCAGGGTACCCGCATTCCAGGCCGGCCTGCGGTTCACCTGCCTGCTGACCTGGCAGACAGGTGCTCTGGAATGCAGCCCTGGGACACCTGCCCTGCAGATTTCAGGGAGTGCTGGTGTGTCAGAGGCTACAGCAGGCCCACCCAAGGGGACAAAACTGCCTGGGGGGACGAGATGGAGGCAGTATTGACCATCCTTATCCACAAAGACAGTCACAGAGGTGAGGCTTAACGGGCCCTTCCCACCAGGTAACCCTGTAGGAGAGAGGCCCTGGGCCTCCATTTCCCCATCTGTCAGCTCTGGACAGACAACCAAGCAGACAAAAAGGAGCCAAGACACCGAGCCTGGCAGCCCCCTCGGCACCGGCTCAGGTGTTTGGGGAAGCCCCCAGGCCCCGTGCCAGGCCTGTGTTCTTGGCTGGGTCCCTATGCTCCACTCTTCTTCCGGGTTTGTGTCAGTGAGCGGTTGCCACGGATACCGGTCTCAGCTTCTTGGGCAGAAAGGACTCCCCCAGGGCAGGGCTCTGCTTCTCCTCACCAGCCCCCACCCACCCAGTTTCTAGTGGATCCATGGGCTGGACCAAAGGGAAGGAATCTAGGAAGGGACAGGTACCCCAGAGAAGTTGGGGACGGATCCCAGCTCTCAAGTAGTCGGTCTTCCAACTATGGATAGGGCCGGCGCCGGCCCCCTCTTGTGGGGCCTGGTTGCAGGAGCAGAAGGCTGCCGCCCACACCCTCAGCTCTGCTCCCACTTTACAGATGGAAGAATGGGAGTCCAGGGGCAGAGGCAACTCTGGCACCAGGAAGCAGAGCTGGGAAGAGGGGATCCAGGACCCTCACCTGAGCGGCTCCCTCCTTCTCCTCACCTGGCAGCCACAAGGGGACTCAGAATGGAGAGTGGGTGGCTGCCAGGCTGGGAGGGGCCAGGGGAGCAAAAGCCACATGCCCTCGGGGGGCTTAACCAGCCTCTGATAAACTGAGTGAAAGTCATCGCCCAGAGTCTGGCCAGCAGAGAGCAGGGACTTCCACCAAGAGAACACTGCACTGGGGGCTCTGGTTCGGCTCTCTCTGCCCTGCGACCTCGGATGAGCCTGCATTCCCCAGTGTCCCATCGGCACAAGGAGGCGGAGGGTAGGGGTGGTTTCTGGGTTCCCTCGATTTCATCCAACTGAAACAGCTCGGGAAGGAAGAGCCGGAGCCTGGCTCTCCTCACCTGCTGCCCTCAGGGGTTCTCCAGGCAAGGAGAGGCCATAATTAGCTGGATCACTGGGTGGCGCTGGGAATGCTAGGGCAGAGGCAGGCCTTCCGCTGTTCCCAGGACAGAGAGCAGCCCTGGTGGAGGAGAGAGAGGTTCGAAAAGGTGTCCTGAAAGAGACTCTTCAAAACAGAGAACGGCGGGAGGGCATCGGGGCCAGGCCACAGCTTGCCCAGAGGCAAGGGAGAGAAGGCAGCTGACATCTGTGCCGCTCTCCTAGGAGTCTGGCCTTGTCCCAGGTGCTTAAGAGACATTCCATTTGCTCCACAGGACCCAGCGGTGGAGAGGAGGAAATGATCACCTGCAAGCCTCGGGGGACATGCCCAAGGTCACACAGCTGGCCGCTGAAGAGCTGGACTTACATCTGGCACCAGGGACTCTAGAGCTGCACTGCCCACGGCAGCGGCCCCAGCACTGTCTGGTGAGCACCTGAGATGCAAGTCGCCTGAACTGACACGTGCTAAAATGTCAAACACGCAGGGTTTCAAAGCCCAGTATGAAAAAGAAGGCAAAATATCTCACCCATAGCTCTTATACTGACTACATGTCGAAGTAGGTTGGGTATATTGAGTTGAATAAAATATATTAATTCATTTCACTTATTTGTTTTTTTAAATGCGACTGCTAGAAAATTTTAAATGGTATATGGGGCCTACATTATATTCCTTTTGGACAGAGCTGATCTATACCATGAAGACAGAAATCCCCAGGACAGATTTAAAAGAGAGCGGGAACTCTCTTTTTTGAGGCGGGAGCCAGGACCCGACTGTAGAGTGTCAGCATCCCCTGGCTCTCTCTCAGATGGGCCAGCCAGCAACAGGTGGGCTCAGACCTGGAATGACCATTCCCCTGCCCCACCCAAGCCATAGTAGTTGCCATAGAGACAGTAAATCTTCCTAAAAACTGCACTTGGGGCCAGGAGAGTGTGGGGGAAATCTCCCATAAAGAGAGGGAGAGGGAGCCAGACTCATCCGGAGAGGAAATCTGTGTATGTTGTGTGTTGGAGGCGGGGTGGTGCATGAGCTCCGGCCCTGTTTGCACAGGGCTTTCCTGGCCTTCCTCCCTCCTGTCCACGCCCCGCTTGGCCACTGCTCCCCATCCCCCCCACCCCACCCCCACCTCCATACCAATTCACCAGAAATTTCCTAGCTTCTGATATTCTGATGCTGGGACCCGAGTGGGGGTGGGGGCAGATAAACATCAAACCTCCCTGATCCCACCCTCTCCTCTCAGCACCCCCCAGCAGAGTGGGCTTCCTTAAGAAGATCAGAGCCAGAGCGGGTGGTCTGGGGCCGGAAAAAACAAGTTGAAAGTGCTGCAGTGCCAGCAGCAGCCCATCCACTGCTCAGCTCAGAGAGGGTGGAAACCCTCTCCTAGGCAAGCTTTACTGGTAGTTCTAACGCCATCCTGGCCGGGAACTCTCGGGCCATCTTGGACAAGGCTCGTACAGGGCCCTGGCTTTCCCCATCTGTATACAGAAGTCTGTTTTGCACTGACTACAGGGTCCCAACGTTCTCTGACTTCTCCCCGCCTTAGGGTGGCTCTTAAACTCCCAGGTCCCAGGCAGGCACCTGCATGACAGAGCTGGTGCACTTGGGCCATAGTGGGTTTTCCTGCTCACAAGAGCAAAGGAAGAAATTGGTGCCACTGGCATCCACTTCCACCCTGCAGCATGCAGCGGAGGGGTGGAGAGAGCAAAGGTTTTGAAAGCTGGAGTGAGAGAGTGTGGAGGCCGCTGCTCTCCCATCAGAGTTCCTCCCTTCCACTTCACACAAAACCCCCATCAACAGAGGAGGAGACCGAGGCCCAGAGAAGGGGACCCAGGTAGCATCTGGTTTATACAGGGCTCTCCTCTAGATCACCTCCAAGTCCTCCTTAAAGTCTGTCCCAAATTCCCCCTGCCTTTTATTTGTTTGTAGTTCCGGATTTTACTAAACTGTGGTTCGGCAGGCTCTGGACCAGCATGCCAGATATACTGCCTCAGCTCTCCAGCACGCTCTGGAGCCCCCACCCATGCCAGGTCCCTTTCTCTCTGGGCTGCACCATTCCCACCTAAGGGCAGCCTCCGGGGAAGTCCCTACTCCCAGACTCCTGAGAATTGGGGGAGGGGAGGGAGCAGACTGGAACTCCATCCGCAAAGGCCCAGGGATCAACCACCTCACAAACAGACCTAAACACAAGCGGAGACTGGCCCAAGGTCACACACGAGGTACCGGAGAGGTAAGTCTGGGACTAGAACCCGGTAATTCTATGGAACGCCACCCCATCTCCAAGGCTAATTCGACGAGATGCCCACAGAGGACGAGGCAACCCCTCTCTAGCCCCAGTGGCCAGCGCCCTACCCCAGGCCCCAGGCGCCATAGAGCAGGGGGAGGCGTCTTCAGGCCTCTAGCCAGGGCCAGCTGCAAACCGCATCCTGGGTCCCCAGGCGCCACAGACCCGCTCCGCCCTTCCCTCTGCTCCCCGCAGCCTGGAGCCTTTGTCAGCCACGCGCTCACACGCTCACACACACACACACACACCCGCGCTGCCTGCGCGCACACACTTGGTCCCCCATAGCGCACACCAGCAAGGGGCGCGCGCACTCGCCGCACGGACGCAGGGGAGTGGAAGCGATGGAGGAAGGAACTGACGGGCTACCGACCTACAGAAGCCTGGACGGGGGGAAGGGGAGGAGAGGCCAGAAAATCTGAGGTGGGGGCGGAACGGGGCGCGGAGGCGAAAGGCAAAGAGACTCCTGGAAAAGAGGACAACGGATGGGACGTCAGGGCTGGCGAGGACGCGCGGGCTATTCCAGGGGTGGGACCCCCCCAACCCCAAGCCCCGGGTCGGGGGCGGTTTCTGGATTGGATCAGGGGGCCTGAGCGGAGGGCCCTTAGGGACCCCGCGTAAGGCTTGGATAAAGGGGATCTGGGACCACAGGCTCCCCGGGGTACCTCGAGGCGGGGAGTTCTGGTTCTCGGGCTGGATGGGGCACCAGCTCACCTACTACGGTGTACCTGTCCAGGTAGTTGAGCACGTTGCCCAAGCTGAGGATGGCGGCGGCTGCCCCTCGCCTGCGGCCCAGGCTGGCGGGTTTGGGCTG
>NW_006289391.1:177049-189745 GCF_000327345.1 Myotis davidii
GCGCAGTCACGCTGGAGCCGCACCACCGCGGGAGCTACGGGGCGAGCGAGGATCAGGGTGCGGGAAGCAGGACTCCCCAGAACCCATTCAGTGCCCTCCGTCTCCACTTCCTACCACGAGACTGGGCCCTTGGCGGAGCTGGAAGAAAGCTGAAGGCTCCAGCTCGTGCACGTGCTGGAGAGAGGGTCTCTGAAGTGGGCGGGTGAGGGGAGCTCCTGTAGGAGAACCCGTGGCCGCTCCAGCAGCTGCTCACCCGCCCTCATGTAATCAGTTCGGAGAGAACTGCGTAAGAACCAGGAAGCGTGAGCCGTGTGGGCTTAGCCCAGGACCCAGGTCTCCAACAGGCACACGAGGCTATCTCCCCAGGGAAACCAGATGAGTCCCCCATCTCCCCCTGGGCCCATTCCTGTGTGTGCACTGAGACCCTATCCCTGTCTCACAGAAAGGCAGCCCCGGGCAGGGCAGCGAGAGCCAGGGCTCCACCAGACGCAGGGCATTAAGAAGGGGCCTCCTCTCCTGAGTGGGTGGCATCCCCAAGCGTCAGCTTCCAGCTGTGCAGTAGGTAAGAGAGGAACCCCTGAATGGAAGACAAGGGGTGTGGACCTAGCCCAGCTGTCCCCGGAGGGTGGCAGGACCCTGGCCTAGCCTCCCTGGGACTCAGTTTCTCTCTGTGGGGTAGATAGAAAGATGGGAATCAGACAATCTGGAAGTCAAGGGGTGTTCAGTGGAGGGGGGAGTCCTGTCTTCCATCTCAGAGGTGCTGAGGTTCTGCCCCGCCCCGCCCCCACTCCCCCTCATGCGTTTGAGACTCTGATTGAAATTAAAATCCTGTACAAAGTGCTGAGGACCAAGTGGTAGAACTAGACAGAACCCGAGAAACCAGAATTATTCCATGTCTTTCACAGACAGGGCCCAGGGCCCAGAAATGACCCCGTTATGGGCACGCGGCTAGTCAGTGTCAGGTGCTGACGGGGATTGGCGGGGTGGGGGCTCTAACACCACCCCCTGGCCTGGGAGCTCAGTTCCTACCTCCGGCTCCTCCAGAGCCAAATTCAGGCAGGTGCTTCTCAGAGGGTGTCGGCCACAGTGAGTCATGACATGGCAAACGGGTGACTCAGCATGAGGCATCCCCCCACACACCCCCGACCCACTGACTCTTGTGAGCAGTTAATCCCGAAGCTGCTTGTGGCTTTTGACACCCTTGAGGTGTATTTTAAATTCTGCGAAATGACTAAAAATACGCGTTGGCATGTTGGGTATGACTGACTGTGACGGAAGGGTTAGAAAAGCAGATTTCATTCTGAAAGTTGCCTCGCTGCCTCTTTCCAGCTTGCCGCGTCCAAGCCTGCAAAGCCGGACAGGGGAAGTTCCGATGGGCGGCCTGGGATGACAGGTGACTAAAAGGTAAAGACAGACCTAGGAGCTCCAAGGGGCTGGGGCTAGGCCCTGGCAATGACCCTCATGTGCGATGGTACCAGCTGGAGCACAGTGTCCGGCTGTGAGACTGTCCAGCTGCAGCCTTAGGGGCCCCGTCGGCCTCCCCCAAATTCCTCATCCTTTCAGCCATAGTCCTTTCTGGCTGTGTGGCCCCCGGCAAGTGACAGCAGCCTTCGGAGAGCCTCTGGCAGTCATGAGACCATTGGTCAAAGGACTTCTAGGGTTCTGTCTCCATATCACCAAGGAAGCAACTGGGAGTTCAGTCTACCTCTCCTCCACCCGTCCCCCTACATGAGAATGTTTCCAACTCAGGCTTCAGTCTCTTCCCTTCTCGCTTGGCACACTCTCCCCTGGCAGCTTCTCACCCAGGCATGGGCTTTCAGCCCTCACCCCGTGCCCATGACACACCAATCTCCATCTCCAGACACAACCTCACCTCCAAGTGCTAGGTCCATATGCAGTCTTCTGCACATTCCCTCCTAGACCTCCCACGGCTCCTTGAACTCAGCACATCCGAAATGGAACTCATCATCTTTTTCCTAAACCTCCCCCACCCAGTATCATTTATCTCTTGACAAATAGCATCATCATCTACACTGTCACCAAGCCGAAAATCTGAGAGCCATTTGGGACTCCTTTTTCTCGCTCAACTCCCACATCTAAGTCCCTTCCATTTGCTCCTCTAATATCTCCCAAGGTCTGCATTGCTCACTGACTTAGTACAAATCACTCCGTCTCACTTGGACCCTTTTACAGCTCAGCACCACCTGCCCCAACATCCTCCTCCAGTCTTTTCTCAATATTTCTTGCCAGCAATTTTCTAAATCACACATATGACCCCATCACTACCCTACACAAAAACATTTCATGTCTCCTTACTGCCTGTGGGATTAAAAATATCTAAGTTCCCTAAAAAAATATATCTAAGGTCCTTAATATGATCTCTGAAAACCTTTCATAACGCTTTGTGACCCATACCAACCCCTAGCCTCAGATCCTGCTGCCCATCTCTCAAAATTACATTCCACCACACAGATACTTCCTGGAACCCAGAGGAGTGGCAGGAATTGGGGCCACTGGTGTATAGTTCCTGCTCTCCCATCCACATAAAAGCCCTTGTCCTGCCCTAGCCGGTTTGGCTCAGTGGATAGAGCGTCGGCCTGCAGACTGAAGGGTCCCAGGTTCGATTCCGGTCAAGGGCATGTACCTTGGTTGCGGGCAACATCCCCAGCAGCGGGTGTGCAGGAGGCAGCTGATCGATGCTTCTCTCTCTCTCTCTCATTGATGTTTCTAACTCTCTATCCCTCTCCCTTCCTCTCTGTAAAAAATCAATAAAATATATATTTTTAAAAAAAACAAAACCCTTGTCCTACTAATGCAATGATGTTTCAGTACCACGGAGAGCGTCACATGGGCTAGTCCCCCTCCCCAGGCTCTCTGTCTTGTTCTGCCTACACTGTCTACCTAGTTGCCTCCTCCCACTTGTTATTTAGAAACCCAGCGCCGACATGGTTTCCTCCAGGAAGCCCTTCTTGAGCCAGCTGAGCAACTGTCATTTCCTCCTCTGGGCTACCTGAATAACCTGTGTGTCCCTCCATCCCACCCACACATTGTGCTGATAATGTTGGTCCACCCACACACACACCCGCCCCACATTAGGCTCTGAGTCTCCAGGGCCCATACCCTGTCTGACTCATCCCTGCCGTCCAGTCCACAGGAGGTGTTCAGAGAATGTTTGTTGATTGAATGAGTAAGTGACATTTAGCAGGTGCTCAGAAGTATGTGTTGATTAGTATCATGTGTCTATTGCTCTCAGCGACTCCAGAACCAGCCAGATTCCTCTCCCGGCCCCTCCGGAAAAGGCATTTTCTCCCCGATTGACTCCACCCTCCATTAGCTTCTAAGTGCCATTTTTGTCCGCCCTTTGATTACCTTCTCCAGGTCACCACCCGCAAGTGGGGAGAAGGCACCTGGCCAGTTGTTCCCAGCTCGGATGTGTTGGAGCCCCTCCATCCCCAGCCCAGGCCTGCTCAGGAGTTTTCTCAGAATGCTTCGTCTCTGCCTCTCTCTCCTGCTCAGAACAGATGGCTCTGAGTCCCAACAAACACGGACATTTCTGTTCTGTCATCTGAACATTTCTAACACTTTCTAAATGACAGAAGCTTCATCCTCCTCTGGTCATGGACACAGACCAGCAGAAAAGAAGAATTCCTTGAAAGACATCGAATCCAGCCTCTTCCCTTTCCCATGGAGAGACTCATCTGAGATAGGACCAGTGGCCTGCCCCAGACCATTGCAATGGACACCATGTTTGTTCTCTTGTTTTTTATTGTTGTTTTTTTTTGGGGGGGGTCTCTTTTTATTCCCCCTTTCATTGCTGTTTTGTTTTGATGTTCAGAGTCCATCCCCTCTCCTAACAGCACCCTCGTTTCCTGATCTTAGTGGAGTTAGACATCAAGGCATGGCATAGGATCCTCTTGCCCAGTGTTTTAAACCTTGAGTAGGGTGGCAAAAGAACAGGGAAAATCTGTCTGGAGCTTGGTGAAGGCCCCCCAGTAAGATGATCCAAGGAGCCCTGGCTCCTGAATCTCCTATCTTCCCATCAATTTTGTGAACTCTTAATGTGCTTCCAACACATTTCCTTCCAACTTAAGGTAGTTTCTGTTGCACACAACCCTACCACCCTAACTGGCATGGCCACACAGAAGGAGCACAGCAGTCACATACCTCTTGCTGCCTCCTGACAGCTCTGTCTCTAGAGTCTGCATCAAACCAAGGAACCTCACAGCGCCCCCCCTCTCCGCGCCCCCGCCCCACACACACACCAGGCATGGAGGGAAGACAGACACTTCAGGGACTAAAGCAGGCAGGCCGATGTCTGGTGTTGCAGGGGAACAGCCAGGGTTGGGGTGATCATCTCGATACACATGTTCAATCCTTCAAGCCTGGGGTCAGGGCGGAAGAAGAGCTTTTATCCAGACCCTGTAAACACATCTCCACACGCTCGTCCACCAACACAGAAAGGCACACACACTGCAGGCACACCCGCATGCCAGGATGACACCTGGGACCTGGCATGCGGCACATTTCTGGGAAGAGCAGTTCATACATCGTGGGAGCAGGTCAGGCTTGAGGACCTCAACCTGTTGAGCAGCATGTTCCCTCGTGACATTCCCAACAAACAAGTCCCGAGTATTAGTGACGGGGATTACAAAGCAAATGCCCTTTAAGCCAGACAGGTGTGTTCCAGTGGCCACTCCTCTACTCTACTGAGTGGCTGAGCTCACACCGACCTACACCTGTGACCTCAGCCCTGTCTGGTACTGGTCTCTCCCTCCCAGAGTCCACCAGCCCCGAAGCTCCCACTCTGCTTCAAACCACTTCTGATGATAACATCCTATAAATGCCTGCCCAGCATCTTTTCTAGCTCAGTCCTGAGAAGCTCCACCCACACTGCCCAGCAACCCAAACACCAGAATCCATTGAAGTCAGAAGAAACTCTCCCAGATTACAGGACTCAAGCCCCAACTCCTCAGCTGGCATCTGAGCCCCTCTGGTCCCAGCCAGTCTCTTCTGCCTACTTTCCCTCCCCTAAAACACACACACACTCTCCTCTCCTGCCACACCATACCTTCCCCCCTTTCCCCGCCTGCCCCCCCCCCACACATCATTCATCACAGATCTGTTCCATTTCCCATACCTTGGCCTGGTCTTTTCCTTCCATTGGGAATTCCCTTCCCCCGCAACTTCTGCTATTTGCCAGCTCCTAGGCCACCTCCCCAAAGGCTTCTGAGGGATGTAATCCGTTCCTCGGCCCATAGGTGTGCCTCACTAGGCCTAGCTGGTCAGAGGCACAGGTAACAACCTGGACTTGGGATTGGCATCAGAAGTGGGGGGAGTGGGGAAGGCTTGTAGGATTGAACCCTTAGCCTGTAGGGTCTGACGCCATCTCTGGGTAGACTGTCAGAACCGAGTGGAATTGCAGAACACCCAGCTGGCGTCAGAAAATTGCTTGGTGCTGTAGGAAGCCCCCACCCACATGGTAATTGGGTGCAGAACCCTTTACTAAATATCCTCAGGAATCCTTTTTCTTATCACGGGTCAGCTCCCCCCACTTCATGAGCTCCAAGTGCCAAATCGTGGGTTGAGGGGCTGGTGGGCCTGGTGTGGCTCTCCTGGGGGAGAGCTGGGCCTGGAGAACAGGCGTGGGCTGAGCCAGAGTCTAGCTCCTGGAACTTGTCCCATCCACCAATGAGCACAGGGAGGGCACACAGGGGGCAGGGATGGAGCAAGCAAGGGCCAGGAGGTGAGCATAGGGCTGGGTCACTGCCCTGCCCACAGCTGTTGGGAGACAGGCACAGCCTGGCACAGGGACGGGGGCGATCAGCAAGTAAACAAGCGATCGCCTGGCCGGGCACCAGGGGAGGGGAGAGGAGCTCATGCTCACAGGCGGAAAGAACATGCAGCCCGCCTGGAAGCTGCTGATCTCCTGCAGGGCCCACTGCGCCCAGCTGCTCCGAGCCCAGTGGGAGTCCCGCAGAGCCAGCCCTCCTGTGGGCTGTGCTAGGGTCAGAGCGTGGGGACGGGGTGGGGGCCAGTGTGCAGAGCAAGCACAGCCAGGAGTGCCCCTGCTCAGCCCTGTGAGAGCCCCTTGTGGTTGGGGCGGATGGGTCTGCACAGGCTTGGGCACTCCTCCATGCAGCTCCCTGGAACTTGAAGCCACACACCCACACCCGCACCCTCGCAGAAACCTATCTCCGGGACTACGGGTTCGGCCCCTGCCTTTTGTTCAGAGGCTGACTTCCCGGAGAGGGGTGGCCTGGGCCTTCTGACCCTGCAGAGTGAGGACACTGAGTCACAGTGGGAACTCGAGGGTGGAGAGGCCTAGAGACCCATCTGAGCGGCTCCCTCAGTTTCCCCACCTCTTGCTTTCCGGCTCCCACTCCCAGCAGAGGCACGGCGAGACTATAAATAACACAATGGCCCAAAGGCCTGAAATCCACGGGCTTTGTACTGGCCATACTTTAATCAGGGCCTCCTGACAGACAGGCTGAGGGCCCCAGGCTAGAGCAGCCCCGTGCTGGGTGCAGGCGCAGGCCCAGGCCTCCCACGGAGGGTGCTGATAGCTCAATTCCCAGCCCCGCTGCAGGCACAGCCAGCTCTCTAGCTGGGAGCAAAGACATGGCAGGTGCAGCTCGGCCAGAGTCCCGGAGCCACAGCCAAGGGTGAGCAGAGGCACTGACACTGCGGAGACCAACAGCGGGGCTGCAGACAGGGTGGGTGGGACTCCTCGCTGCGGGACGGGGGGCCTCAGGAGTCCTCTGTGGCAGCCTCTGTGCCAGGAAGCAGGCGTTGGCACTCCACATCCTTGTCATCCGGGGTCCCTGTGTGAGGAAAAGCTCAGCCAACCCCAAAGGAGGCAAAAGGAGCTCTGGGACCAGGCCTGTCAGGAAGTCCTCTCGCTTCTATTTTCAAAACAAATTCCAAATCTGACCCCGTCTTCAGTGCCACCACCACAGTCCCAGCCCCGCTGCTCTCCCTTGAGGCTGCGGGGCCTCCTGTGGCCTCTCTGCATCACCGCCAAGCCCCTACAGTCTCTTCTCAACACAGAAGCCAGAGTGATGCTTTCGCAGGATAAATCGGTTGCCTTAAGGCTCATCTGCTGGAAAACCGACAGGACCCCCATCTCACTCAGAGTTAGAGCCCCAGTTCCCACAAGGGCCCCCTCGAAACACCCCATGCTCTGACCCTATTGCTGCCACCCTTATGCCTTTCCCCTGGCTCCTGCTCCAGCTACACTAGCCTCCTTGCCAGTCCTCAGACACATCAGGTACATCCCACCTCAGGGCCTTTGCACTAGCTGTTCCCTCCCCACAGATAGCTGCCTGGCTCATGCCCTCAACTCCACATCTTTGCTCCAATGTCACCTGTGCAGTGAGGACCTCCCTCACCATCCTTTTGAAAATTTTAAACGGCCCCTACCTGTTCCTCTCAACCCACTTTTCCTGCTTTATGTCTCTCCGTAGCACTTATCACCTCAAACACACTCCATCTTTTGCTTTTTTTTTTTTTTTTTTTTTGGTTTGTTTCATGAATCTCTGCTTTCTAGAGCATCAGCTCCAGGAGAACTTGGACTTGGCATTCACTTGCCAGCATCTGCGACCTTGCCTGGCACATAGCAAGGGCATAATAACTATTTTTGAATGAATGAATGATGAATGATGAATGAATGAATGAGCAAACAAACTGGCCAGGAGCTCAGGGGTTGGCTGGTGCTCCTTGCTCCTATGGGGTTCAGTCCGGAGCCTGGCATGGGTGTGAGGGGTGGAGGTACCTGAGCCAGGCTGCTGGGCCTGTGCCTGGTCCTGCTCCAGGTGCAGTGCAACCTGCAGGAAGCAGCCGCCCCCCAGGACGATGGCGAAAGCACAGCACAGGAAACTCTGCTGAAGGCTGAGGAAGCGCTGCAGGTAGGTGTCGGGGCGTCTGGCCCGCAGGACACTGGAGATCTGTGGAGAAGGGAGGCTGGGGCTGCAGGCCCACCAGGGCAGCTTGCAGGCCTTACCACATGCATTTCCTCCCCAGACCTTCCCTACCTCACACACACTCAGGCCCGCCCACAGCCCAGCCACCCACCTGGCCTTACCAGTCCAATGAGATAAGGGCTGCTGGCGTCTCCCAGAACGTGGCCCACTGTGATCTGAAGCGCCTCTGCGGTCCCCCGGCATTTGGGCAGCACCACTGACTGTAAAGCACAGGAGACCAGGGTAGCTCTCAAGCGAGGGCAGGGAGTGGGTGCCCCCTCCTGTCCCTTCCTGCTTCTCTCCTGCCAAGAACCGGAGATGTGATAGGCTGGCCCAGGGAATACGATGCCAGGGAGTCTTTGACTCCAGTGCCTGAAGCCCTACCACCAAATGGCAGACCCCAACGAGGTTCAGGAAGACTCTCTGGTCTCCCAGGATGGGGGTGCCAAGGCCCATGCTGAGGGTGTGCAGGAGGCAGCCGATCAATGATTCTCTCATCACTGATGTTTCTATCTCTCTCTCACCCTCTCTCTTCCTCTCTGAAAGCAATATAAATATTTAAAAGAAGAAGAAGGAGGAGGAGGAGGAGGAGGAGGAGTAGGAGAAGTTGTTGTTCAAGCCCCACTTGGCAGAGACCAACAGCAGCCTAGCTGGGGAGCCCCACACAGCTCCCCGGAAGAGGGTAGGGAGGTTGGGAATATGAATTCTGGGGTCAGGATGTCTGTGTGACTTTGGGCAAGTTGCTCTCTGTGCCTCAGTCTCCTCCTCCCCACATGGGGATAATAATAGTGCCTCCCTGGAGAGTTATGATCTTATCGCTCTTCATCTGGTACCTGGAGGCTTCTGTGGACATCGGATAGAAACAGCATCCCACGACTGTGGGAGGCAGAACACCTCCAGACACTGGAACATGCTGTGCCTTCTGCCTGGCCGGCCTTCCCGCTCTGGTCCAGCTGGAGCGTCCCTCTTTGTCCTTTGGGACTGACCTTTGGGTCACCTCCTCTGTGAAGCCTTTCAGCGTTCAGGGACCTGCCCTGAGTTCCCACGGCCCTTGTGTACACCCCTCTAGACTCAGGGAGGGAGCTCCTTGTCAGAGAGCCGTGAACAAGGGGATGGACTGCACTCGTCCGATTTTGCAGAGGGTTCACGGACTGGGCAGCTGCCATGCCAGACCAGTGGTTTCCAGGAGAGCTGGGCAGCAAAGCTCTGAATTTCTCTTGGGGTCCCTGGGGTACAGCGAGGCACCAGGCACAGAGGGGACTGCTACATAAATCAAGTAGATCTGGAAACTGGTCCCAGGAAAGAACCTGCCTGGACCCACAGCTGTGGCAGGGGCCAGGGTGGGGGGGTTCAAGCAGAAGCCACACGGTCCCCATGGAGCAGCCACAGGGGAGCCTCCCACTGCAGAGGCTTCTCCCTGAGAGCTAGGTGTCCCTAGAGCCCATCAGAGAGCACTAACAATGAGAATAATCACTAACATGTACCAAATGCTTCCTGTGTGCATATCACTTATATATGTGTACATGTATATATTTATATGTGAATATATATTTATATGGAATATATATTTATGTGTGTATGTTTATATATGTGTATATATATATATATATTTAAATATATGTGTGTGTATATGTATGTACATATATACACAAATGAATATACATATGTATATTCAGCCCAGCCATGAGGGGATACGATTATTAGCCACATTTTCTCGGTAAGCAAACCTCCCACAGGAAGGGTGAGTAACTTGCAGGGTCACCCAGGCAGGAAACAGCAGGGCTGAGCTTCAACCCCAGGCCTTCTCCCTCCAGTGCCTGGCCTACTGACCACTCAGCTGCTAGGAGCAAGGAGGAGCCTTTCCGCAGTATGTATGTGTTTGTTCTAGAACATTTGGAAAGCAGAGAGAAGGATAAGAAGGACAGGTTCATCCCTACGCCCTGCAAACAGGTAGCTGGTAGAGACTGGGGTGGGGCGTTCCAGGCCAGGGACAGTGTGAGCAAAGGGAGCAGGGGGCCAGGGCCTGGGAGCCGCAGGGGGTCTGGTGAGAGGGGCCTCGTGGGTGGGCAGGGCAGAGCAGTTGGCGTCACTCTTGTGGGTGACCCGCTCGTCCTGGGGTCACTGGGGCTGAGCCAGTCTTTCCAGGTGCTGAGAGAGCGGGGCCTCCCACCCAACACGGCAACCTGCCAACAGGCCTGAGGAGGAACTGACCACAGCGCTGCACCTTCCCCCAGCACTTCCTTCTCACCCCATAATTATGTGATTACTCACTAGCAGTTCTGGGGAAAAGGACAGGAATTCCTAGAGGCCAGGCCCTGAGAGCCCAGAAAAGCCCATTCGGGGGCCGGGGCTGCTTGGACCCTCAGAGTAAGATCCAGGCAGGCTGCTCCCATTCTCCCTCCCACCCACTGCCAGGAACCCCAGGCAGTGGCTAGAGGGGGAGGTCCCCCCAACCCCCTGCCTGCTCTGGGCCCCCTTGTCTCCACGTGGCCAGAGGGCCAGGGCTGGGCCCGCCAGCTGCTGGAGAGCCCAGCTGGTGATTGTAGAAGCGAGAGGCTTTTGGGTTCCCAAACACCCAGGCTCGCTCTATTCTGAGACAAATACACCTCTGTTTTTATTCCCCTCCTTAGAGGAGCAGTTCCCTTTATAGCCTGGGGTATAACCAGCGCCAACCAAGGGCCCACAGAGATTCAGTGGCAACCATCAGGTGCAGACCTCCTGGCAGCCTGCCTCCTGCGCTCCCCACTCAGCCCTCACACTGGGACCCCCTGGGAGTATGAGCAGACAGCTACCTGGAAGGCAGAAGGCAGAGCAGGGAGGTGCTGGGACTGGGTCAACAGCACAGGAGGGTTACCCTGCAGGGGGTAGGAGGAATCTGCTGGGAGGTGGGAGATGAATTCCAGACCCCAGAGGACAGACCTGGGAGAGGGCGTGAGCTCCCCTCTGCTCTCCTCCCCAGGGCTGGGCTGGAGTGAGCTGACTCTGGGTCACCCCAGGTGGGGCCCAGACAGCCAGGGGGGCTGGGCAGGAGCTGGAGCCCACGGTAGGTAGGTTCGGGGAAGCTGGGAGCTCCGTCTGGAAGACACAATTGTTAGCCTTCCGGGGTCCAGTGCCCTTGGGGACCCAGCTGGGCTAGTGGGAGCTTGTTGGAGTGGGTCTCAGGTGGGTCTTGGCTGTGATGGAGCCAGATCCTTTTCATCAACAGGATGAGCCAGGACGGGGTCTTTCCAGGCTCAGGGAGGGAGCTCCTTGTCAGAGAGACATGAACAAGGGGTGGACTGCACTAGTCAGGTTTTGCAGAGGGTTCACGGACTGAGGAGCTGCTGTGCCAGACCAGTGGGCTCCAGGTGCGCTGCGAGGGACATCTATGTGAGGATCCCATGGAACGTCCATTAGAAATGCAGGTGCCTGGCCCCCAGTGCAGACCCACTGCATCGGAGCTGAATTTGCAACAAGCTCCCCAGACCTGAATAATGAGCTTCGAGAACCACTGGACCAGAGAGCCCTGAGGTCTCTTTCCCCGGGAGAATCCGGCCTCTCTTATTTGTGGACATGCGGACCAGAGAGCAGTGCTCCTGAGGCAGGACGGACATGGAGGCCGCCTCCGTGGAGGCCTCAGGAGCCCGCAGGATGCGGTAGCAGGGATAGCCCACCTGTCCTCAAAGCCGGGGCCTCCTCACTCCCTGGGTCTTGCCCAATGAGACCACCTGTGTCTCAGGAACAAGAGCCTGTGCACAGATGGGACCCTTCGGCCATACCCATGTCCCCACACGCTCCCTGCCCTGATCCAGGCTGCTTCCCGCAGCCCTCACCTACCCCCCCTTCTCCCCTCCCTGCTCCTGCCCTATCTCTGGAAAAGCAACACCAGCTTCCCAGGATCTTCTGCCAACTCCAGCTGCCATCCTGTCTCTCCCCGGGCACAGCTTCCTGCGGGCTGGGCCTGCACTCCAGGTCTCCTTCTTCCCCTCCCAC
Organism: Myotis davidii; assembly: GCF_000327345.1. NCBI lineage: Eukaryota > Metazoa > Chordata > Mammalia > Chiroptera > Vespertilionidae > Myotis > Myotis davidii. The sequence continues at coordinate 188,980 of NW_006289391.1, forward strand.
TCCTTCCTGGCCCTGCTCCCAGCTGGCATCTACTCCTCCTCCCCACATACCAGGTCCCCACAGCTGCCCCTCACCTGTGCTTGGCCAAGGCCACTTCCTCTCTGCCAGGGGCCTGAGCTCCCAAGACTGCAAGTGCTGGCCCAGCTCCCACCGACAAAGTGCCCAAAGGCAGTCTCCGCTAAGGGGCTCCGGGAAGGCAGGGAGGCAGAAGAAGGGGGTGTGAAGCCTTCCCCGGGTGGTGGGCCTTACTAAGCTTGGGGGCTGGAGGCCTGTGGGGCAGGGAAGGACCCCAGGGAGCACCCAGGGGTCTGGACCACGGCCAGCTGGCCCCCTGGGTAGCTCCCCAGCAGAGCCAGATGGGTCCAACCATGGCCAGCAGGCCCTAGCCCTCCCCTTTCCCCAACCCCTACCCCCAGCACACACAGCCCTACAAAGGGCGCTTCTTGGCCAGGTTAATCATTCCTGCGAACCCAGACACTGGGGGACATGGCGCAGTCTTCACATATCTCTGGTGCTGTCGGGTGGAAAAGGGAGCAGCGCAGTGGGGGGCAGGCGAGGGCGCTGTGGGGGGCCGGTTTCAGCTCCCTCTGACCCGCCTGGGAGAACAGCTATGTGGGGTCAGGGGTGGCTCCCTGTGCCTGAAAGTGGGCAATCCCACAAAGAGCACGTTCCTGCTTTCCCATTCACCTGCAGGGCTTTCCTGCAGGCTCCCTCGCGTACCCCGCCAGGCCTGTATGGTTACCCCTTTTTACAGACAAGGAAACTG
>NW_006289391.1:189817-190088 GCF_000327345.1 Myotis davidii
GTGCCCCGGTGGAGAGGAGAAGAGAGGACCTGCCCACCCTGCAGCTGATACACCCACCCAGAGTCAAAGACCCCGCAGGCCCCTCTACCCCGCTGAGCCTGGGCCCCAGGGAGGAGCAGGAGCGAGCACCCCTTTAGCAGCAGTACTCAGGCAGGCCTTGTCGGCTGATGAAGTGACTGCACTTCCCCACGGCCCTTTCGAACGCAGGTTCTAGGAGCCAGGGTATCTCTGGGAGATGGAGGATGAGAAAGTGGGAACCTCTGAACTGCTT
>NW_006289391.1:190131-196081 GCF_000327345.1 Myotis davidii
CAGCGGGCAAAGCTTCTCACATACCATCTCATCTCACCCTCACAGTAGCCCATGGGGCATTTTCATCCCCACGTGCCACGCAGGGAAACCGAGGCTCAGAAGCACTTGCCTTGGCCATACAGCCCGAAAGGGACAGCAGCGGGGCTGAAACCCGGTCTGTTTCCTGAACCCCAGCCCGTGCCCTGGCCACCCCATCCTCAGGACAGCGCTCAGCCAGGCTGCTCGGACTCCCTGTGCTCAGGGATGAGGGCTCTTGGGTGCCCCAAGGTCTGGGACCCTGTGTCATCCACAAGCGCACGGCCCTTCGGTGCTCAAAGCCCTTCCCTGGTGTCTCCGAGAAGGAAGGGAGACTGGGAAGAAGGGAGACTCTGGGCCTAGCAGAGGGATGTGGTCAGATCAGCATTCAGCCTCATTACAGGCCCTGGCATGGGAGCTGTGGTGGCCTGGACCCGCCTGGCTCAGTGGCCAGAGCCCTGAAGTCCAGCATCCCCATCTACAAGCCCAGAGGGGAGGCCAAGGAGCCTGCTTGTTGAAAAGCAGTGTAGTCGAGCAAGAGGGTGGGAGGAAGGGAGCCCTGGAGTCAGAAAGCCTGGGCTCCGGTTCTGGCTCAGGGCCTTTGCATGCTGTGTGCCCTTCATCCGGGCCCTGCCCTCTCTGCGCCTCCATTTGCTCATCTGCAAAATGGGTGATAGAGGAGACGCTTAGGAGTGTCAGGGAAGCCCATGGCCCAAGGAACTATTCGGTGACCTCGGTCCCCTACCCCAGGGTCTCCCTGCCAACACCCAGGCCACCTAAGAGCAGGGGTCCAGCCTGAGCCAGGCAGATTCCAGCTCCCCCTGCTCAAAGGCCCCAAGACCAGCCCCCCCTCCCCCGCCCCCAATGTGATCCCCACACCTACCAGCAGGATATCAGCAACCACTGCCCAGTTGCAGGACAGAAGCAGCTCCCCAAGGGCCAGGAACACCTGTGGATAAAGGGCAGCGGGTGAGGCCCCTGGACCTCAGTCACCGACACCACCACCCCCCCACCCCCTCCGAGCAATGGCTCTTCCTGCTGCGGAGAGGGAGACTGAGGCTGCACAGAGGGAGGCCCATCAAGACTTACTGGGATGAGCTCAACCCCCGGTGTGGGGCGAGCAGGAGGCAGCCAATTGGTGATTCGCTCTCATCACTGATGTTTCTCTCTCTCTCTTCCTCTCCCTTCCTCCCTGAATGAATAAAAATATATTTTAAAAAAAAGACTTCTTGGGATGCTGAGTCTGGAACCATTTCCTATTCCGGCAGCCTCAAGGGTGGGTGGGCATTCCCACAGGGCAGGCTGGCAGCCATGACGGGGGTGGCGGGGCAGGCCCCGGCCTGGGAACAGCACTCTCTCACGGGCAGCCCCCCGGGTCCAGCACTTGAGGTCACCCCTGGGGCCCCAACAGGAGGCAGCCAGGACTCCAGGCCACCTTTAGAGGGAGGACAACAGGCTGGGAGAGGGCAAAGCCCTTGCCTCCTCTCTGCTCCCCTAAGGCCTGTGGACACTGATGAGGTGCCTAGTGTGTGTCCCCCACCCCCACCCCCACCCTCCTGGTAACAGGAGGCCTGTCTCTTCCAGCTCCCTAAACCCCCTCCTCGTGCCAAAGGATTAGGACAATCCTCATTCCACTCACTCAAGAAGAGCTTAATGAAGCAGCAAGAAGGAGAAAAAGAAGTCTTATTTCTCAGAGCTTCCAAGAGCTTATTGGGGTGGAACTCGCCATTCCTGGAATCACAGGGCTGTGCCCTGGGCAGCCCAGGCTCTGGCTTCCAAAGGTCTGTGAGCACCGAGGGCAGAGGAACCAAGGGCTCACTGCCTGCACACATACCTACTGTGTGCCAGGCAGGGTCAATCTGTCCCCCACCTAACCTCTCAGCCACCTCCTAAGGTAGATATCGTTATACCTATTTCACAGGTGAGGAGGCTCAAGTCCAAAGCCACACAGCAAACCCCTCTCTGGCAAGCCCCTCGGCCCTGTGGCTGGCCCTGTGCAAGGTGAGGAACAGGAAGCTGGGGAGCAGCGAGGGAGGCTCCACAGAGGCCTCAGCAGCCACATGCCCAGCGAAGCTGGCAGGAGAGAGGCAGCGGAAAGCCCAGGACGGGCACAGCCCCGGCTGGAGGTGGCCCTGAGCAAAGCCCTGGAGGGTGGGCAGGATCGGGCTGTGCTGAGAAGAGCCCACGGCCAGGAGGCAGAGGACCCGCTGGAGCAGAGGCAGAGAGGTGGGCATGCACGCGCCAGTGGGGCGGGCAGGAGGATGGCCCAGTGTGGGGAGAGGGCAGAACCCACCGAGGAGGGGGAGCAGCTGTGTGTTCTCTCATCTAACCAGGCCCTGGTCCTCTGCACCCAAACTCGGGAACCTGAGCCCAGGGCGGAGGGCTGGGCACCCACAGGGTGGGAGGCAGACCTGCTGGCAGGCAGGTCCCAGGCGAGGCCCCCGGCGGGCAGGCCGCAGACCCGCATTCCAGCCTGACAGGATTCGTCCCCCAGCCTCCTGAGGCCACATGAAAGCCTGGGCTGGGCTCACAGCCACCTCCCCTCACATTCCAGCCCCTCCACCTGGACCGCCACCTCCAGCCTGTGGCGGGCACCCGCCCTGGCACCGCGCACTCTGCCTCTCCCTGCCCCCTCACAGCCACAGGACATGCTGAAATACACCTTTTCCTTCCTGCAGCTGGGCAGGGTGGGTCCCGAGCCCAGAATAGAGCAGATCAGAGGGAGGCTGCAGCCACAATGGGCCATTCAGGCTGAACACAGCCACCGCCGAGGGTGCCAGGTTTCCTGACACACCTGGAAACCGGCCCCAAGCCACCAATCCTCTCCACACGGCGGCTGCAGGGGCCAAAGGCTGGGCGGAGACGCCGCCTCCCAATCCCACAATTACAGTCTCCTGGGACGGCGGCTCAAGGAGGGGCCCTGCAACAAAGGGGTGTGTCCTCCCCGTGGACGGGCCGGCCCCACCCTGCCAGGCTGGGCTACCCTGGGGAGGGCACCACCCTCTGGGCCTTGGCTTCCCCAGCCAGGCAGCAATTGGGTGGCCCAGATGCTCTGCCAGGCACCTCCAGCCCGTGCTTCTACAGCTGGGACCCTCGCCGGGCACTGCTCCTGTTCCACACAGGCTGCGTGCAGCTTGGGTCTGAGAGCTCAGGGGTGCCCGTCACCAGGTCAGACTCTGGTTCCTAAAACTGAGAAAGGGCTGTGGCTTGAAATGCAGTTGCCGTGAAGAATGTAGCCGACTGTCTGAAGCTACTCCTACGTGGTTGCCTCAGCCCCACAGGCCGGCACCTCCTGGTCACCCTCTCCCGATGGCCACAGGCTCCTCTCACTGACCAGGTCCCCAAACGTGCTGTCTCCTGCTGTGCCCCCACGTCACTGTCCTCACTGGATGAGCCAGCCAGGACATAGGCCCCAGACAGATGGCCACTAGTGAGCCCCAAAGCTGCTCTCTGGGAAAGCCTGTTGGACGCCATCACTCAGGCCACACACGGGGAGTGGGAGGGGGAGCTCCCCCATACACTGCTCACCCTCATAGCCCTCCAGTCACTGAGTCCTGTCCATTCTGTATCCTAAACGTCTCTCCAATCGCCCGTCCCTCCTGCCCACTGCTGCTGGCCCGGTCCAGGCCTCCCCTCTCCCTCCTCCTCACCAGTTTCCCAGGCCCCACACCCCCGCCCCAGCGCTGGAGGGGACTTCCAAAAGGGAAATTGGATTCTGCCCTTGTCCCCTCATCGCCTCATCGCGCTCCCCTGCACCCTGACTGAGTCCCCCTGGGTGACAGGGCCTGGGAACGCTGCCTGGAGCCTGAGAACCGTGTTGCCCCTCAGCCTCTGGCCTTTCCCATTTCAGACTCAAGAGCATTCCCCCTGATGACTATCCCTGGCCTTGATCACCCCAACCACGGAGGCGGGCACACACACACACACACACACATACACACACACTCACACACTCTGTGATGCAGGCACACAAGCACACACAGACACATGCGTGTGCAAGACCTCACACACGCGTGTACACAAGCTTCAGCACACATGCACAATCTCACGTGCGCACATGTACATGGACACTCATACCCTGGAACACACACAAAACTCATGCATCACAAGTACACGCATGTGCAGGTCACATGAATGACATTAAAACTCAGGTGGCCAAAGCACCAACCAAGTAGACGGTGGCTGTAAACACTGGTACATGCTCACTTGGTGAAAAACAGCCTAGCATGTGCGTGTGCATGCTTGTGGTCTCATAACATGGACAGCACACACAATCACATGTGCACACATACGTATGCATGTACACAAACATGCTCATGGCCTCACATTCATGCACATGGACACGCATACACTCACACCTTCACACACACCTTCACACACACACACACACACACACACACACACACACACACACCTCTCCTCGGGCACACCTGCACACACAGGGCGGCAGGGGAGGGAGCCAGAGGGAAGAGGAAGCCCCTGCCCAGAGAAGGCTCAGTCCCAATGGGGTGGTGGGCAGTGTCTTCACCTTGGTCCACCTAAGTCTTCCAATTGGGCAGTACCTGACCTCTGACTTGCAAAGAACGGATTCTAGGCCCCGCCAGGAAGGGTGGTGGCAGACATCCTCCATGGGCCCGTGGAGACAGGGACAGAGCTAAGACCCGATCCTCTCCTTTCATGGATCAGCTCCTCTCCCCGTGAGGCTGGCCCAGTCAGGACACAGGCCCCAGGTGCAGACTGGCTGCCAGCAAGCTGCCGTGCTGGCTGGCACACTTCGCCCCTGGGCCTGCCAATCTATAATTGCAGGGACTGGCTTCAGGGCACAAGGGCACCACCTGTTTCCCAGGGGCCAGCAGCAGCCCGCAGCCTGATAGGCAGGCAGGTGGGGAGTGAGACTGTGGGCTCTCCAGGGGGGCTCTGCTGACCATCCAAGAAGAGACACCTGCTAGATCTTGGCAGGGAAGTGGGGCCTTTGGAGGAAGGGCCAGTGGGTCTCTACCGTCCCTCTGAGGAAGCCCCTGGCAGGTCTGGTTACTCCAGCCCAAGATGCAAGAGAAAGGGGCTTATTCACGAAGCCCCTCCAGGGCTAAGTTGTAGGAATGGCCATGTCCAAGTTTGGGCACCTGCATGGCCCAGCTATCTGCCTCCACCTCCCCGGGCCAGAGAGAAAAATCCTTAGCTGACCCTCACTACGGCTGTGGTGGGCACTCGTCCTGGCACATCCCCACCAACCACTTCACAAGTCTCCCCCGTGGGCACCAGGCTGGTCAGGTACTGGGCCTCCACCCCTGCTTTTTGCTCAGGAGGCCTCACAGCTCAGAAGGACAGAATTCCCACCTGGATGAAAAGGCCACAGTCACCGCCAAGCTGGCTCTGCCCTGGGTGGGGGTGGGCACCTCTCTCCTTGGGCAAGTAGTGAACTCAAAGCTATGATCTGGTCTGGGCTAGAGGGAGCCTCAGAGGTCATCTGGGCAGCTCCTTTGTGAAGATGGAAGGCTGCAATTGCAACATAGACTTCCCTTTCCCCCCAAAGGAAAAAATAGTAACTCAGAAAAATGTTGTTTTTCACCAAAGAACAAAACTTAATGAGACAATCATTAAATATTGGCAGACAAGGGGGAAAACAAACACAATTCTGAACTAGAGTAGAGCGCAGAGCTCTTCCCAGCTCCCTCCCCAAACTGTTCTCCAAAATCCCCTTATGGGAGGGAAATAACGGAAGGATCCTAAGTCCTTGCTCTTGGCTGAGAACCAGGGGCAAAAGCTGCTGGGGGGAGGGGTGTGCGGGGTGTATTGGCAGACGGGGGAAAACAAACACAATTCTGAACTAGAGTAGAGCGCAGAGCTCTTCCCAGCTCCCTCCCCAAACTGTTCTCCAAAATCCCCTTATGGGAGGGAAATAACGGAAGGATCCTAAGTCCTTGCTCTTGGCGCT
>NW_006289391.1:199435-214909 GCF_000327345.1 Myotis davidii
GAACAATGGCTCCAGTTACTGACTCCACTCAAGGCCAGAGCACAGCCCCCGTCCCGGAAGGGGACGCACCCAGTCATTAGGTAGAATATGGTAGATCATTTACCTAAATCCCAGGAGAGAGAGCGGGGACCCCAGCTGTTGGAACAAAGACTCCTCGGGCCTCACCTGAGCCCTGCAATTCCCTCAGGCGGCAGAAAACCTAGCGCTCAACTCCAACTGCCACTCCTTTGGGGAAGAGAATGTCACAGAGAAGGCTGGAAGGGAGTCAAGAGCAAAGTCGCCCACAGGCCATCAGAGCAAATTCAGTATCTGAGCAGAGCGGCCCAGGCCCAAGCTAGGAGGAAACACTCAGCAGACAGAGAGAGAGTAGAAGAAAGAAAAGGAAAGGAAAAGAAATGAAAAGGAGGGAGCGGAGGGAGGGGAAGAAGAAGGGAAGGGAAGGGAAGGAAGGGGGGTGGAGAGAAAAAAGAATCCAACCTAGAAGACAGACAATATGAGAAGGAACAGAAGACAATTCCTTATAATTGCTTCAAACTAGATTGAATGTTCATTCAATCAAGAAAGAGCTCAGACCCTAACCGGTTTGGCTCAGTGGATGGAGCGTCGGCCTGTGGACTCAGGGGTCCCGGGTTCGATTCCGGTCAAGGGCATGTACCTGGGTTGCGGGCACATCCCCAGTAGGGACTGTGCAGGAGGCAGCTGATCGATGTTTCTCTCTCATCGATGTTTCTAGCTCTCTGTCCCTCCCTTCCTCTCCCTTCCTCTCTGTAACAACATTATTACAGAACAAACACATTATAAACAGCTAGAAACAGAATAGGCCTTAACAGAAGACTTACTGATATAAAGAAAATGCTTGATATAACCTCACTGACCAGTGATTTTTTTAAAACACCAAGGGAAGGGAACATGAGAGAGAAGTAGATGATATGGAAGACACGCGGAGGTGCTCAGGGCAGGCCTGGAGCAAGCAAGCACCCAAGGCACGGATTTAAGGAGCTGCTTACTCTCGGGTAACACAAGGGCAGAGTCAATACCTGAGAGTGAGCGCCTCCTGAAATTATGCGTCCTCAATGCCTCGCTTGCCTCTCCCTAGGCCCAGCCCTGGAGATGACACAACCCAAGTAAAAGCAAACAAACAAACATAAGAAATATCCCAAGAGTTGAAATGGGGAAGGAGGATACTCTGCACTGACACTCTGGCGTGGCTCGGTGGTTGAGCGGCAACCTATGAGCCAGGAGGTCACAGTTTGATTCCCAGTCAGGGCACATGCCCGGGTTGCTGGCTCAATCCCCAATTGGGGGGGGGCGGGGGGTGCAGGAGGCAGACAATCAATGATTCTCATCCTTGATGTTTCTGTCTCTGAAATCAATAAAAACGTATTTTTTAAAAAGGAGAAGAGCATTAATGTTATTAGGAAGAGATTTTGTTATGCTATCGGATCTTTACCACTGAGACACAGCCTAGCCACAGTAAGCGTCTTCCGACATGATTCCCAAGGTGGCCTAGTTTTCTCTCCCTTGCCTTGACTGCAGCCTGTAAGAGACCATGAAGCAGAGGGCCCAGCTAGGCTGTGCCCACAGAAACAGAGAGGTGATAAATGTGTGTTGCCTTCCATGGCTAATTTTTGGGGTGAGTTGTTCCACAGCAAGAGATAACTAATATCCTAGCTAAGCTACTGAATTTCAGGAATGAATAATAAAGCCTTCAGATATCCAGATGGAAAAAGTGACTCAACATGAAGGATTTTTATAAAAATCAGACTAACTTCGTTCTCCATGGCAACATTTGATGCCAAAAGACAACGGAGCAAATGTTTGCAAAGGAACGAGGGGAAGGAAATGTGAGTCAGGAGTGTATACCCACTTAGATGTTGTTCAAGCACAGAGTCGAGGAGGAGGAGACGATCTCAAACACGAATGAACCAAAGGAATACAATCCCTCTAGCCTTTCTGGGGGGGACATGGGACGAGGGAGAATGAATACAACTACTGAACCCCAAAAATCTACCCGGTTAGGAGAAGAAGCAAAATAAAGAAGTCGGGAATGGAGGATCTATGTAAAGGGACTGATAGTGAGCACTGCATCTATTTAAATCTGGACTGCTGTCAAACAACCAGAAGGAGTATGCTTACAGAACAGGCTGTGGGTGTTCTACATCTAGAAAAAGTAAAACTAATGATATAACTAACGAAAATCAGGAGGCTGGGTCCTGGCCGGCATTGCTCAGGGGTTAGAACATCTGCCTATGCACCTGAGGAGGAGGGTCGAGTGTTCGATTTAGGGCAGTGATGGCGAACCTATGACACTCATTTTTTTGGTTGATTTTTCTTTGTTAAATGGCATTTGAATATATAAAATAAATATCAAAAACGTAAGTCTTTGTTTTACTATGGGTGCAAATATCAAAAAATTTCTATATGTGACATGGCACCAGAGTTAAGTTAGGGTTTTTCAAAATGCTGACACACCGAGCTCAAAAGGTTCGCCATCACTGATTTAGGGTCTGCGTTGTAGGTTCAATCCCTGGCCAGGTCTGGGTGTGTGTGGGAGGCAATAGATGTCTCTCTCACATCGATGTTTCTCTCTCTGTCTCCCCCTCCCTTACCTCCCTTTCACTCTATCTAAAAATCAATGGAAAAAATATCCTTGGGTGAGAATTAACAAAAAATAAATGAGCCCTAACCGGTTTGGCTCAGTGGCTACAGTGTCGGCCTGCAGACTCAAGGGTCCCAGGTTCGATTCCGGTCAAGGGTGTGTACCTTGGTTGTGGGCACATCCCCAGTAGGGGATGTGCAGGAGGCAGCTGATCGATGTTTCTCGCTCATCAATATTTCTAGCTCTCTATCCCTCTCCCTTCCTCTCTGTAAAAAATGAATAAAAAATATTTTTAAATAGATAAATGAATAAAGAAATCTGTGTGACATGTATAGAATGACAGTCACCTAATTACATAACAAACGTGGAAGCAAATAGGCCAAGATGTTGAGAGTTGCTAATTCTGAAAGATGAGGATATGGATAAAATTGTCCTTTTCTGCTTTTGCTTTTGTTCTGTTTGTTTTTATTTCTCCCAATTAAAAACGTAAAGGTCATTGGATGCCGTGTGGTAGACTGAATTGTTGGTCTCAGCGCTTGATGCCTCCACAGCCTTGACACGTGGAGTGCCCTGGAGTTTAATCCGTGGTCCTCTTCTCTCGCCATGCTCACTCCCTGGATGATCTCATTCGACCTCATGGCTTTAAATAACCTCCCTCCTGAACTCCAGACTCATATATATCTAACTGCCTCTTAACATTTCCAGTTGACGGCCCTAAGAGGCATCTTAAATTTAACATGTCTAAAATTGAATTCCTAATTTCACCCCCTCTGAAACAAAAACAAAACAAACTGCATCTCCATCTCAGTCAATGTCAAGTCCACACTTCCGATGGCTCGGGCCAAAACCCCTGGAGTCGCCCTCGACTCCTCCCTCTCACTCGCACTCCACACCCAACCTGTCAGGAAATCCTGTTGATTCCACCTCAGAATATACCAGAATCTGACCCCTTCTCCACACCTCCTCCATAATGGCCCTGGTCCCAGCCACAGCCTGTCTTGCCTGTATTATTGGAAGGCTTCCTAATTCCTTTCCCTGTTTCTGTCTTTGTCTTCTTTCATGCTATTGTCAGCAGAGGAGCCAGAGAGACCCTGTTAAACCACGTGGTAGGTCTTCCAAAACGACCCCCCAATTCATCCTGCTTCTTGGCGTTCATACTCTTGCATAGCGCCCTCCCGTGGTGAAACTGGGCTGGCCTTTCATCTTGCTTTGACTAATAAATAGCAGAAGCGATGGTGAGCTGTTCCTGGCCGGGGCCTTAAGAGGCTTTGCAGCTTCCACTTCTGCTTTCTTGGAATGCTGGCCTGGGACTGCCATGTAAGGAGGTGGACTTCCCGAGTGGAGGACAAGAGGCCACGTGGAGGATCGGACAGCCAGACTTGAGTGAGTCCAGCTCGGACATGCCAGCCCAGCCCGTCCCCCGGGTGAAGGGAGCCACTGGAGTGGGCACCAACAGAGAAACTGTCCAGCCAACCCACAGAATCACAGGAAATAATAAATCATTGCTTTGAGGCACTAAGTTTGGGGCTAGAGATGGCCCACATTTGTGGGGGCCTTGTGGCTTTTGTTGTACAGCAACAGATCACGGGTACACCCATAAATCAGGTCGTTTCATCTGTGCTAGACATCCTCTACTGGCTTCCCATTTCACTTAAACTTGAAGCCAAAGTCCTTATATGTACAGGGCCCCATGCAACCTGCATCCCCACCACCATCACCTCTGACCTCATGTCCCCTGCTCTTCCCTGGCTCACCCCGTTCCAACCACATTTCCTATACACACCAGCCATGCTTTCCCCTTCGTGGCTTTGGAACTTGCTGTTCCCTCCGTGGGCAATGATCTTCCCCACTCCACCCCAGGTTCGCATGGTCCCTCCCTCGTTGCTTCAAGTGACTACGGAAGTGACACTATGTCAGTGAGGCCTCTCTGACCACCTTGCACTGCCCCTGTCCCCCTTCTGCTCCCCTTTCCCTGCTCCGTTATTGTCCACAGAGCTCATCCCTATCGAACATACCACTTATTTTGCATGTTTATTTCATTACACACATATTTTTGCCTGTTTTGTTCAATGTTCTATCTCCAGAACTGAAACAGAGCCTGGCGCACAGGAAGTGCTTGGGAAATGCTTGGGAAGTAAGGGAGCATTGCAGCTCCCCCAGCCACCTCACCATGGCCTTGGCTCTGCTCCTCCTGGCCCCTGCTCCCTCAGCCCAGGGGGCCCATCGGGGGTTGAGTGTGAAGACTGAACCCCAAGGCTTCTCACCTATGAGACCAAAAGAGCAGCATGGGGTTAGACACCTGCCCAGGGAGGGGATGGCCCACATTTGTGGGGGCCTTGTGGCTATGAGCCCAGACACTATTTCCCACAATGCAGGACCCAGACCACAGTGGAGGAGGAGCCCTTGGGGCACTGTGGCAAATTGTATTTATCCCCAAGCACCCACTGCCGTATTTCCACATGCTCTTTGAGATCACTGTCCGTCCCCATCAAAAGTCTGAACCTGTATTCTCTCCCCTCAAATCCAAGAGAGAAGTTGTGGCTCCAGCAAAGAATTGAACGCCTTGAAAGTGACGCTATGTAACTTTCAAGGGCAGGTCATGAAAGGCAATATGGCTTCATCTGGCTCCGGCTCTCAGGATGCTGGTCCTTGGAACCCGGCCACAATGCTCTGAGGAAGCCCAGGCCACATGGAAAGGCCACGGGCAGGTGTTCCAGCTAAAAGTTCCAGCTGCGACCTCAGCCGATAGCATCAGCTCAGGCAGCCTAGCCCTACCCCTTCCTGCCTGCTTAACCCCCAGTGGAAAAAAGATAAATGATCCACACACCCCGACTTTGCCCAAACTGCAAATCTGTGAGCAAATGTGTTCTGGCTGTTTTAAATTACCAAGTTATATTACATAGTTATAGTTATTAGAACAAGCACAAAAGTTCATTTCGCTCCCTAAGGAAACCAAGAGGTAAGTACTAGCACTCCCATTTTATAGCTGAGAAAATGGAGGCACGGCAGGGCCAAGATCTTGCCCTAGCTCACAGAGCTAGTAAATGAAGAAGTGGGAATGACATCCACGTCTTACAGACATCTCAAATCATGCTCACTCCCATCCCCCACTCCTGCCCTCCCATCTGGACCACAAAGCCCACCCACGGGGGTTGCTAGTGTTCAGCCCTGTCCTCCAGCAATCAGGCCAGTGACGGTGGAGCCTGGCATTGGACTCAGTCCCTCTCTGAGTGCAAACCCCTTCTCCACTGAAGGGCAGCTGCTTTGGGAAGAAGGCCAAAGAAGAGGGTGTGAGCCAAGACCTGCTGTGCATGTCTGGATCCCAATTAACAGCCAAAAAAGTCCACTTCCCGTGCCAAGGGGACTGGAAGGAGGGAAGAGATGGAAACCCCTGTGCCGGCAAGTGGGCCACTGGGCGTGAGCTCCCCTAGGGAAGGTCCCAGATTAGACTTTGCAAGCTCAAGAAACCTCATTGCCATGAAACATACAGCACGATTTGGCCCCTACTTTAGGAAATTTGGGGGCAGACAGACGATGCAGCTACAGCCACAAAAGCAATGGAAGAAAAACTCTACTCAGCTGCAGACACACATGTGCACACTCACATATGCACACATGTCCCACACAATTATCTGTATGTCCTGACACATGTACATGCACACACATGCACAAACATATATACAATACAAAACGCACACATATGGACTCACTCATACACACCGTGTACATATGGTATCCTACCTAATAAAGAAGGAATATGCTAATTGACTGTCATGCCCTCAAAGATGGTGGCACCCACAGCCACAAGATGGTGGCGCTCAGTCCCCTCAGCCTCCTAGCCCCCCAGGGCTGGCCCCAGGTGCAAGTAACCAGGGCTGGCTGAGGCTTACACTGCCGGCAGTGGCAGCAGCAGAGGTGTGATGGGGCATTGCCTTCACCTGATAGCCAGTTTGCCTCCTGCTCCTGAGGGCTCCTGAATTGTGAGAGGGGGCAGGCCAGGCTGAGGGACCCCCCCTCCAGTGCATAAATTTTCATGCATCAGGCCTCTAGTGAATATGCATTTACATGCAATACCTATGAAGTATGACTATACAGAAGTTGAACACACCAGAGCACACATCAGCACTCATATAGGCAGACCTGAATATATTCCCATTCAGGTGCACACACACACTGACACACATGCCCAATTCCCCATGGGCTCTTCCCAAGCAGATGTTGGGGCCATCAGTTTTCTGAGGACTTGCAGAGATAGTGCAAGAACTTTGGTTCCTGGAACCTGAGGAAAGGGGATAAATGGATGGATGAAAGAGGTTCAAGTGACCCTGCCTATTTTGAAGTTCAACATCAGCCAATTCCTCAGCCCCTTTAGATGCCTTTCTGATGTTGACCCTCACAGGTTCTTCAAACCTAATGACATCCTTCAAAGTGGGCTGCAGCCAGTCCCACCCATTGAAGTTTTAGGGGTGATGTCATGTCCCTTGGACTCTAGACTCTTGTATCCAACTCTCCACTATACCTCTACTTGGATGTTGACCTCCCACCACAACGTCAGAATATACCAAACTACCAAAACTGACTTAAAAGGAAATAAAAAGTCTTAATTGACCTGTAACAAATAAATATTTAGTCAGCAATCAAAAACTTCTCACAAACAAAAGCCCAGAACCAGATGGCATCACTAATGGATTCTAACAAACATCTAAAGATGGATTAACACAAGCCCGTCACAAACCCTTCCAAAAAAACAGACGAAGGGGAAACGCTTGTCAGTCATTCTAAGATGCCATTCCCAAGAAAACTACAGACCAATATTCCTAATGAACACACTAGATACAGAAATCCTCCACAAATACTGGCAAGGCGAATTCAGCATCACATAAAAATGATTTAGACAGTTGTCCTCGGCGTCGGAGGGGGATTGGTTCCAGGGCCTCTAAGGACACCAGAATCCATGAATGCTCAAGTTCCTTATATAAAATGGTGTAGTAGCCCTTGCTGGTTTGGCTCAGTAGATAAAGTATCGGCCTGTGGACTGAAAAGTCCTGGGTTCGATTCTGGTCAAGGGCACATGCCCAGGTTGCAGGCTCACTCCCCAGTGGGGGGTGGGGGGGGGTGCAGGAGGTAGCTGATCAAGGATTCTCTCTCATCATTGATGTTTCTCTCTCTCTCTCTCTCTCTCTCTCTCTCCTCTCTCCTCTCTGAAATCAATTAAATATATGTACATGTTTTAATTAAAATAAAAAATAAAATGGTGCAGTATTTGGATACGACCTAGATGCATCCTCCTGTATACTTTAAGTCATCTCTAGAGTACTTATAATACCCAACACAATGGAAATTCTATGTAGGTAATGGTTATAGATTATTTTTAGGGAATGATGATTTTAAAAAAGGTCTGTACATGTTTAGTATAGACACAGCCACTGTAGGCTTAACATAGTACAAGTCAGCAACAACATAACTTCCCTTTTTTCCAGTTATTTTCTATCTGAGATTGGTTGAATTCATGGATGTAGAACCCATGGCTATGGAGGGCCGATGGCATACCATGGCCAAGACAGGATTTATCCCAGGAATGCAAGGTTGGCTACACACAACTATCAATCAATGTAATACACCATATGAATGGAATAAAGGACAAACAACCCAATCATCTGAATTGATGCAGAAGACACAAGCCAGATCTCCTGCTCCTCAACGCAAAACCCTGTCTCACTCTCAGTAAAAGCCGATCCCACCTGGCACCCATGAGGCCCTATGTAATCCGGCCCCATCAGCTTCTTGGCCTCTTCTCCCTCCCTCCCTTCACTCTCTCCACACTAACCACAGGGTCCTTGCTGCTCCTCGAATCTACCAGGTACACTCCTGCCTTAGGGTCTTTACAGTTACTGTTTCCTCTGCCTGGAAAACTGTTCCCCTAAATAGCCACATAATTCACTCTTTCACCTCTTATAGGTCTTCACGCAACAACCACCTTCTCAGGTTTATGGTTACGCTACATAAAACTGCAGCCCTTGTCCGGGCCAGTGTAGTTCAATTGATTGAGAGTTGTTCCACGCACCAAGAGGTAACCGGTTCAATTCCCAGTCAGGGCACATGCCCAGCTTGTGGGCTCCATCCTCAGTAGGGGGCATGCAGACATCTCTCTTATCGATGTCTCACTCTCCCTCTTACTTCTCTCTCTAAAAAAATCAATAAAAACTTATTTTTTAAAATGTGCAGCCCTCTCCCCACACACTCCCTATCCCCCTTCTCCTCAATGTGCCCTAAGCATTTATGATCATCCAGAACACTGTGAACTTTACTTCTGTATCTTTCCTGTTGTCTATCTCCCCCGACTAGAATGTAAGCTCCGTGAGGACATAGATATCTCGGTCTGTTTTATCCAGTATTACATCCATAGCATGTAAACCAGCATGCCACTCTATAGGCACCCAATAACTATGTGTTGGATAAATAAGTGATCGCACATAGCTAGTCACTCAACCGTTCACTAAGCAAGCAGTGACCACCCCTCCCATCCCAAGGCACCTGACATGATGTTTCAGGCTGGAGTTCTGAGAAAGATCAAAGCCACCCTGGGCCCTGCTGGGAGAGGGTGAAGGTATAAATGACCATGGACCAAGGAAGGCAATGCTGAGGGGCATGGAGGACGGGGAGAGGGTCAGGCCTACCAATCAGGGAAGGCTCCATGGAGAGGTGGTGCTCAAGCCGGTCCTTGAAGGCCCGGAGTGGTCCAGGCATATGGAAAAGGGGTGGGGGCAACAGAGGGAAGCCCCAGATGCGGGAAGCCTGGGGCATGTCCTGGAAATCGAGAGGGGACCTGCACGGCTGGACAGCATGGGGATAAGGCTACTAAGATTGTCAGGAGAGTCTGTGAGGGGCTTTGAACTCCAGGATGAAGAGTTCGACTTGGTTCCAGAGGCACCAGGGAGCCATGCAAGGCTTCGGAGCAGGGAAGGTCCATGGTGCCGCGCTGGCAGAGTGGGAAGAACAGATCGTGGTGGGTGGGCAGGAAGGTGGCTCCCAGAACAGTCTTGGAGAAAGACAGTAAGACATGAGCCAGGAAAGGACAGAGGGGACCAAGAGAAGTGAGTAGGTTGGCAGGATTAGGGTTTTATAACCACTTTGGGGGAAGGAGCCGGAGCCTGAATCTCAAGTCAGAACTTCAGGTGGACTTCAGAGGTACAACAGGACCGTGGCGGTGGGGGGTCTGTCGGGAGGTTCAGAAGAAGCGCACAGCTTCTGCGAGGCTGGAGTTCCGGCCGTGGAGGCTCAGCACCGCTGGGCATCGTGCCAGGGCCAAACACGAGCCACAGGCAGGAGCAGCTTCCCAGCGCTGGAAGACGCGTGCATCCTGGCCTCCTGTCTCCCTGCCCCTCAGCCCGCACCCGGCAGGCCTGGAGGAGAGCTTCTCCAGCTGGCTCTGTCCGCCAAGACGCAATGTCATTTCTAGATGAGCCATCCAGCTCTGGAAACGTGCCAGGCTGTGGGAGGGGGGGACAGCTGTGTCCCCAAAATACAGCCAAGGAGCTGCCTCCCAGAGCCAGCCAAGCAGAGGCAGAAGCAGAGCTGGCAGGGGGTCCACAGCCCCAGCCAATGCGGGGACAGGCCTTTGCCGGGCCTCCATCTGCCTGGGCCTCAGCCCGCCTGCGAGGTCAGGCCCATCGAGGTCCCACCGGCTGGAGATGATGGTCCCAGTCACTCTCCTGCTCCCTCAGCCAGAAAGCACGAAGGCATTTGTCGGCGCCAAGTGTATGCAGGCTGTTTCTCTCCCATGCAGGTGACTAAGGTCAGTGCAACATGAAGGACAGACACTTTATAGTCTGCGGGGTTGAGTTTGGGTTTTGTCTGTTCTGTTCTTTGTGTTGCTGTCTCTGGGCCTCAGTTTTCCAATCTGTCAAGTGCGCATGAATGAGAAAAAGCCTTCCCCATGGAGGTGTCATAAAGACCAAATAAGAGCAAGGGAGAGAGGCATGCTAACTGGACTTGTCTGCTCTCCAGGAATCTCAGCAGAAGCCCAACCAGAGCTAAGGACTCAGGTGAGAAGCTCCGCACCTTACAAGAGGCGCCGGACACACCCTCGGGGTTTAGAGAGAGAAATGGAGCTGTCCCGCGTGGCCCGGGCTTGTATAGAAGGCTGGAGACTTGGACTGGGAGCGTCTATTTGAAGCGTGAGAAAGCTGAGTGAGGGGTCTTGGCGACACTCACAGACAGGGCAGTGCCCATCAGGAAGGAGGCTGGCCTCTCTCTCTGGCTGGACGCCAGGGAAATGCTGACCCTTTCGCATCAGGACCACCCGGGTCACCCACAGAGGGCATCCTCGGGGCATCTTGAAGCACCTCAGCTGGCACTGGGAGGATAGGACCTGGGGCCTCGGGGGAGGCTGAGGACAGTAGTGCCAGAGGGAGCAGCCTGCAGTGTGGGGTGAGGAGAGAGGGCAGGGGTGGGGGCAGCTGCACTTCCTGAGTTCATCCAAGGGGTTAAACGGACACAAGAGAGGAGACAGGCTTGAGGCTCATGAGAGAAGCCCCACAGGGTGCCTGTCGGGACACAGAGTCTGGCAGGAAGGTTGGAAAGGCGCCACCTGACGAGGGGCAGAGGGAGAAGCGAGAGGCCGGCGGTGACTGTGTCCGCTGCATCAGGGAGCCGCACAACGCTGCAGCCAGGGCCCGGGTCCCAAACACCTAACGACGTGGCCCAAAGCGAGGCCACGCACAGTCAGCAAAACAGCTCAGCTCCCATTTGGGGTCACCGCCCCCCCCACGTGCCCAGCCCTCGAGGGATCAGGACCCTGGGGAAGGGGCCGTGTGGGGGACAAGGGACAGAGATGGGACAGGAGAGCAGAGCTGCCTGGAGCTCCCCTCTTTCCCCCAATGCCATCTGGGCCTGGATAGAAGCTTTATTGGGAAGTAGAACCCAAGTTTCGATTTAAACGGGACTAGCTTTTTAGCCCATGAGTGTGACTGGAAAAGCTGTGAGATCTGGTGGCAGTGAGATCTCCAAACTGCTGGCAGGAGAACAGGAAAGCTGTTACTGATTTGCTTTCTTTGTTTGCCTTTTCTCTTTTTTTATTTTTCTTTCTGAGCCCAGTCCGCTCGGTGAACCCGCACACAAGTGCAGGGGCCTCCGTGTCCATGGGGTGGATCTCACAGCCTTGGGACCAGGGACAGGGAGGCGCTCAAGCCTGTCGGCCGGGGCGAGGCTGCAGCCATGTTCCCAGAGTCGGCGCCCTTCTCACCAGGTGGGTCCGTCAGGGCTGGCGCTTTGCGGGCAGCGACACCGCTGCACACACATACGTGTGTATGTGGCTACAGCCCCACCCGTGCGCCGCGGTGCCTGATGGGAGCCACCCATGCACTGAGCCCAAGTGGGAACTGAACTGGGAGCAGACAGAGAGCAGGAGGTGGCCTTTGATTTGGGTCTTGCAGAAGGGAAGGATCACAGTAGAGAATGGTGCCCCTGGTGGCGGCGCGGACATGGCCAAGGCTGGGAGGCGTGAGCACCTGTCACTGGTATAGAGTGTGAGGCGCACGTGTGGGTCATGGATCTGGAAACGTGATAGTATCACAAGGGTCACCTCAGAAGCAGTGTCTGCACTGTCTATGGCCAAGCTGGGCCTCACTGTCCTCCTCTGTAACCTGGAAGGAATCACCCTATTTCTTCACGTCCTAGGAGCAAGGGAGTCTCGTTATCTCCAATCAAAGCATTAGCCAGGAGCTCGGAGAATGCACTTTCGTGTCTGAAAAGCTTAGGCTCAAATCCTAGTTCTTCCCCCTTCCTAGCTGGGTAACTCTTGGTAAGCGTCAGTTTACTCATCTGTAAAATGGGAATAACAAGCTCCACCCGGAAGAACTGATACACCTGCTGCATGTAAAGACCTGGCACAGTGTGAAACTCTATCAGGCAGGAGCTCCCATCGCACCCCATCTCACCCCACCTCCAATGAGGCCCTCACTTACATAGGAGGCCAGGAGAGTGGTCGGGGCCAGGATGAGAGCCAGGTAGAGGCAGACGGCGGCAGCGAACAGGCTGGAGGCACAGATGAGGGGCTCAGCCCGCGGGTTGACTTTCTGGTACCTCCTTGAAGCCTCTGCTCCCAGGACAACCCCAATGATGCCAGTCACAATGGTCAGTGCCCCAAAAATCAGGCTGATGGGAAAGCACAGAAAGGGATTGGTCAGTGGGTGGGTGCAGCCACCTGCTGCTGTGCATGATCTGGGACCCAAAAGAAATGTGGGCGTGGCCCCTTTCCCTCCCTCCTCACAGCGCCCCCAGACCCTTGGGAACCTGGTAGGAACCCAGGTCCTCTCCGCCCCCTTTCCTGCCTCATTCTGGGGAAGCCACTGGCCATGTGGTGAGCTGCCCAGCACCCCAGTCCCCAGGCTTCCTCAACCCCAGTAACCTTCTCCATCCTCCCACCACCTAAAACTATCCCACTCAGAAATCTCAACTCTCTGGTGCCAATCTTGCCCCAACCTCCTCACTTCTACCCCCAATACTAATGGGAACGGAGGCAAGTGAACATTTATCTACTGAGTTCCTCTGATCCTCAGCCTGGTCTAGACATTCTGCACACCCTCCCCCCTTGAATCCCACCTTCCACTCTCTGTCCTTGAGCACCTCTCAAGTGGCCCCCTCCTAACTTCACTACCTTTCCCGCTTACTTCAGCGCACTTGGCCCCACTTGTACCTCCCTCCTGTGGAAACCTGTGCCTCCAAATCAATTTCCATACAGGTCCCCAGAGGACGCTTTTCAGAACACAGATCTGACTGTCCGCCTGCCCACCCCCAGCCTAAAAGTCTCCACCAGCTCTCAAACATCTACCAGACTTGGTGCCAACTCCATGCACACATGGCCCTTCATGATCTGACCCTGGCTGACCTCAACCCCAACCTCCAGCTCCATCTTCCTCTGCCTCCAGAAGTGGGAACTTGTTATCGTTCCCACTTCATACTTTTATTCCTCCATCTGGACACACTTCACTAGTTTTTGCACCTACTGAACTCTTACTCATCCTTCAAGACCCATCACAATTATCTCCTCTTTGGAAATGCCTTCCCCCTGATTCCTTTACTCCCTTCAGTTACCATCGCACTTCTGTGTCTCTGTCATCAGGGCATCACCTGTGAATTCCTGGAGAACAGAGACCAGGTTTGGTTTGCTTTCTTGACTGTGCTGGGAGCATAGAGCCTGGACCACAAGAGCTACATGCTGAGCAGATGAGCTCATTGAACCTTCCCAGAATTCCCAAGTGGACAGATGAGGAAAGTTAGACTGAAAAAGGTTAAGGTCAAGATTACCCAGCTAATAAATGACAGAGGCAGGATTTGGACATATATCTTCATCTCCTAGTCCATCCTGCTCTCCCAAGCCTCCTATTAAAGAAGCTCAAAGGGATACCAAGACTGGCCAACATGAATTCTTGAAAACACAAATGTAACCAGGACCTTTCCAGCCCCCAAGTGGCTCCCTGTTGTCCTCAGGGCAAACTCTCAGCCAGTACTGCAGGACTGGCCCCCACACACCTGTGTGACCTCCCCTATCTCCTCTCTCCCTCCCTCTACACAAATGACTAGGAATTCTCTAAACTCGCCCTAAGCTTTCTAGCTTCCCTGCCTTGGCCCACACTCTTCTCTTGGCCTTGAGTAGCATTACCCCCGACCCAACTTCTCCACCTGGCCAGACCCAAACATTCCCAGAAGTTCATGGGATGTCCCGCTGCCCTGCCATTACCTTCGCGGTGGTTCCCACAAGATGGAAGAACATGAGAGATGCAAGACTGTGGTTACTGACAAATTGAGTGTCGAAAGAAACTCCTCTTCTCTAAACAACTTCTGTCAAATGCCATTCCACAGGCTGAGGACTGGTGGGTCTGTTCCTCTGCCCCACCCCCTCAGTTTACAGAAGAAAGCATAGAGCCCAGAGTGGGCAGGCACCTGCCTCAGGTCACACAGCCCCTGCTGACCTCCACACAGCCAGGGCTTCCTGGCCCTCTGCTGACCGAAGCACGTGGGTCCGTAGGCAGCTTAAAGGTGCTCACTGAACCCTCCCACCCTTCCTCGCTGTGCAAGGCTCCGGCTCAGCCCAGTCAAGTGACCCTGAATCCCGGATGAATGCGATCTGCCCGAGTCCTAGTCTGAGCCGGCGTTGGCAGATTTTCGAGACCAAGATTGATTGGTCTTAGGGTTCATTATCCAGACAGGCTGTGTAGACAGGGGAGACCCCTAAGCAGAGGGTGTGGCCAGAGGACACACCCAGTCACCAAGCCCCTCTATAAGGCCTTCCCAGAATCAGACTCTCAGAACCAAGAGTTGGGGGTCCTTAAAGGCCTGCAAGTTCTATGCTGATTCTCTGCACAATGGTCCTGGCAAGCAGCTGTCCAGCTTCTACTTACATACCCCCAGGGGTGGGAAGCTCACTACCCCCACGCAGCCCTTTCCATCTGGCCAGATCTGAGTGTTGGAAGTTTTCCCTCTGGCCGAGCTAGAGTCCTGTGTCCTGCAGCTTTCTGCCCTCACCCACCCTCACCCTAAGGCTTATCCTAATCACAGAGGGCATATTAATAGATGAAGTCTGTGCAGAACTTCAACACTGGGACCTTCTACCCACTCTGTGATAGGCTGTATAATGGCCCCCCAAGATGTCCACATCCTATTCTCTGGAACCTGCGAATGTTACCTCACATGACAAGATGTGATTGCACAAAGGGTCTTGAGAGGAGAGATTATCCTCCATTAGTTAGTGGGCCCTAAGTGCAACCACACGTGTCCTTATAAGAAGGAAGCAGAGGGAGGTTGGAGGCAGAAGAGGAGGAGCCATGTGTCTGCAGATGTGGAACCTGGAGTGATGCAGCCACAGACCAAGGAAT
>NW_006289391.1:215049-215958 GCF_000327345.1 Myotis davidii
GAGAACATACATGTCTGTCTCTTTAAGCTACCAAGTTGGCGGTAACTTGTTACACCAGCCCCAGGACACTCACAGAAACTCCCATGTCAGTCTCTCACACAGGTTCTATGACGGGGCTGAGACAGAAGGGGCTGACGCTGAGAAAAGGGGAAGTAAGCTGCCCAGGGAATGCACAGCCAGTTAATGCTCAAGGTGGAACCAAGTACTGCTTTTCCCCACTTTTTCAAGCTGTTGGGGGCTGTGAGAACTCAGTCTTTGCCTCCAGGGAGATAACAAGCTCCAAGACAAACATGGCAGCTTCGTTGGATGCAGCCATTGATTCACTCACAGGTGCTTTCCCTGAGCACCCACGGGGGTGAGTGCCAGGAAGCTGCTCCCAGCTAAGTGGAGAGACGTTCAGGTCAATTAACAGTAACAGGCAGTCTCCAGAGGCAACAGGAGACTCTAAGTGGAGCTTAAGAGCACCAGCTTTGGAGTCAGATGGGTTTGAATCCTGGCTGTTCCCTGTTAGTGGTGTGACCTCGGACAAGTCACTTACCCTCTCCGATCTTCCAACGCCCCATTTGACATACAGGAATAATAGGGTGAATTATTATAAAACCTCAGATGGTTTTTCATGTGGAATGCACAGCTTAGGGCCTGAAGTAAAGTGAAAGCCTAAGAAGTAACAATGAGAGAAGGGGAGGGAGCTATGGGCAGAGGGCGTAGCTTGAGCAAAGGCACCAACAAGTGAGAGGGCATGGGCCAGCCTGGCAATGACGGGGAGCTCTCCCTCTGGACGTCTGGGAGTGAGGAAGAGGCAAGAGAGGGGGCCAGCAGAGAGCTGGTGTCACTAAAGCCTCAGGGAGCACAGAGCTCAAGGAAGAGCTCCGAGCCCTCAGGACTCTGAAGGGCCCGGGGGCGGGGGGG
>NW_006289391.1:215997-238344 GCF_000327345.1 Myotis davidii
TGAAAAGCATCCATTAGAAGGAGGAGAAACTAGGATTAAGGGTTTCGAGGAGAAGGAGAAAGCAAGTAGGAGAGGACCGAGATGTGCTCTCTCAATCAGGAGATACGGAGTCCTTAGAGAAGAGGGTGAGGAGGGCAGAGAGCGAGGCGGGCATTCCCTGAGGGCTTCTGTTCTCTGCTCCTCCCCACCCTCCCAGCAGCTTTCCCCGATTCTCAGAGCCCCAAATGAGGTAAAGAGCAAATGGATGCATGGGTGACATCGCTAAGCCGGGTGAGTAACGAGGCCGCCCAGTGCCTTGGTTTGCCATCTGTAAAATGGGATGACCTCATACTATGGGTCCCTTCAAAGGAAACTTGCCTAGGAGTCCCATCATTCTCACTCCGACCCCAAGTGCCTTCTGGACCTCCACAGCAGTCCAAGAGTGGTGAGCCAGGGACTGGGGTCCCGGGAGGACAAGGGAGCCGCCTCAGGACACCCAGGGTGGCTGGGGCTCAGCCAGAGCCAGACCAGCCTCCTGCTGCCAGCTGGCTCCCGAGCTCTGGGGTCTTCGCCGAGCACCATGTGCCCAGACAGATTGAGTTTGGGGCTCGGAACCTCCTGACACTTCTCCACCAAGAGCCCCCTAACCTGGGCCAGGTGCCCAGGGCTCCCGGAGGCCTCACCTGTCCTTGCTGTCACACGGCTGCTGGAAGCAGGGAGGCTGCAGCCCGTGCACCACGCGAGCCTCAAACAGAAACTTGGGGGCCCAGAAGCCCACAGCTCCAGTCACAAAGGCCATGGCTGTCACTCCAAGGGTCAACCACACAAAACTCCAGCTGCCAAGAGAAAGCACCCTGGATGAGGCAGGGAGAGGGCTGGGGCTGCAGGGGGCGTCTGCTTCTGTTCCTTCTCCTTCTCCCAGCATCTGGGCACTCAGGTGGGCTCCGCTTCCTACCCAGCATCCCCTGAGGCCCCTGCACGTCCCACCTCCACGCCTGTACTCAGGCTTTGCCTTCCTCCCTCCCCTGGGACCAGCTCTCCCCAGCCTGAAAGACCCACATCCAACACCACACTCTTCAGAAGCGCCCCTGCTGCCCCCACCTTCCTCCGGGCACCCGCCCTCGGCCTCATGGCTCTGTAACAAACAGCTGGGTCCTGGTCGAGCCCCACATGTGGGTAAATCATGAGGCCTGGGAGTGCAGTTGCCTCCTGTCTGCCTCCCTGGCCATGCCTGGAATTGAGGCGAGGTGCACTCCCAGGAGGCTCAGAGAGGTAAGTGATTACCTCCCGCCATCCCCGCAGCCGCCCTGAGAAGCAGGCGAGGCTGGAGAATTACATCCATTGAATAAATGAGGGAAGTGGGGCTCCAAGCCTCAGGTCACTTAGGGCTAAGGCCGTGGCAGAGCCAAGGCTGGAGCTCATGCTACCCCCTCCCCTCTCCCTCCCTCCCTCCCTCCCAGCCCATATTCTGTCACATGGCTAGGGGGAGGGGGCCTCCAAGCGAGGGAGCTCAGAGGAGAAAGAAAGGGCTGTGAACTCGGACAGTCACAGAGGGCTCCCTGGAGGCAGAGAGGGGGAGGCAGGCATTCTGGGGACAAGCAGGAAGGAGCAGGAACACTCACTTTCTCCCCAGGTATCTGACATCCGCACACCAGCTGCTCCTCAGGTCCCTCACCTCCCTCTGCTTCTCCGCAGCTCCCCGAGGCGGGTCTGGAACCAGCGTGATCAGCAGGATCAAGGCCACAGCTTCCAGGCAGGGCATGATCTAGGGACGGGAGGACCCGGGAAGCTCAGTGCCACATGCCCCTGTGGCCCAGAGACGTTAGGGTGACTGAGCTCTGTGGTCCAGGCTCTGGGGTGCTCTGTGCCCTGGGGGTGGTGGGAGAAGGGCTCAATTCCTGGGTGCTGGTTATACAGAACCTAACCATTTCTCACCCCGTCACCCCCCGCCCTCCCTACCCCCCATGAGAGCAAGGTGTCCTTGGGGTTGCTTTAATACCTGTGGGTCCAGTGCAGATACTGTTCTTCTGGATCAATGAGCCTGACACGACTGGGAACAGGAGCCCCGGCTATTGTGTCCTGCTGCCCCCATCACTGCCCCTCCCCCTCCATCTGCCAGCCCTGCCCCAGTACTTCCCATCTCATCTCCTTACTCTGGAGAGTTCCTAAGCAGCATCTACTCCCTCGTCTTACAGACAGGCAAAGTGGGGCTCCTAAGAGGGAGGTGGTTTGCTTCCGGTCACACAGCTAGCAGCCTGAGCAGCCAGGACTTGAACTCAGGGCCATGGCTTCCACAGCCCACATTCCATAGGAGGCCCAACTGTACGAAGCTGCTGATACTGATCACCCCCCATGGCGCCGGGTGCGGTGCCAAGTGGCGAAGGCCACGGGAGGCTGGAAAGTCCCCTCGGCCCAGGGGGAAAGCTGAGGGAAGAAGCAGGAGCTGGACTCACCCGCAGGGCCCAACGCCAGTTCCCAGTCAGCGCCTTCACAGCTGACCCCAGCACATAGCCCAGGCCACTGCAAAAGAGGGGCCGTGAGGGCGCCACGCCAGCCTGAGCCCGGGCGCTCCCACCCCAGGGAGCCGGCCCCCTGCAGCTCTGGCCCTTTCACTGGGAAAAGTGAGCCACGTGAGGCCCAGATGTCCACTGCCCTTGGTCAGGTCACCAGGGACCTCTGGCTCCTCGCCCATCCCAGCACCACTGTCCACTATCTCTCTATACGAGGACCCCCTCCCTCGCGCGAGGCCCAGCTCTGGCTGAGTCAGGCGATATCAGGAAACCCGGGTCAGAGCGCTTGGGGCCTAACTGTAAGTCCCACTCTGTCCTGCCCCGCTGTGGGGTACACTGCAGCCCTGGTGCACCTCTCTGCCTCCCCTCCCAGAGCCACCCCTCTCTGAGCAGGCCCAACTCCAGGTTGCTCTTGCTCACCCTTCTGAAGTGCACTAGCATGTCGGGAGCACCTTTACTCTCGCTAAACCTCTCCACAGCCCACCAGCGTATTGTCCCCATTCACAGATGAGGAGCTGAGACCCAGAGAGGGACAGTGACCCGGTGAGAAAGGGGTAGAGCCTGCTGGATCTTCCCCCAACCGGACCCCTGCTCTGACTTCGTTGGGCCTCAGTTTGCCACCCCAGGAAGTGGGTCCAGGGTGCTACTAACCTCCCAACAGGAATAAAGATGTAGAAGATAGCCAGTACCCGGGTCCGCTGGTCCTTCACAAAGAGGTCGGCCAGGATGGTGGGCGCAATGGTGGAGTAGCTGGCCGTGCCAATGCCCACCACTCCCCGGGACAGGAAGAAGAGCCAGGAGTACTGGGCGGGCAGGCACAAGAACACAGTGCGTTCCAGAAATCGCCACAGGCAAGGGACTCAAGGGTTTGTCAGAGGGGCATGAAGACACACGTGCCCCCAGGAGAGGAAGAGGGGATCCAGCTGCAGGCACCTCGCTATCCTCCCAGCCCAGGTTCCCCCAATCACACGGGTGCCCCCTGCTGGCGCCTGCGGCTGCCGCCTGCCCTGAGCCCCAAGGAGCCCTTGCTCACTAGGCCAGTTCCCCCAAACTGTAAGGTGGTATTACACCACCGCCGCCCCCCAAGCAGCAGCGGGAAGTGCAAGAGAGGAAGGCCCCTGTTAAGAAAGCCTAACGGGCTCCTCTCTCAGTCCCGGAAGGAATCCCCAGCAAGCCTGGAGCCTGGAACTGCCGAAGCAGCCCCACTCAGCTCTGATGGGGCTGGGTGAGGGAGGAAGGGGGGTGAGGGGTGTTCCCTGGGGTCTGTGCAGGGGTGAGAGCACCTACCTGGGGGGTGATGAAGGAGCTGGAGAGGCCTGCTCCTGACCAGAGGAGGATCCCAAAGCTCAGCGTGGCTTTGCGGCTGTGTCGGTCGCCCAGGTAGCCAAACACGGGTGCCGACAGCAGCAGGCAGCCGGTGAAGACTGGAGGAGACAGGCAAGGGCAGCATGCATCTCCCCACAAAGGGGGCAGGCAGGTGGGCCCAGCAGACCCCCAGAAGGGCACCTTGGCAGCAGGTCAAGGCTCAAAGGAGGAAAGGAGGTGAACCCTCAATCCCCTCCTAGCACATAACCCGTTGCCCAGAGTCAGGGGCTGGACCCGGCGCAGAGGCTCAAATCCCAGCGGGGCTCTTGGCTCACTGTGCGGCCCTGGGTTACTAACTCCACCTCTCTGACCAGCACCCCAGCACCCCCCACCCTCGGGAGCCGCTCCGAGGCTGTGAGATAGAAGTGAACATGGAGCCTGGCGTGGAACTGACAGTGTTGGTGCCCACCAGTGCCCTAGCTTTGCCAGAACTCCTGCCCTCTGTGAGCCTGATCTGGGACTGCGCCTGCTGGGGGTGAGGGGTCGGTTTGGCTCAGCTGATGTGCCGGGCCCCCTTGGAGCAGATGAGCACAGTTTTTAGAATGAGCACAGTGGTTCCTGGAGGCTGGAACTGCGTTGGTTTCCCTAAGTAGGTAAAACATTCCCCTGACAAGTCAGTTGTGTTTATACCATTATTTAAAGTAAACCCTTAAGAACTGGCGGCTGTATTAATGAATACGTTTGCTATTCTGTGAAGACAAAGAAACTGCCACGTGAATAGATACCCTCACTGGTTCTGTTCCTTAAATAACACCTTCACCCACCCTCCTTGGAGGACGGTCCACTGCCTCTGAGGGCCTGCAGGTGGGAGGGGAAGGTCTGGACCCTCCCCACCCAGTCCCACCATCCAAGGGCCTTAGGGTTTGGAGGGCCCCGCCCACTGCCTGGGTCTCCGTTCATTGAGCACATATGATTGACATTTCCTGAGCCCAAAGAGTGTCTAGATTCCTCCCGGCTCAGGTTCCAGCCCCTCCCACTCCAGTAATGGGTTGAGCCACCTGCCATTGCAGAAATTAGGACAGTTTTGACCTACAAAAACGAGAATTTAATATGGTTCGACCTAATACTCCACCGAGAATGGTCTTTGGTGTCAACAGCATTTATAATTTTAATAGCTACTGCCAAAATAGGCCTCCAAAAAGGCTGTATCGATTTACACTTGCATAGAATCATATGCCAGCACCCTTGTGACACCTGATAGGATCCATCACTTTGTTATTGTTCATCTAATGGTTGAAAAACAAATGGTGTCTCACTGATGTTTTAATCTGCGTGCTATTCCCAGTGAAGCTCACATCCGCTGCCCGTTTCTCTGTTGGGCTCTTTGTTGTGTGGAAATAATTTCTCCCAGTCAAAGATTTAAAATGCAAGATCTGAGACTAAACTCCCTGGGCTCCTCCTGATGCCACCACTTCCTAGCTCTGTGACCTTGGGCACAATCCTTAACTCTCCTGTCCCCCTCTCACCTACACAAGCACAGTAAGAGTATTTGTCTCATAAGATTACATAAAATAAGGCACATAAAAGGCAGTGGCTGGCTTTATATAAATGCCTAATAAATGTTACCTGTTATTACTTATTGCATTTATAGTTTCAATCACCATCATGCAGGAGAGTTTAGCTTTGATGTAGTCAAATTTATAATCTTCCTCTAGGGAAGTTGTCTTGTGTCCTGTTAACACCTATCTTTTTTACCCAAAGGCTATAAAAATATTTCCCGAAATCTAATGCTTTTATGAGATTTGGAGCAGGGATGCTTCACAGGACGTAGTAAACACCTTAATTAAACGCACAGATGCCCTGGGGTGGAGAGACCTGCCCCTCAAGGGAAGGCAGGCACCCCTTCTTTCCTTTCTGGCATCTCCAACTTCAAATAATTTCTGTGACAAGGTGGGAGTGAGTCACCAAGCACCGCCAGGTTAAGAGGACTCTACAGGCAGCTGCCTGGATTTGAATCCCAGCTCTGCGCGGCCTTCAGCAAGCTCCATAGCCGCTCTGTGCCTCAGGTTCGCATTTGTAAAATGAGCATAATAATAATACCTGCCTTTTGGGATTGTTTTGAAGATTAAACGAGTTAATATTATAAAGCACTTAGAATAGTGCCTGGGCCCTGGCCGGTTTGGCTCAGTAGATAGAGCGTTGGCCTGTGGACTGAAGGGTCCCAGGTTCGATTCCAGTCAAGGACACGCACCTCGGTTGCAGGTTCCCTGGCCCCCTGGTCGGGGTGCATGCAGGAGGCAACCAATCGATGTGTCTCTTTCACATTGATGTTTCTCTCTGTCTCTCCCTCTCCCTTCCACTCTCTCTAAAAATCAATAGATTCAAATCCTCACATGAAGATTAATAAAACAAAAACAAGAAAAGAATAATGCCTGGCACAGATTCTAATCCTCAGATGAAGATTAACAAAACAAAACAAAAACAAGAAAAGAATAATGCCTGGCACAGGGTAAAGCCACATCAATGTTCCTTTTTAATATTATTAATCAATTAACTCCAGAAGTTTCTCTGTCTAACTGGGGGGCAGGGGGTCTGACCAGTGTTCCCCCCTCCCCTCTACCCCATTCTTACAGCTTGACCAAGCCCTCTCTTAGCGGTTTCCTTCATGCTGCAGCCTGTGGACAGACAGCAGGGTGAGTCTCTGGGCCACTGCATGGTGATTGGAAAGGTAAAAAATACTCACCTGAGGTCACTGGAGACACGCTTGGCCATCAGGCCTCCAGTCCCACTGCCCTCTCCATCCATCCATACACCTTTTGGGGCTGTTTCTACAGAGGTGACCCTGCCCTTCACCCACTCCCAAACACACGCTCACATATCCACATCTGCACGTTCCCTCTCTCTCTCTCTCCCTCTTCTTCTGCCTCTTCTCCCTCCCTCCCTCTCTTTTTCATACACACACACACACACACTTTCTTCCACAGCATCTCCCTATCAGGGGTCTTGTAGTAATGATCCTATTCACCAGGGTAAGAACCAGACAAGGGAAATCTTGACTCAACTACCATTATCTGTTTAATCTAGAAGTTTGAGGGCATTGATCGGAGATGATCTCGCTTTAGCTACAATTATGAAGGAATTGAGACAGGAGCAACGGGGAGAGCCATGGTCTGAAGCAGGGCTCTGCTCACACCTCTGCTTGGTGCCTCTTAGAGGAGTTTCTAGAATTGTGCACCCCTCCACTTGTTTTGCGCTGACATTTAAAACATGTTCATCATAAATGCAAATAGTTGCAAACGATGTGATTTCCAGCATTATCGTAATTTTTTTAACTATATTTTCATCCAAATCCTTGAGGCTGCAGATCGAGTTCATTCAGTTTATGAGAAATGCCTGCCCAAGAGTCTAATGAGCAAAACCAGACCTATTTGCCAAACCAACAGGACAAATCAGACTGGTTGTCTGTAAGAAAGACGTTAAAATGTTGGCTTCACTTTTTATTGAAATAAATGTGCCGACACCCATCCCCGAGACAACCTTCTCACTTCTGAATTCTAAATCATAGATAAATAGCAGACTGTCACGCCAGCGAGACAGCGAGATGAGGCTTGGCGTCTTGCCATGGATCTGTGGCCTGGAGACAACATCCCCAGGGGATCCTATTGACGGCTCTGCTCCCAGGCCCTCCCCAGACTAAGCCACGCACCCCTGAGGAAAGGGGGAGAGGTGTGGAGGGTGGGTGATTGGAGGGGAGAGAGGAGAGAGCCCCAGGCTGCTCTCAGGCAGGTCCACTGTAGGAGAGACAGCCACGGGCTTGAGGATCGATAACTGGTTTTCTCAAGGCGCTGCTTCGGCAGCTCCTGGAAAGTTTTTATGTCTCCCCAGGGGTCCCCGTACCCCAGTTTGAGAGCCTTGTTCTAAAATGCTGAGATGGTGGACTGTTAGGAGAGGAACCACGCATGTGCTGGTTACTGGCCGGGTGTATTCACACATGTGTGTCCTATGTTATGACGGTGCGTGCACACATTTGGGGGGTGCATGTGCAGGCACGCATGACCCCAACTGCCCCCTCCTTGGAATGGGACACGTGGCTGCTCCCTGATGCTGGACTGCAGGTGCCTGTGGGCCCAGACCCTCTCTGAGGCCGTGTGTGGGGTGGGGGTCTTTGTCTGTCTGTCTGTCTGTGTGCGTGTGTGTGTCCTGGTGACCAGATTTTTCAGTCCATGAGAGGAAAGCAGGCATCAGGAGTTCTCAATCCCTGCCAGGCTCCGGTACCCAGCTGAGCTGAAGCAACATGAAGCGTGAGTGACCACCTCCAGAGCCACGATCGGGAGCCCGGGAGCCCTTCCCAGGCCCGCGCCCCTGCTCTCGGCAGCACCACACTCAGACCCGAGGGGCTGGCTATTCAAGCACGAGTCTCCCCTGCTACCAGCTGTCCCTCTCACCCACCGCATCTGCAGTGCCCTCCTCTGCCGGGGACTGAGCTATTGCTGGGCACAGAGCAGGACCTGCCAGAGAACCCCAGTCCAGGGCCAGGACTCCCTCCTTACCCGTCTGAAGCAAACCAGCACTGCTGTCACTGATCCGGAAAAACTTCTGTACATCCAGCAGCACTCCTGCTGACAGACGGACAGATGGACAGCTCTCAGGAAATGGGAAGTAGCCCACGGGCCTCTACAGGCAACTGCCCCACATTTGGAAAGGGCCACAGCTGAAAGACAGCACAGGGCGTGCCCCAGGCCCACTGTCCTTCCTCCCCTTCTTCCCCCCGCTCTCTCCTACACATAATACAACCACGCACGCAAGCAGACACACAGAGAGACGTGTGCACGTCAAACACTCGCAGAAACATGCATCCCAAAGGCCCCGACTTACGCAGCCACATTCACACACAGCATGCACTCCCAGGCATAGACACATAGTCATACAGACACACAGACATGCAGGTCCACATACATACAAACAGGAACGCCCAGAGAATATACTCACAGAGACACATATACATACACAGAGGAGCCTGTGCTCACAGACCTGGTAGCCCAGCCTCGTACACCCAGGCACACATACACATACACACTGATATGTACACATAAAGGCACACCACAGGGATGCACGCGTCCGCACATGTGCAGGGCTGCCATTCACATCACAGTCAGTGGGGCTGGCCGCTCCCTGCTGCTGCCCAGTGCAAAGCCATCCCCTTGGGCCACAGTGTAATGGAAGTCCCTGGGATTGCGCATAGTAGCCCCTCTCACGTACAAACCCCAGATATTCACAGACATCCATCTACATCCAAAGACATATGTGCCGTGGCCTGCACGTGCACACACCCAAGCATGTTCTTCCAGAGGCACGAGCACGCAGACATGAGAGTGCACGTGAACGCTTCAGAGATAGATCCGACCTTGGCCCCACCTCCCTGAGGGTGGCAGGCTCCTGCTCTGCACTAGCCAGGTCTCCAAACCCCTCTAAGGCCTTGCTAGGCCATGGGCGGTGCCATGGGCCCTCAGCCTATTGCAGAGTAGGAATCAGGCCCCCTGACACCAGGTTCTGTTCCCTGAAATCCCTCAGCCCTTTGGTGTATTTTAGGAAGTCGGGGTTCTAGGCACCTGAGTATCTGAGTGGTGGGGCTCTGATCATTGAGGAGCAATCATTACTTTCACTGAATTATGAGATGCATGAGGGCCAGACCCTGAGCTGGACACTTGTAGTATTTTGCCAAGAAGTGGGAACTATCATTGTCCCCACAACACAGTCGAGGAGACAGAGGCTCCAGCCAGCCATGCTTGCACAGCTGGAAACGGGAGAGCTGGGACTAGAATCCAGCCGGAGGCAGGCCGCCCTCCCACCCAGAGTCACAGAAGGGGGCAGAAACCCCCAATGGGCCTCTGCAGAAATGCCCACGGGGTGAGGGGGGAGGAGAAAGCCCCCCATCCACACCTCCGAGACCTGTCAGCAGGCGAGGAAAGAGCAAAGAATCGGAGAAGCGAAGTAAGATTTTTGTTCAGACCTTTACTCTGGGCCCAATTGCCACAGCATCTAGGCATACCAACCTCTATGCCTTTTCCGTCCCTTTCAATATTTTTAATTACACGAATAAGACAGAATCATTGGAAAGAATAAATAGACAAGCCGATCAGCAAAGTAAATGACTAAATAAAAATTCTCTCTAACCACACTCATCTCCCATGTTTAGGGACGAGGACTCACCCTGGGTTTGGTCTGCTCCTGGGCCTCTCCCAGCCCTGTGGTGCTCTGGGGCTTGGGCGCAGCCTCCGTTTTTACCGTAAGCGGTCACTCCGGCCTCCCAAAGGGCTGCTTCCCACAGAGAACTCCAGTGGCTGGGGTACCTGCCTGCCCCCAGCAGCCCCCACGCCCTCGGCTTGGTTTCACTTCTCCAGGCCTCCTCCTTCCCACTAACGGCCTCCTCGGCCTCGCTTCTCACAGCAGAGGAAGTCCCAGCCGGGAAGGGCCTTGGGCAGGCAGAACTCAGGGCCTGACCCAGCCAAAGGCATCCGGACAAGTGGCAGTGAGAGCAGGGACCTCGGCCCACGGGGCTCAGAGAGCTCTGTACCCATGATGGCCCTGCTGCCATCTGTGTCCTGCCCGTCCCTCCCTCTTCACACCCTGGGCCCACACTCCAGCTCCGGCCTCTTCGGCTTTGGCCTCATTCTTTGCAGTTGCCCCTGAATTGGCTTCCCTGTTTCACTTTGCTTCCATCGGGGCCTCAAATCTGACTGTGGTCCCCCCATGTAAAAACATTCTCCATGGCTCCCCACTGCTTTAGCAGGAAGTCCCGGCTCCTGGCTTTGGCGCCAAAAAAGTCCATGATCTAGCCCCAAGCCCCCTTTTAGAAAAATTTCCTGCTTTCTCCCCCTCACCATACCTGATCAGAGCATGCACTTTTGCCCCCGGTGCCCTGGCTCACCCAGACCCCTCTCTCTGAATGCCCTTGCCTCATCCCATTCCCCACCTCACCAATTTTCTGAGTCTTTAAGGTCGAACAAATGCTCCCTCTCCTGTGGTTTCTACCAGAACCCTCAGTCATTGGCCCCGGGGCCGCCCAGCTGATGCTCACCCATTCTGCCTGTATTAGACCTACTTGCACACGTGTCTGTGACCCTCTGAGTTCATCAAAGACAGACCCTGGATCTAGGGCTTTCTGCAACCCCTGAGTCCCATTCATTCCACAGCCACTGTCTAATGTGGTCTCAGGGATCCCGACCACTCCAGGTGCCACCTCTGAGCTCCCAGGCTACGTGGTACCTCCCTCATCTGGCTGCATCTCTCTACCTTGCAGGAGTCTTGTTAATGAGCTTCTCCCTCTGCCCTATGAGGTGATCATTCCTGAGTTCAGAAACTACAAGGTTGGCTTCCCCTCCTCTGGGTTCCCAAGCCCCACCCAGAGGGTCCTGCCCATAGTTGGTACTCAGTCAATTTTGAATGAATCAGGGATAGAGAAAAGAAGGTTTAATTTTGAATGAATGAATGAGGAAATCATTGACAGAGGAGGTTAAACCCTAGGCCCTAAGGAAGGAAGGCAGATGTGCAAGGTTTGCACGCAGCTACTGTCCCACAAATACCCAACAAACTACTTCTTGCTTAGGGACCAGGCCAGGCTGCCCCGTCCTCCATAACCTCACCCAATCATTCCACTCAGAGCCTCCAGGCCTTTGCCTAAAGGCCCAGGCCTGCTGTCCTCACCCACCCACCTATGTGCACACTCTTAATTTGGTGCTGCACTGGGAAACTAGGTTGGCACGGCCAGGGGTGAAGACAGCAGGGATATGACGCTTCACAAGCAGAAGGCTGGCAGGACAGCCAGTGGGTAGATGGGCAGGGCTGCCCGGGACGCCTATCCCCTTCCTCACCTGCGATGATGAACCAGTTCATGTAGTTGAGGAGGTTGATGTAGCAGAGCACCGCCGCAGCCACATACGCTCTCCAGCGGGGCAGGCTCCAGGGGGCAGGCGTGGGTGGAGGAGGACACTGACCTGAGCCAGAGGCCCCTGAGTGCCCGCCTGACCCTGGGGACCTCTGAGGGCCCTCTGGCCGGGGCTCCGGGAGCTCCGCAGACATGCCCCACACCTTCCTGGCTTGCAACTCCTGTCCCAGGAGGCATACAGCTCTGGACCGAGTCACTTCCTGTGGGTTCCCAGCCGCCCAACCTCAAAGCAGCTGCCCTAACTGCTTAAGCATCTTATCACAGGTTCCTGCGGAGCCCACCACAGCCTCAATGGTGAGATTTCACCATCCCCTGCCCCAGAGGCTGCTAGAGGGGAAGAGGGCGCCTGCCCCCACGCTCCGCCCTGGGCGACTGAACGCCATTGCCCCGTTGATCTAGTCTGCAGCGTTGATCCATTCTAGTCTGTGGCTGTGGTGACTGCAGTGGCTGCAGTGAGGAAGAGAAGCTTCACCGGACAGGAAATAAGATGAGACTCCTGGATGTGGGAGGACCTGGCTGCCCACACAAGAGATGTGAACTAGGGACTGGGACAGCCTGTGGGCAAAACTCATCAATGGATAAAAAAAGCTAGGGGGAAATATTTTGAAACAATTTTTTTATTTTTGATTTATACTTAACATATAATATTATATTCGTTTCAGGTGTACAACCCAGTGATTAGACATTTATGTAACTTACAAAATGATCGCCCCAATCAATGTAGTACCCATCTGACACCATACATACTTATTTCAATACTAGAGGCCCAGTGCATGAAATTTTTGCACTGGTAGGGTCCCTAGCCGCTGCTGGCTGCTGGCCAGCCAGAGCCTCCCTTTCCGTGGTTGGCCGGCCGGCCTACCTCCTATTTGAACTCCCGTTCGAGGGGACAATTTGCATATTAGGCTTTTATTATATAGGATTATTGACTATTTTCCCTATGGTGAATTTCCATCCCCATGACTATTTTGCAACTACTAATTTGTACTTCTTAATCCCTCCCCTTCTTTCACCTATCCTCCTACTGCCCCTCCCATCTGGCAACCAATGAGTTTGTTTCTGTTTTTGTGTGTTCATTTATTTTGTTTTTTAGATTCCACATATAAGAGAAATTACATGGCATTTGTCTGACTTATTTCACTCAGCACACTACCCTCAAAGTTCATCTTGCAGATGGTAATATTTTGTTCTTTTTTATGGCTGAGTCATATTCCATCATATTATCTGCACTTCTTTTGCAGGGTCCTTCTTTATCTCTTGTTATAGCCTTTATTTTTATTTAATATATTTTATTGATTTTTTACAGAGAGGAGGGGAGAGGGATAGAGAGTCAGAAACATCGATCAGCTGCCTCCTGCACACTCCCTACTGAGGATGTGCCCGCAACCAAGGTACATGCCCTTCAACGGAATCAAACCTGGGACCCTTTAGTCCGCAGGCCGACGCTCTATCCACTGAGCCAAACCAGGTAGGGCATTATAGCCTTTGTTTTAAAATCTAGTTTGGCCCTAGCTGGTTTGGCTCAGTGGATAGAGAGAGCATCAGCCTGCAGACTGAAGGGTCCTAGGTTCGATTCCAGTCAAGGGCACATGCCTGGGTTGTGGGCTTGATCCCCAGTAGGGGGCATGCAGGAAGCAGCCAATCAATGATTCTCTCATCATTGATGTTTCTAACTCTCTCTCCCTCTCCTTACCTCTCTGAAATCAATAAAAATATTTTAAAAAATTAATAAGAATAAAATCTAGTTTGTCTGGTATAAGTATCCCCCTGGCTTTGTTTGTTTATTTGTGCCCTTTTTCATGAAATATCTTTTTCCATCCTTTACTTTTAGTCTGTGTGTGTCTTTCTATCTGAAGTCTCTTATCAACAGCAAATATAATAGTCTTGTTTTATTTATCCACTCAGCCACCCTATGTCTTTTGATTGAAGCATTTAATCCACTTGTATTTAAAGTAATTGTGGATAAATATATAGTTATTACCATTTTATTATTCATATTTTTATCTTTTTTTCTTCTTTATCTTAAGGAAGTGTCTAACTTTTTTTTTTTTGTAATACTGGTTTGGTGGTGAAGAACTCTTAGCTTTTTCTTCTCTGGGAAGCTTTTTATCTGTCCTTTGATTCTAAATGATAGCCTTCAAGGGTAAAGTAATCTTGGTTGTAGGTTTTTGGTTTTTTGCCCATAGTCAAAACTTTATTGAAAAACTAACACCAAAATAGGACATCACTGTTGTATAGTACTTAGAAAACTAAACGAGATTACATTATCTTGGTAGAGTAGCTAGATCACTGAACTGATAAGGCTTTCAGTGATAGAACACCAATTCAGGAAGTTGTGTGGGTCATTAGTGTAGCCTTCTTCAATGAACACCCTTCCGTGAGCCTAGCCTTTCTTCCTGGCAGCTGACATTACACTGTTGAACAACCTACATACAGAAGCACCGCCATCTGAGCATGGCTGAAAACCGTGATGATGTTGTAGCAACCTGAACATTTTACATCCATAAAACAAGAGTTTGGACTTTGAACTAGCCGTTTCTTTTTATGGTTTTTTCTTTTCCTCTTCCAAGGACAGACATAATAAATCTCTAGCAAAGGCATGTTGATCCTCTCACAAGCCCAGCCCGTCAAGATCTCTAAGGTGACACCCCTGGCAAGCAGCACATGGTAGGCAGTTCTTAATTTTCATTACTTCCAATATTTTCCCTTCTGGCCTTCAAAGTTTCTGTTGAGAAATCTACTGACAGTCTTATGGGAGCTCCCTTGTAGGTACCTGGCTCTTTCTTGCGGCTTTGAAGATTCTCTCTTCGTCTTTAGCCCACAGCATTTTAATTATGATGTGTCTTGGTGTAGGCCTCTGCGGGTTCATCAGGCTTTGAAGATTCTCTCTTTGTCTTTAGCCCCCAGCATTTTAATTATGATGCGTCTTGGTGTAGGCCTCTGCGGGTTCATCTCCTTTGGGACTCTGTGCTTCCTGGACTTGTGCGTCTATTTCCTTCACCAGGTTAGGGAAGTTTTTCATTATTATTTCTTCAAAAAGTTTTCAATTCCTTTCTCTCTCTCTCTTTTTTCTAGTACCCCTGTGATTCGAATATTGGTCTGCTTGAAGGGGTCGCAGAGACCCCTTAAACTATCCTCATTTCCTTGGATTTTTTTTTTTCTGTTCTGACTGGGTGTTTTCTGTTACCTTCTCTTTCAAATCGCTGATTTGATCCTCTGCTTCATCTAATCTACTGTGATTCCCTCTAATGTATTCTTCATTCCCGTTTGTGTGTTCTTCATTTCTGACTGGCTCTTTTTTATATTTTCTACCTCCATTTTTAGATTTCCCATCTCTGTTGAAACTCTCAGTGAGATCACTGACCATCCTTATAACCAGTGTTTTGAACTGTGCATCTGGTAGACTGCTTATCTCCACTTTGTTCAGTTATTTTTTCTGGAGTTTTGTTCTAGTCTTTCATTTGGGACATGTTTATTTTTCTCTTCACTTTGGCTGTTTCCTGTTTACTTCTATGTATTAGGTAGAGCTGCTGTGTCTCCTGGTCTTGGTAGAGTGGCCTTATATAATAAATATCCTGTGGGGTCCAGTGCCACAGCCTCCCTGGTCCCCTGAGCTGGGTGTTCCAGGTGTATCCCTGTGTGGATTGTGTGTGCCCTCCTGTTGTAGTTGAGCTTTGATTGCTATTGGCATGTCACGGTGAGGGATTGACCTCAGGCTGAGTGTCTGTGAGGCCTGGCCACTATAGTGGGCCACGGCTATAGTGCAGGGGCTCACCCCACAGAGTAGGATTTGCTTTAGCAGAATCCTGGTGCCTGCTGAGCCTGCCTGTGAATGTGTCATTGGAGGTGGCTGGGTGATGCCCTCATGTGGCCGCCAGGTGTGCTGGGGCTTCTTGGGGGTTGCAGGCCAAGGTCAGCTGCTGCTTGGACCATGCCTAGGGCCACCTGGTATGAGTTACAAAGGGATCTGCAGATGGTTGCCACTGGTGCTGGGAAAAGCTAAGCTGTGAACTGAGGCCAGCTGCCACTAGTGCTGGCTTGGGGTTGCTTAGCAAGAATATGGGGCACGCAGAGGCCAGATGCTACTGGTTTGGGGTTTGTAAACCTTTGTGAGATTTTAGGAAAGTCCAAAACATGTGTCAAGACAGACTGTTAGTATGGAAAAGCCACTGGAAAACTTAGGTGGGCCCACAAGTTGGGTGGGGCAGGGTCTCATGGAATCACCAGGGCTGGGCAAATAGTGTTAGTCAGGTTGATGGAGACTCAGACATGGCACCCACCTGCCAGCTCTGTGGGGGAGGGCTCAGCAAAGGAACAATGGCTTCTGCCAGCATCTCTGTCTGGGAGAAAGCTGCCCCTCCAGCCCTTGCTCCAAAGCCAGACAGTTCAGTTCCTCCCCATATGTTCCTGGCACCTTTCAGGCTGCTGTACCAGTGCTAGAGTTCAGAGCGAGTCTGTGCACAGGCCCTTTAAGGAAAATGCCTGTGCCCTAGCTGGTTTGGCTCAGGGGATAGAGGGTTGGCCTGCGGACTGAAGGGTCCTGGGTTTGATTCCTGTCAAGGGCACATGCCCAGGTTGTGGGCTTGATCCCTAGTAGGGGGTGTGCAGGAGGCAGCCAATCCATAATTTTCTCTCATCATTGGTGTTTCTGTCTTTCTCTCCCTCCCCCTTTCCTCTTTGAAATCAATAAAAATACATTTTTAAAAAAAAAACAAATACAAGAAAACTTATGAGTTGGCCCATCATAAATCACTTGGCTGCTTGCCTCTATAAACTGACTAATACAGAAGTTCATTTGAGATTATTTTTCATGGAGGCCCTTCCAGAGGGGATCCCAATCTAATTTAAATTTGTGTTTTTGTTTTGTTTTTTAACAAATGTTTGGCCCTGGCTGGTTTAGCTCAGTGGATAGAGCGTTGGACTGCAGACTGAAGGGTCGCTGGTTTGATTCTGGTCAAGGGCATGTACCTTGGTTGTGGGCACATCCCCAGTAGAGGGTGTGCAGGAGGCAGCTGATCGATGTTTCTCTCTCATCGATGTTCCTAGCTCTCTATCCCTCTCCCTTCTTCTCTGTAAAAAATCAATAAAATATATTTTTTAAAAAAGAAAAAGAAATGTTCGGCCCTGCGGAATGAGAGGTGAAAGGAAATCACCCAGGAACCAGTCATCAGAATCCGCAGGAAGTCTCCTTTTGGCTGCAAGCTGCAGCAGCAGACCCAACTGCAGCTGAGCAAGGACATCAATCATCTCGCAGAAGCCGGGAAGCAGGAGGCTTCAGGACTGGTTCACTCGGAGGCACTACGACGTCATCGAAGACTCCAGCATTTTCCAGATCTTTACAGTGTTGGCCTTTGACCGCTGATCTTTTAGGGCATAACAAATGCCCCCCAGCCCCCAAACTTATGGCTTTGAACAACAACAGTCATTTATTACCTCTTGTGGTTTCCGGAGGGTCAGGAATTTGTGAGCAGCCTATTGGATGTGCTGCCTGAGTGTCTCATGGGGCTGCAGAGAGAGAGAGGTCAGCTGGGGCTGCAGGTCCGTTCCCAAGGTGGCTCGCTCACAGGGCTGGCAAGTTGGTGCTGGCTGCCGGTTCCCCTCCACAGGCCTGCTTGAGTGCCCTCACAGGAGGGGATGCGTCCTTGAATGTCCCTACAGTATGGAGGCTGGATTCCTCCCAGGGAAGCGACCCAGCAGGGACCAAGGCAGGAGCTCCACCCCCTGTGGTGACCTAGCCTCCCAGGTCTGGATTCCGTTGTAGTCTCTCTGGTGGTCAGCCCTGATTCCCGGTGGGAGGGACCGCCCCAGAGCAGGGCAGGGGCCGCGCACTGGAGACCGGCTTGCAGGCTGGCTAGCAGGCCTTCCTCCTGAGGTCTGTCATCTCACAGGTGAGAAGGAGGGAGGTTTCTCCTGAAGTGTGTCCATGTGCACTGACCAGGGAGGAAGATCTTTCCTAGAAATCCCCCTCAGGACTCACTGGCCAGGTCTGAGCACGTGTCCGTGCCCCAGCTGCGAGAGAGGCTCAGAAGTCCCCCACCCCACCCCTGCCCCCCGCAGGAGGCTGCCTATGTTGGTGAGGAAGAAGCGAAGGGCAGCGCCACTGGGTGAACACATGTCTTCCAGAGATGGCTAAGCACCTCCGTGCCTGAGAGGGTCGCCTGCC
This sequence comes from Myotis davidii, assembly GCF_000327345.1. NCBI lineage: Eukaryota > Metazoa > Chordata > Mammalia > Chiroptera > Vespertilionidae > Myotis > Myotis davidii. Next base: position 233,900 of record NW_006289391.1, read on the forward strand.
CTGCAGGAGTGACCGAGCAACCACATTCCCAGGAAACGAGCTGTAATGTGAGCCTTTCTGTTTGGAAGGGTTATACAAGCTCCTGGGGAGGAGAGGAAAGTTGAGGTTCCGGATGCATCTAGGAGGCCTCAGATGCCAGACACTGTCCTAACCCAGGGCCCCTGAAGCCCGGAGGCACCCTAGCTTGTGGAAAGTGTACCGGAAAGAGCACTGCTGAACACGGAGAGCTGCAAGCTTCGGATCTCAAGGCGAGGGGGACTGCGTAGCGGAGTTTATAGCACGTTTTCAAAAAAGACAACATCATTCACCAGCAAGTCCTAGGGAGTAGGCTTCAATAGCGACACTGTGTGGTCATAAGAAGTAACAGCAGTCATGAACGATTCCAGATGTGGTGTACTAGTAAGCCCTCAAAGTTCCTGGATAATTCAAGGAAGAAAGGGAGGAAGAAAGAGGAAGTGGGCAGAGATGGAGGGGAAGAAGGGAGAGAATGTTCCAAACTCCCCTCACCCCTGGCTCTCCTCCCAGCTCCCTGAGCTTTCAAGATCCTGGATTCCTGGCTAACAAGACACGTGCAAGCATGAGCGATTGATTGGGAAAATAAGAGTTGTGACCATATTGTATACCACGTTGTGGAAACGACCATATGACCATCCAGGGTGGGGCAAAAGTAGGCTAACAGTTGTTCACATGGAAAATAATACAATAATTAATAAATAATAATACAGGAATAAACTCTGTTCCACGTACTCACAACTGTAAACCTACTTCTGCCCCACCCTGTGAGGGAAGGTATATCTAAAGGGTTGACAGTAGCACTTATCTCAGGCGCACAGAATCATAGGTAATTCCTTGCATTTCTTTGCTTTTTTCTTTAATTGCCAGTAATAATAATAGCAAATACTAACATAGCACTTACCATGTGCCGAGGAAACTGAGGCACAGAGAGGCTAAATTACTGCTCCCTCTGGCTCTGAACACTGTTCCTATCCTCTTTCCAACGGGACCTTCCTGTCCTATTTGTGTGTACTCATTTCTCTGCAGTGCATCGCTTATGTAATAATATAAATGAAGAAAAAGCAGTGGCATGTATAGTTTTTATCATCACACAAAATAATGATGCTACCAGACAAGACAAAAGAAGTATGACTGCATGTTACACCTGTGGCCGCAGGGGTCGGGACTGCCGGTGCCCCATGGGTGTAGCTACATCAGAAAGGTCAGGACTACGCTAGCTGGTTTGGCTCAGTGGACAGAGCATGGTCTGAGTAGAGTATATGGGTATTTCCTATCATTATCACTATTACTATGATAAGCATCATCCTGCGGACTGAAGGGTTTCTGGTTCAATTCCGGTCAAGGACATATGCTCCGGTTGCCAGCTCGATCCCCAGTGAGGGGTGTGCAGGAGGCAGCTGATCAATGATTCTCTCTCATCATTGATGCTTCTCTCTATCTTTCCCTCTCCCTTCCTCTCTGAAATCATATATATAAATATATGTATGAAAAACCAGTGTAATAATCAGGGTCTTGCAAGTAATTTATTTGTTGATGGGCAAAGAAAGGTCAGGCCTGCATGCCTACAGAGGCCCCCTCCCACTCGTCATCTGGGCTCTCCTGAGTGGGTAGCAGTTTTGAAAAGTTCTCCTTTCCTTTGGCATCGATAAATACAGGGACTAGCAGTTAACAGGGACCTAGCCCAGGTGAGCTTTGGGCCTGGACTAGGAATGGGGTATGGATGAGGGAGGCTGGCAAACTGAAGAAATGATGGGAAAAGAGAAGCAAATGTAGATCTTAGCAATCTCTGGAAGAGAATGTTCTAAACTCCCCTCACCCCTGGCTCTCCCAGCTCCCCACCCATGGGCTTCAGGAAACCACGTCCTCCTGGTGTTTCCCAGCTCCACTCGGAATGCACCCCCGCCAGGAAGCCTGTACGCCCGCTGAGGGCTAATCTTTATCAGGATACTGACTGCTCACAATTGAAATCTTCTGTCTTCCCACTGGTCAGCGAGCCCCTTAGGGGAAAGGCAGTGTGTGTGTCCTTTCTGCCTCCCCCAGAGTCTGGCTCCCGCCTGGACCCGAACAGGAAGACAGAGTGGATGTTCTGAAGGAGTGAGTGAACCTTGCTTCTTAGGCCCCCAGCTGCACCAGCCTGGGAGTGATAAGATAGTAGACTCTGGATTTCAGCAAAGGTAGTTCTGTCACACTAGCCCTTACCAGCAGAATAGTGAGAATTCTACCCCCTTGGGAGACATGAGCCCACACACTGCTTTTGGGACTGTGCTGAGGGAGGCTGGCGTGTCCACGGAATGCCCTTCCAACTATTCAGCAGGCAGGTGCTCTCTGCACAGAGGGCGTGTCTCCGTGGGGCTTCAGCGTCTCAGGGACCTCAGGAAGCCATTCCTGGAGGTGTGTGCACAGCTCCCTCCGCTCTGGCCTGGACTGGAGTCTGAGGAGCAGAGCAGGGCCTGGGCGTGAGTGGAGTCTTTCAGGGCATCGGTCTGCCCTCCAGCCTGGGGAGCTAGCTGCTCCAGCCAAGCCTGGGGCCCTGGCTGTCTCTCTCACTATTTCAGGCAAATTATTTTCCAGGATACAAGCTCTAGAGTCTAGACCAGCCGTGGGCAAACTACGGCCCATTGGCCGGATGCAGCCCATTTGAAATGAATAAAACTAAAAAAAAAAAAAAAGACCGTACCCTTTTATGTAATGATGTTTACTTTGAATTTATATTAGTTCACACAAACACTGCATCCATGCTTTTGTTCCGGCCCTCCGGTCCAGTTTAAGAACCCATTGTGGCCCTCGAGTCAAAAAGTTTGCCCACCCCTGGTCTAGACCCTTGGGCAAATAGACAGCAGCTGTCTTCCTCACGTATCTAAGCATAACTGGAAGTCACAGACCGACCAAGCTAAAACTCAAGCTTGAGTCTTCACTCCCAATGAAAATATTTGGAAACCCTGGGGACACCAGGCTCAGGTTCTGGTCCCAGCTCCATCTCCAGGTGTCCCAAGCTCTAACCTCACGTCACCAGAGAGAATAGGAAGCCCCTGGCTCCCGGCTCCATGTGGGGCTACCCCACCATCAAGCCGCTGAGAGACAAGGCCCTCACAGCTGCCCAAGAGAGCAGACTGTGGAGAAGGGGAAAGAATAGTCTTTCCAACAAATAAGGCTGTGATAGCTGGATAACCACAGGCACAATAATGAAGTGGGGGCCTTACCTCACAGCACATACAAAAATTCACTCAAGCCTGGCCAGCATGGCTCAGTGGTTGAGCGTTGACCTATGAACCAGGAGGTCATGGTTCGATTCCCGGTCAGGGCACATGCCTGGGTTGGAGGCTGGATCCCCAGTGTGGGGTGTGCAGGAAGCAGCCAATCAATGATTCTCTCTCATCATTGATGTTTCTACTTCCCTCTCCCTTCTTCTCTGAAATCAATAAAAATATATATTTTTTAAATAATAATAATGACCCCCTGCCCTGGTACGGCCAATCAATCAGTGGAGACCACAACCCTGAATGGACACACCTGGGAAACTGCCCAATATTCTATTAAGATTCCTTCCTGGGACCTCCCCTAAAATCTCTGCCCTTAAAACCCTTAAGACAGAGGACCCAAGTGCACACTCCCTCGTGGGAGCACCCCTGGGCCTTTCCCTCCCCTTATCCCCTTCCCTCATCCCCTCCCGTCACTTGGGCCTTTCTAAAAGGGTTGATTGAATGTCCTCGTGACATAGCGACTAGCTCCCCACGGAGTGGCCAGTCCAGAAGATCAAGACAAAAACTGCAATGGCTTTTATGACCTTGCCTTGTCAATCACTCGCCAACACGTCCACCATATTCCATTGGTCACACAGACCAGCCCTGAGTCACTGGGGAGGGGGCTACACAAAGGCAGGGCTATTAGGAGGCAGGATCCATTGGGGGTCACCTTAGAGACTGCTGGCCATGACCAATTTCCCCATTTTCCCAGAGGAGACCGCCAGAACCCCTCCCATCCTTCCTCACACACACCCCCAACTAGTTACCATCATCCCCTAGATCAGTGGTTCTCAACCTCTGGCCCTTTAAATACAGTGCCTCATGTTGTGACCCCCAACCATAAAATTATTTTCGTTGCTACTTCATAACTGTCATGTTGCTACTATTATGCATCGTAATGTAAATATCTGATATGCAGGATGGTCTTAGGCGACCCCAGTGAAAGGGTCGTTCGACCGCCAAAGGGGTCGCGACCCACAGGCTGAGAACCGCTGGGCTAGGGCCTCATCCTTGCATCCTACTCTCTACCCTGCTCATCTGCCCAATTTCCTGCCCTCATCCTCTGAGACCCACAGTCTACCAGCTCCAAAGTCCCCTCCACTCCTCCGCTCCTCTCTTTCACAATCCCGCTACATCCTTTGGCCCCAGGTGAGCCTCACCATCACTGATAACACGGCTTTCCAGGCA
>NW_006289391.1:238374-247339 GCF_000327345.1 Myotis davidii
AGGATGTTGCTCGCGTTGTCTCCCCTCCTAGGCCTCACTTCGCAAGACCCCGGAGCTTGCTGGGTGTCCTTTTCGCTCCCCGTGGCCACTTTGAAACCAGTTTCCTCCCTTGTCATTCCAAACCCCAGTTCCCTTGGCGCTGATGGCATCAGACCCAGCCATGCGTGGATCCGCCTTGCCATCTCCTCACTGGACGGAGATGTTGATGCCTGGCTCAGCCTTTCTGTCCTCCCTGCTCCTGTCGTCACCCTCGGGTGCCTACACCATCCGCGCAGACGCCCCTGGTCCCTCCACTTCTCAAAGAGGAGTCGTGCTCTTCTCAGCCATTATTTCCCCACTGTCATCGCCGGCATCAAGCACCACCTTTGAAATCGTGACTTAAAAGATCCCCTTTCTCAGCCCTGGCCGGGCAGCTCAGTTGGATAGAGCATCATCCCAACATACCAAGGTCGCGGGTTTGATCTCCCGGCAGGGCACACACAAGAATCAGCCAGTGAACGCATAAATATGAGGAACAGCACATCCACATTTCTTCTCTTCCGTCCCCTTCTCTCTCAAATCAATAAATGAATTTTTTTAAAGCAAAAAAAAAGATTCCCTTTCTTTTTAATGTTTATTGCATGTAAATGGCTAATTATTTTGTATATACAATCTGATAATTTATGTTGTATATTAAAAAAAGAACATCTTTCTTTTTTTAATTTTAATCATATGAGCGTTTATTTCAATAATGTCAGCAGTATGAGAGAGCAGCAGGTCATCCACAAAAATCTGCTCCACAAACCCCCACAGGCCAGCTGCTTATATAGGGTGGGACTATAAAAAGATTACTGGAGAAGTAGGAATTTCAAGCATGGGGAAGTAGGCAAGGTGGGCTGGGGCAGGACTCCATTGTTTGAGCAACAGGGTTGTTAATCTTCCATGATAATAGGCAGATTTTTTTTAATATATTTTATTGATTTTTTACAGTGAGGAAGGGAGAGAGATAGAGAGTTAGAAACATCGATGGGAGTGAAACATCGATCAGCTGCCTCCTGCACATCTCCCACTGGGGATATGCCCGCAACCAAGGTACATGCCCTTGACCGGAATCGAACCCGGGACCCTTCAGTCTGCAGGCCGAAGCTCTATCCACTGAGCCAAACCAGTTTCGGCGATAATAGGCAGATTTGAATGAGAATGGACCGCATTCCAAGGTTGACTCCCAGGTCCCAAGTCCCAGGGGCATACAACTCCCAGCCAGGTTAGGATGTCCTTTCTTTAATCAGAACCAGGCAATCATGGTTAACAGAGCATGATTAATATTCTTTATAACTATAGCTAGTTCTCAATATTCTATTTCTGCCCCTATCATTTCCCCACTGCTATTTCTATCATCTCATATCTATGAGATTAGTTTTAGATGAAAAGTCTCATCCTATTGGATGACATTTGCTTCTGCCTTAAAAGCAGTTCCCAGGATGGAATACAGGGAATGCAGGATCTAAAAGGAGGAAGACATTAAATACAGCAGCAACAATTAGACTACGAAGAAATAAACAAGCCCTGGCCGGTTTGCCTCAGTGGATAGAGCATCGGCCTGTGGACTGAAGGGTCATGGGTTCGACTCCGGTCAAGGGCACATGCCCAGGTTGCAGGCTTGATCCCCAGTGGGGGGCGTGCAGGAGGCAGCCAATCAATGATTCGCTCTCATCATTGATGTTTCTATTTCTCTCTCTCTCTCCCTTCCTCTCTGAAAAAAAATATTTTTTAAAAAGTAAACAAACAGGGGAAAAATTAAAAATAATTCCTGCAACCCAGACATTGGATGAGTCAAATCCAAAAATCCCTTCTCATTGTTTTATGTGGGGAGCAGCTACAGTGTTTGGACAGGTTCAAGCCTTGGACTAATGAGAGGGCACAGTCCTCTCATGGCCACGTGCAAGTCCCAGCTTGGAGGGCAGAGCCCTCCCAGCACAATTATAGCCAACAGCTATGGTTGTAACCTTGAACCTATGGTCTGAACACGTGGCCCCACGTGCCTGAGTGATAGAGTTCAGGTGCATGTAGTTGAGTAGGATCGAAACCCAAGTCAGGGCCCAGCTTTCTCCTTTTGTCTGTCTTTTCTAATCCTTCACCACCCCCACTCAGGCTCACTCTTGGCCATGCTGGTGCAGCACAATTTTACTTTGGAGATGGTTTCCCTAATTTGTTGAATGTTGTTTTTCTATCAATTGAGAAAGTTTAAAACAGCACATTCCTTTAAATCCCTCAGAACAGTGATTATGCTGCAAAAGTGAATAATCTATTGTTGCCCGATTCTCTAGAATGCCTCCCTGGCCTGGCTCAGCTCTTGATTTATCCCCTTCACAGCATTACCTCAAAGGCACTGTCTGTCCCACTGTCTCCTTTCCTCGCCTTGAATTCTGGCCCCACATTCCCTCGGGTGTCCTGGCCTCTTAGCTGAGGGTCTCAACCAATGGAAGTCACCACACAGCCTCCTGAGAGCCATAACAAACGGTCGCTTCTGTCTCTGCTCCTGGCTTGTCAGCAGTAGGACACCCAGCTCACCCCACCCGCTTTCGAAGTTTCCCTCCGGCCTCTGTGACCTGCATGCTCTTCTGGTTCTCCTGCCTCACTGGCTCCCCTCCGCTTCTATGGCTGATTTTCATACTCTGCTGCCTACTCTACAGGCAGACACCAGAGCTCACCCCTCAGCCATTCCCTCTCCCCCACCCCACCCTACCCGACCCCTCTCTCTCAGCCAGTACCCGAAGGCTAAAGGTCATCTCTATGACTCCCACATCTGAATATCTGAATATATCTGCGACCTCAGCCTTGACCTCTCCCCGGAGCCTCAGATGTACATTTCTAGCCATCTCTTCGACATCCCCACCGGCACATCCAACAGGCATCTCACACTCACCATTTCCAAAACAATTCTTGGTTCCTCCTCCCAAATTCCTCCGCCCTCAGTCTTCTCACACCTATTCCGGCACCGTCATCACCCAGACGCTCGAGTAAAAGCCATGAGTCTTGTCCTCTTTCACTCTCCACACCCAGTCCTTCAGTACATCCTGCCAACTCTGCCTCTGTGACACATTTTGCATCCATTCTTTTCTCCCCCATCTCCATCACCACCGGCCTAGTCCAAGCCACCATCATCCCTCGGCCTGGACCGCTGTGGTGGGATGCTGACCGGTCCCTCAGCTTTCCCATCAGCTCATAAGCCACAGAGTAGCCACGTGATCTTTGTAAAATGTACGTCCAATAAAGTCACTCCCCTATTAAAGCACTCCAGGGCTAGGGGAGCAGCGGGGGGGCGGGAGAGACTCTCCACAGGCTTTGCACGACACATAGAGTAAAACCAAGCCCTTCAGGCCAGCTCTTACCCTGCTGCCTTGGCCTCCCATCTCTTGTCACCCTCCCTCTTGCTCACTCCATTACAGTCGCACTACTTTCTCTGTCTCTCAAACATGAGCGCTCATCCCCATTTCAGGGACGCAAACAGTCCTCTGCCTGCAATGCTGCTCCTTGAGATTTTTGCACAAGGGGCTTCCTCTTATTCAGGTAACAGCTTAAATGTCACCTCCTCCAAGAAGCCCTCCATGACCATGCAGGTTGCCTCCCAGCGTCTGTGACCTGCATGTCCCAGCTCCATACTTTAATGTTCTGCAAAGCTCTTATCAACTGTCTGACAGTTTTCTTGTTTCTTTTTCTCTTTCTTCTCCCCCACTGTCTATCTCAGCAGCTGCTGTATCACCGCGCCACGGTCCCTGGCACACAGGCCGTCTTCATTTACATTTTAATAAAGAAAAGAATGAATGCCTGTGTGACCTACTTTAGGAGATGAAGTTATGTGAGGACAAGCTCTTCGATTCTGAGGACCAACCAACCTTAAGGTGAGTCAGAGTTATAATCATCAGGGACCACCAGGTGGCGCTAAAAGACTAAGGTGAGAACCTATTCGCTAAGCTGCAGTTTTTTGGCCCAAGTGACAAATGGCCTGCTCACCACTGAGAACACTTGGAGTCAGCACATGCCTAAGGGGGACCCTGAAATAGGGTGTCTCCGGTGACTCAATCAGCCGGGCAGAGGACCGGGGGCTAGGCCTGGGTTGTCTCTGGGGCTGGGCCTCAGCTTTCCCATCTGTCCGTTGGGTGTAGATAGACTTACTGTCCAGGCTCTTCTGTTTCAGACCCTTCCTGTGGCAGAATCATGGTGGGAGGAAAGTGAGATAAAAGGGGCCCCTTTTCTTTTCTCTTGTATTTTCAGGAACCCTTCTTCTTATGAGGGTTGAGGAGGTCCTGGGGGGGGGGGGGATGTATTTTTCTAAACAAGCGAATGTTAAAACCGTTATTAGCTAAGGATTCATTGAAATTGTACCTCAACGGTTTTCAGTATATTCAGAGTTGTGCAACTATTACCACAATCAATTTTAAAACATCTTATCACCACAAATGGAATTCCTATACCCATCAGCAGTCGCTCCCTATTTCCCCCCAACTTCTCCCTTCTCCCCCCCACCCCCACCCCACCCCACCCCAGCTCTGGCTACCACCAGTCTACTTTCTGTCTCTATGGATTTGCCTGTCCTGGACTCTTCGTATAAATGGAATCATACAATATCTGTCTGGCCTGTTGTGCCTGGCTTCTTTCACTTGGCATGCTTTCAAGGGTCAGCCATGTGTGGAATATGTCAGAACTTCATTCCTTTCTGTGGCTGAATGATATTTCATTGCACGAATACACTACACTTGGTTTATCCATTCATCAGTTGATAGACACTTGGGTTGTTTTCACCTTTGGCTATCAAGAGTAACACTGCTATGAACATTCATGTATGAGTTTTTGTGTGAACCTATATTCTCACAAATATTGAATATTGTGTGTATTCCTAGAAGTAGAATTGCTGGATCAAATGGTAACTCCATGTTTAACCAGTTGAGGAATGTTAGACTGTTTTCCAAAGTGGCTGCACTCGTTTGCTTCCCCACCAGCAACGTGTGAAGGCTTCGATCTCTCCATATCCTTTGCAAACATTTGCTGTGTCTTTGATTCTCTCCATCCTAGTGGGTGTGAAGTGGTATCTCATTGTGTCTTGATTGGCATTTTCTTCATGACCAATGATGTTGAACATCTTTTCATGTGGTAATTGGCCATTTGTATATCTTCTTCAAAGAACTGTCTATGCAAATCCCTGGCCTATTTTTGAATTGGGTCATTTGCCTTTTTAGTGTTGAGTTATAAGAATTCTTTATATATTCTAAATACAAATTCCTCATCAGCTACATGATTTGCAAACATTTTCTCCCATGGGTTGTCTTTTTACTTTCTTGATATTTGCTTTATGTTTTAAGAATATGATTAGATTTCTGAAAATTGTTTTTTTTATTTTTTTTTATTGATTTCAGAGAGGAAGGGAAGAGGGAGAGAGATAGAAACATCAATGATGAGAGAATGATTAATTGGCTGCCTCCCGTATGCTCCACACTAGGGATCAAGCCTGAAACCCAGACATGTGCCCCAACGGGGAATCTAACCGTGACCTCCTAGTTCATAGGTTGATGCTCAACCACTGAGCCACGCCGACCAGGAATTGTTTTATCTGAGCACGTTGTTCCTACAATCATGACGTAGACACTCTTATTTTCCCTCATAAATACTTTTGGCCTTAAATAATATTTTGTTTGCTATCTGTATAGATATACCAGCTTTTTGGGGTTAATGTTTTCTATCCATTTACTTTCAAACTTCCATATCCTTGTTTTAGGTGTTTCTTTGGTAAACAGCATGAATCTGGACTCTTTTCCAAATTCAATCTGACGGGCAATCTGGCCAAGTTGGTGCATTGGCAATTACCGTGGCTCAGGCTAATAGAGGCACCTGCTTCCTCCCCCCTGGAGAAGTCTGCCGAATGGAGGTGGGAACGGCTACGGGAGGCCATGCCTTCCCAATGGGGTACAGACACTTCATGCCTCTCCTGCTCCTCCTCTTCCATAAGGTTTGGCAGTTTCTGCCCTTCAGTAGGGGTCCAGAGATACAGCCTGTCAGAGTTGGGAAAACAGGCCAAAAGAGAGAGCTTGCCCAGTGAATGGCTGGAGACAACTAGCACACCTGTGAGTCTCTGTGGGCACCTATAGTGCATGCACACACCTGTGTGTTTGGAGGCTGTTCTTGAGGTTGCATCATAACATGGACCTCTAAGTGGTGATATTTTTAAAAATGTGATCCTTGCCGAACCAGTTTTGCTCAGTGGATAGAGTGTTGGCCTGCGGACTGAAGGGTCCCGGGTTCGATTCCGGACAAGGGCATGTACCTTGGTTGTGGTCGCAACCCCAGTGGGGGGCGTGCAGGAGGCAGCTGATTGATGTTTCTCTCTCATCGATGTTTCCAACTCTCTATCCCTCTTCCTTCCTCTCTGTAAAAAACCAATAAAATAAATATATATATAAAAATGTGATCCTTATGGCCCTGGCCTGGTAGCTCTGTTGGTTACAGCGTCGTCCCGCTGGGGTTGTGAGTTCAATCCCCCTTCAGGGCACATAGTAGAAGAATAAACCAATGAATGCATGGAAAAGTGGAACAACAAATCGATGTTTCTCTCTCTCCTTTCCTCTCTCTAAAATCAATCAATCAATAAAAAAAAAAATTTAAATATGATGCTTTAAAAAAGTACCCGTGTGCCAATATGCCCACATTTGTGACAAGTTATTCATTACAAACGGTTTCTCTCTGCCTCAGCTCTTCCAAACCCCTTTCATACCCCTGTCCTCCCAGGCATGGGAATTTCATCCAGTCTAGGTCCACATATGGCCCACGACAAACCTAGAAGCCAGCTACTGGGGTCTGGACTGGGCCTCCTGAAGGTCCATGGGATATATCCCAAACTTCGGTTGGGAGGAAGCCAGGGGGCTGGGGGCAGACTGTCAGCAGGAGGTAGGCAAGGTCGGGGAGGAGCACAGTGGCAGAGCCAGGGGTTCAGGAAGGGGCTGCTGAAACCAGTGGAAGGGCCCATCACCTCCCAGCCTGCATGTGCCCTTGGCCCCAGTGCACAGGAGCTTGTAGGAGGCAGTGGATGGACACGTGTCTAAATCAACCCAGGGAACAATGCCCACCAGCTACCAGCTGACTCCATCACTCAAATCAAATGGCATTTTCTTGGCTCCAACTACCTTTGCTGGTGGGCAGAGCCCCAGGGAGAGGCTCAATTCCAGCTGGCCAGGAAAAGACCGAGTTCCCAGGAAAGGAAGCGGGGCCCCTGTACCCTCTGGGTCCCAAAGGCAGCCCAACCTCTCCACTCACCTGTCCCCAGGACGCCCTGCCCGCTCCTGCCTTCTCTACTCCTCTCTCCCCCCATCTCCGTGCCCAGCTAACTACATCCATCTCTGAGCTGGTCAAAGTTCTCCCAGAGGATTGTTTGCAACGAGGTATATATGTGTGCCTGTATGTGTATGAACACACCCATGGCACCTAGACAGGCAAATACATACGTATCATGTGTGCCTAGACCATATGTGCCTAGACCTTGAACCCTCCTTTTTGGGGGTTACTTTGCCAGTAGTCCCTATATCACCTACAATGAATGTTAAAATGACAATCACTTTCGCCCTAGCTGGTTTGGCTCAATGGTGGGCCTTGCAAACAGGTGCAGGGGGGGCGAGGGGGGGCAGGGAGGGGTGTCTGGTGGGCTGGAGGGGCTCCCCCCGGAAGAAAAGAAGCCCTTATGACCAGCAAGAAAGCTGCAGAAACAAAGTGGAGTGTGAGCTCGACCAGGTGGCAGCTCCAGGCCTGAGGCTTCTGCATACAGATGTCCAGATACTGACAGGACCGCCCCCTCTCTGGCCCTTCCAGTCGACTGCTCCTCCAGGAGGGCCAGTGGGGGTTGGGGGGGGGGCCTGCAGCAGCTGGTGTGCTGTGCAGCGTGGCTGGTGAGGGCGCAGGTGAGGGTGTCCGGGAGTGTTGGTGATGGTGCTGCCCGTGTCTCTTCACGGACCCATGCACTCCGTTCCCCTGGGTACGTGCTGAGGGCGACAGTTGCGGGGTGACAGAGTGCACCACCTGCAGCTTTGCAGAATCTGCCCAAGTGCTTCCCAAGGTAGTTTTCCCCAGTGTCCACTCCACACTGCACTGCTCTGGTCCAGTCGTCCACATCCCCCAGGTGCCTTTTCAGAGGAGACCCGGAGGGCTGGGACCTGCCTGGATCGGGACCTCACAGTGCCACCTGCCTGCCCCACGCCTCATCTGGGGCCTCATCTGGGTCCTAATTTTTTTGCCTGACCTTCAGTGATTAGCATTTCTGATTTTTATTTTTATTTTTTTTACAAAAACACCCTTGAGTAGTTTTAAGTAAATTTTATTGAGATGAAGACCTTCTTTGGAAGTCAGATCTATGCACACAACCAGCCTTCCATCTGCTAAGGATACTTACCCGGATTTTTGGAATCCAATTTGCGAATGATTATCTTTTTCTTTTTCTTTTTTTTTTTATAGTAAATGTTTCTACCCAGAGGGGGTCTTTCCATTGGACCTTTCTAAAGTAACTCCCTTTGCAACAGATTTGAAATAAAATTTGAACTCAGCACGTCCTCTCATGCGCTCTCTTCTCATCGGCTTTACCACCACCACGCTTTTCGAAAATGAAACTAAGAAAAGAAACTACAGTTATCAAAACAGAAATTGTGCGGGGAGACTGTTTTCGCATCACTTTGTTTAACTTTTCAGAAAGATTCCCTAAGGTTCCCCGAACAGCTTCCGTAAACCCTGGATGGCTGAAAGCGCACCCCCACCTCCGGCCCGCCCCCAGCCGCACCGGGCACGTAAAAGGGGAAGAAAAACTAGCCTTTAGCAGCCTCTGCCAGCTGCAGGTGAGAGCTCGAGGTGAAGGATCGAAAGGATCCTGTGAGTCAAGAGGAAAATCACGTTTAATTTACATAAGTCTCGTTTGGGCCAGGTTTTCCCCAACGTTTCCCCACCCCCAGCACCC
>NW_006289391.1:247657-248658 GCF_000327345.1 Myotis davidii
TCTCCCTCTTAGTTATTCTAATTGACTGCTAAGGGCACCCTTTGTCAACTGTAGAGAGCTATGCAAATGCCCGGGGTGGTACTGTTATTACTCACAGAAGCTGGGGTTCAAAATCACTAAGGATTCTAGCACGCACTCCCGTCCGTTCCGCGCTGGGTGCCCCCGTCCCCCCTTCCCCCGCTGCCGCGTTGCCCGTTTCCTCCTGGGTGGCTGGCTGGTTGGGAACCCCACGCGGAGGCTTTCCGCTCCGAGAGAGGGCGATTTGCCAGCTGCGCGCGGCGTGCAAAGAACTTGAACTTTGGAGCCGGACGGGCAATGGCTGGAGTCCTTCCTGGGCCCTCGAGTTTTACCGTCGGCTCATCACTAATCGGAGCCTCGGTTTTCTCACCCATGAAAGGGAACTGAAGACCCTTCTCAGAGTGTTGTCATGCCCAGAAAATGCAGATAAAGCCTGTGGAGCTCCCTTAAGAATGGCAGTTGTGTCTGCGCCCTAGAGACCAGGGCCTACCCCTGGCCCGTGTGGCTCAGTTGGTTGAGCGTCATCCCAGGCGCCCAGAGGTCGCTGGTTTGGCTCTGGTCAGGCCCTTGGGGCTCGATCCCCTATGAGGGGCATGTGTGAGCGGCATGCAGGAGGCCAGATCTCATTGATGTTTCTCTCTCTTCTTCTCCCTTCCTCTCTCTCTCAAATCAATTTTATTTTTAAATATATTTTTATTGCCAAAACCGGTTTGGCTCAGTGGATGGAGCGTCGGCCTGCGGACTGAAAGGTCCCGGGTTCGATTCCGGTCAAGGGCATGTGCCTGGGTTGCGGGCACATCCCCAGTGGAGATGTGCAGGAGGCAGCTGGATCGATGTTTCTAACTCTCTATCCCTCTCTCTTCCTCTCTGTAAAAAATCAGTAACATATATATTAAAAAAAAATAAAAGGGAGAAATAATATATAATTTTAGTTTGGATTTTCCATTTCTTTGTTTCTTCTGGCCTATGTGCTAGACATTTAG